>NC_090936.1:843872139-844175169 GCF_040938575.1 Ambystoma mexicanum
AGAAGGACATACTGTGCTCCAACCCAGGCCTTCCTATTGCAGACACCAATGTCACGGCTTCCACCAGAGAAACTCTCACTGACATCCTTTTCTTTGTTAAAGCACCTGACCTATGGACTTGTTACATGGTTGGTTTCTCTCTCCTATCGCCTCTTCTCGCATTAATGGTGGCAATCGCTGGGAGGTTCTCCTTGACCTCTTCGCCAATTCCAGAGTCATCATTAATTACTACTTTAATGGAACCATCATGGTTCAGGGTCCTCAACCCAACCTTCTTCTCTTTGACAGGCTCCTCCCTCGCCTTTCTAACCTTACCTCTCTCTCCGGCCAGGCTTCCCTGCCTTATGTGCCTACTTCCTCCTCTTCACCGGCTCCCTTGCCCACTGTGCCTTCCTCTTTTGCACAGGCTCCCTTGCCCACTGTGCCGTCCTCCTCTGCACAGGCTCGCTTGCCCACTGTGCCTTCCTCCTCCTCTGCACAGCTGCCCCTGCCCACTGTGCCTTCCTCCTCCTCTGCACTGGCTTCTTTGCCCACTGTGCCATGCTCCTCGTTTGCACAGGTGCCCTTGCCTTACCTTACTGTCCCCACTCCCTTATCGGCCTTGACTCCGTTGCCATCCTCTACTATCCCTCTGGCCCTCTTGCCACCCTCAGGGGGGACTACTGACCCCTCTGCCCCACCGCAGAAGACCTTCAATGATGGCAAGCTGCTCCACATTGCCACTCTCAACACTCTCTCCGCTGTCAAACACTCGTCTGACATCAGCAACCTTCTCAAAATCTTGGATGTTGATTTGCGCAGCATCACTGAGACATAGTTCAAGGAAAGCTCATTCATGAGCTTTGACACACTCCTCCCTGAAGGCTACAAAGTCCTCTATGCTCCCCAGGCCAAAGAAGACAGGGTGGGGAGTGGCACTGATCTTCTCAGAATGGATACCTTTGTCCTTTATCCCAACTCAAGCCTACTCCTCCTTCGAGTGCCTAGTCTGCAGGCTCTCACTCTCTCCTAAATTTTCTCTCATTATGTCCACCTTCTATTGGCCACCAGGACAGTCCACGCTCTTCCTTTCTGAATCGGCTGACCTGGCCTCCTCTCTACTTTCCTCCTCCTCTCAACTCCTTCTCATTGGTGATCTCAACATCCATCTGCACTCTTCTGTCTTCATGACTCTTCTGCAACCTATGTGACTCTCTCTCCCTCTCTATCCTAACCTCTGTCCCCATGCACACCACGGGCCACATTTCGGATGCCCTCATCTCCACTGACATCCCTCTCTCTATTCTTCTCACAACCTCTCTCTCATGGATTGACCAATATCTTCTCTCAACAGAGCTGAAGCTCTCCTCTCCTCTTGCAGCAGCAAACCCCGCACGGCCACTTGGATTCAAAGTCAGCAGACCCATGAAAAAAGTGACAGTGGCTGTCTTTGCTCCACCTACTCTCCTCCACCCATTCCTGAGGCTGACTCCCACCCTGTTTCAGCCCTTGCTAACCTCAATCTCTCTATCTCCAACACTCTTGATACCCTTTCCCCTCTCATGAGGGTCCGACTGAAGCCTTCCAAAAAGTGCAAATTTTGGTACAACTCTGATCTGGCTGCCCTTAAACGCAAGTGTAGGGCAACTGAACGGAAATGGAACTCGTCGGGCAAACCATCTGACAAAACTGGCCTGCCTCCCCCATCAAAGGAAATATCTACTCTTTATCCGCTCCAAGAAAAGAGCCTTTATTCAAGCTTGCATCTCCGCCGCATCAAGCAACACAGCCAAACTTTTCAAATTCTGCAAGGAACTGGCCAATCCTGCAGCAGACTCTTCTTCTATCAAACCCACTCAGGACCTATGCTCGGTCCTGACTGCATACTTCATCACAAAAACCCAAGACATCCTTTCTTCCCTCTCTTCAACATCACACCATACACCAACACCGGAGCCTCCCTTGGCCCCTCTTCCACTTCCCTCTCTTCTCTCTCACCCATCACTCCTGATGAAGTCGCCAGACAAGTCCGGTCTATGAAGGCTTCATCCAAACAGGTGGACCCTTGCCCTTCCAAAACCATTAAGAGCAATATTGACGCCCTCGCCCCAGCTTTGGCTGATCTCTGCAATCTCTCCCTTTCCACTGGAGTCTTCCCAACTGCTCTTAAGCACTCCCTTGTGCACCCTCTTCTCAAGAACCCCTCGGCCGACCCCTCCATTGTAGCAAAGTACCGCCCTTATCTCTATCACTCCTTTCCTGGGCAAACTCCTTGAGAAGCTGGCTATCCCTCAGCAGACCCTCCACACTGAATCTTTGGTTGCCTCCACGACCATCAGTCTGGCTTTATAGCATCCAGAGGCATGGAAACTGCTCTTCTGAACATCCGTGAAGACCTAATCTCAAACCTTGACACTAACACTCCCTCTTTCCTCATTCTCCTCAACCTCTCCTCTGTCTTTGACATGGTTAACCAAAACATCCTGATCGCACGTCTCCCTGACACCCTGGGAATCACAGGCCAGGCTATGGCATGGTTAACCTCTTTTCTCTCCGACCACCCATCCCAGGTGGGACTCACAGCATTTCTCTTGACTATCGTTCTCTCAACCTGTGGCGTTCCCCAGGGAACTAACCTATCCCCTGGTTCTTCAACGTCTATATGGCTGCTTTGGCATGTGTGATTTCCTCTTTCACCTCTTATTTTCAGTGTTATGCTCATGAGACATAACTATCTTTCAGGCTACCCTCAGCTGCTGCCTCCTCCTCCTCGCTCATATCTGACTGTCCACCATTCAGTCACAGTGTGCTGCAAATTACCTCTGCCTCAAAGCCAGTAAGATTGAGATTGTTCGCATTGGGACCCCGGCTGCCGCTTACCCACTTTCACTGTGACCAACCTCCTTTGGCCCTGCGCCCGCACCCACCTGCGAGGCTAAAAACCTTGGTGTCATTTTTGACTCCACTCTCTCCTTCTCCTCTCACATTTCCAACATCTCTAAAAAGTCTATCAGCTACACCTCCTCAGAGGTACTCCACCTTTTCTCACTTTCCCCCAGAGGCGCACTGTCTCCAGTGCCCTGGTTCACTCTAGGCTGGACTACTGCAAAAGCCTTTTCCTCAACCTCCCTGCCTCTGCCCTTTGCCCTCTGCAACTCATCCAGAACAGAACCGCAAGACTTATCCTTGGCCTCAAGCCCAGGAACGGCATCTCTCGGGTGCTGAAATGACTTCACTGTCTCCCAGCGACTGCAAGGATCAAGTTCAAGACCCTTTGCATTATCCTAAAGGCTTTTTGGGCCCTGGGACCTACCTACCTGCAACGTTGCCTACCTAAATACTGTGCCTCATGAGCCCTCCTCTTCCTCACAGCATGCTGACTCGCTGCCTGGTGTACCTCAGAGTCTCATAGGTCCCTGGAAACCCTGCCAGTCCTCTCTCCCACTTGCCTCAGGGCCGTGCACCCCACCCGTCCTCACTGCACTTGAGAAATAACCCATGAGAGTGGTTCTCTCTGCACTTACCCCAGTCTCCTAAGACTGGGTAGACTTGGGCCTCCCCCTCCCTGTGACGCTCTGTGAAATTGCACGATCAAAATGCATCATGCATGAAGATTGTCTGTCTGTTTCTCCCTTGTCTTCACCCCTTTATTGCACTTGGTAATACTGCAGAATCGTCGTCAGGCCTATTTGCTGTGACCAAACTGATAATTGTATTATATGCACTTACTCTGCCTGTGCAGACTATTATCATCTCAGAATTTCAAGGGCTCTGAGCGACTTATTGTTTTTCTGCATGTTCCCCACCCTCCTTGAGTGCTTTGAAACACTTGCCTGTGTATAGGCGCTTTATAAATAAACATTACCATTACCATTACCAAGAAGCAAACCCCAGGGGAAGGGAATCATTCTCCTGCCTTTAGTTGTTAGAATAGTGGTAGGGTCATTAATGGTTAGTTATTGGACTGTAGACTTATTCTAGTACATTCACAGATAAAAGATGAGCATTGGTTAGTTTGATAGTTATAAAAAATCTGATAGTAATAGGTAAAATTAGGCCTTATTGTCATTTTTTAGTAAACCTGATTTGAAATGTCCACAGTGCTCTCTTCCTTCTTCTGACCTGCCATATAGACTGTCCACTGAAACCCTTATTTGATATCATTTAATTTCCACAGACCATTTACAGAAATAACTTAATTCTGATTGATAGGAATTAACTATCATTACGATAGGCTATATTTGCATTAACTCTAACAACGAGTTGCCCGCATAGCTTTAATCAACCTATGATACTGGCACCACAAACTCATTGGTACCATAGTAACATATCAGTAAAACAAACACAAAGGCAATGACACCTAGCAGTAAAACGCAGCTCAAAATAAGTATAAAACTCTCAAAGTGGCACCCATAGATACCCGGAATGATCAGCAGCACTGGTCAAGTCATTGTGTGAAAATAGCCATATGACTCAACAGCGCTACGCATATCAGCTTCACTTGTGGAAAGACGGAGTTCCAAATGGCACCGAGACCGACAGCCACGCCAAACTTGGTAAACATTTACTGTAAGTTGACATAAATCAAGATGGACAGATTGAACGTTCAACTAGAACTTGAATCAACATGGCATTAATAGTAGCGTTGTTCGTTCCCATGCAGGGCTTGTTTGCTGTTATTGTCCCTACGGGTCGGCCATGTTTTTTTAAGCCTAAGTGGCTCGATTTTAGAAAACTTTCCTATGGACCTTACCCGAGTTTTCATCCATTAAACGCATGCGAAAACAGGCACCAGGGAGCCGCCATTTTGTGATAATCCTATCACTTGCCGCATCGCCCTGGCTGACCTGCTTCTGCAGCACTAAATCAAATCCCCCGCCACTGAGCCTGTCATCAGCAGACTTGTACCGCCCATTTCCCAACGCCAAAGCATGTCTCGTGTCAACAATCGCTGCGCCTCAGCTAATGACGTCTCCTTCCTCAATAAGTATAAACAGACCGTTTCTCAACACACAGCAGCAGATTTTCGATCCCATTCCGCTCTCTGTGTTACTTTGAGTATTCTGTGACTCGTTTCTGTGCTCTGGTCAGCTACCTTCGCCGCTTGTAGCCCGTGTGAACACCTGTACCATCTCTGTAAATTATTTTACTTTGTTTACCACACAATGGCTACAATAATGCCCTACATGTACGAGCCCGAGTATACTGAGGAGGAACTACTGGAAAGGGAAGCACGTGAAAGCGATGGGGATTCGGACGGCAGTTGGGAGGACGATTCAACAGATGAAGAGCCTGGGCCTAGTCGCATGGACGGCCTCTCCACCTGGTGCACATGCAATCGGTGCGAGCTAATGCCAACCGAGGACGAGAACTGCTGCTGCCGAGAAAACCCGGGATGCCTGGCCTACATTTCGGAAGGCGAGCCACGACCGCAATGCATCACCGAGCTGCCAGACTTCAGGGCAGCCTGCCTCACACGGGCCGTGTTGAGAATAATGATGGTGCTTATGCACAAACTTCGCGCAACTGTTCGTCCTCGTAATCCGAGTAACGAGTAAGGAATACTCTGCTTTTCATGCCACTCCTATTTCATGCTCTTCTACTATATCCAAAATGATATATTCATATCATAGTAACGCATGAAAGTCGTTCAATAGTGTGCATTGTCTAGATAGCATTTGTCCATGCAGAATGCCATTAGTTACAAGAATTGTCATTGACAACAAACGTTTATTAAACTTATCTTGGTCATTTAAAAACAGTTTGTTTCATTCCATTTCACAGGTGGTACAGGCTGTTGGCCTATCGTTTCTTTACACGGTGGCTCCACAGGAGGCTTGGACACCGCGTTCGAAGAGTGATACCCGCCTGTGCCGTTCGTGCCATAAGAGAAACTTTCCCGAGTGACAGTGGTCAGTACAGGGGATTTTCTCTCGCTGTGCTGCAACCTGACCTGTATAATCTTTAAAGTCTTGTATTTTTGTGTCATGAAAATAAGATACAAAATAAAACACCACACATATTTTAACAACGGTTGTTTCGATTTTTTAAATGAATCAAGTGTGTCTCCATTCAAGGATGGACGTCAGACATCTGTTCTCCGAATGGGTGAAGGTCTGGTCGCTGTGAAGCAGGGTGGTCACTATCTATCTAAGCTAACATAACATATTCTCGATAATGCATGCACTAAATAACACTTGTTCAAAGTCTTTCAGTAGGTTATGTCTCTATAAAAGTCACACATATATCTATACTAACAATTACCATTGGATTATACAGGCCTTAGGGTCTTGACCACTATAATACACCGGTTGAAGTGTGGGTCTGTGCTCACAAGAATCTCCGGTATGTGGCATTTGTTATTGATAAGCAACGATATACTATCAAAGGCAGTTCGCACCCGTAGATGAGCGCTGGCATGTGGGGCTGTCTGGGGCGCGAACGGCCAAGGTGCCAAACAACATGTACACTTCAAAAGGTATCCCACGCCAAGGGGCCATCGGTCACATGGCCTCCTCAGACCCCGTGTCTCCAGCCAGGCCTCCCCTTAAAGCAGGCTGCCCCCCTGCAATCCACATAAGTGTGTCTACATTCAGCAGTCTTCCTGTGCCTTATCTGCACGCCCCAGGCCCCTCCATCCCACCCACCCGCTATCAAAGGCGGTTCGCGCCAGTGGATGCACGCTGTCAGGGGCGCGAAAGGCCAAGGTGCCAAACTACATGTACACTTTAAAAGGTATTCCACGCTAAGGGGCCATCGGTCACATGGCCTCCTCAGACCCCGTGTCTCCAGCCAGGCCTCCCCTTGAAGCAGGCTGCCCCCCTGCAATTCACATAAGTGTTTCTCCATTCAGCAGTCTTCCTGTGCCTTATCTGCACGCCCCAGGCCCATCCATCCCACCCCCTCTATCAAAGGCGGTTCACACCCGGGGATGAGCGCTGGCATGTGGGGCTGTCTGGGGCGCGAACGGCCAAGGTGCCAAACAACATGTACACTTCAAAAGGTATCCCACGCCAAGGGGCCATCGGTCACATGGCCTCCTCAGACCCCGTGTCTCCAGCCAGGCCTCACCTTGAAGCAAGCCGCCCCCCTGCAATCCACATAAGTGTGTCTCCATTCAGCAGTCTTCCTGTGCCTTATCTGCACGCCCCAGGCCCCTCCATCCGACCCACCCTCTTACAACAAAAGGCGGTTCGTGCCAGTGGATGCGCGCTGTCAGGGGCGCGAAAGGCCAAGGTGCCAAACTACATGTACACTTCAAAAGGTATCCCACGCTAAGGGGCCATCGGTCACATGGCCTCCTCAGACCCCGTGTCTCCAGCCAGGCCTCCCCTTGAAGCAGGCTGCCCCCCTGCAATCC
This sequence comes from Ambystoma mexicanum, assembly GCF_040938575.1. Taxonomy (NCBI): domain Eukaryota; kingdom Metazoa; phylum Chordata; class Amphibia; order Caudata; family Ambystomatidae; genus Ambystoma; species Ambystoma mexicanum. The sequence goes on from NC_090936.1 coordinate 843,879,479, forward strand.
ACATAAGTGTGTCTCCATTCAGCAGTCTTCCTGTGCCTTATCTGCATGCCCCAGGCCCATCCATCCCACCCCCTCTATCAAAGGCGGTTCGCACCCGGGGATGAGCGCTGGCATGGGGGGCTGTCATGGGCGCAAACGGCCAAGGTGCCAAACAACATGTACACTTCAAAAGGTATCCCACGCCCAGGGGCCATCGCTCACATGGCCTCCTCAGACCCCGTGTCTCCAGCCAGGCCTCCCCTTCAAGCAGGCCGCCCCCCTAAAACCACGACATGCATACGTCATTCATTCACAAACACACCCCTGTTTCTAATACTTTATAAACCACTTGATATGTCTCATGAGAACATCTTTGTGCTTTGCAAGTCAACTCCTGAACGTGCTACCTGGCAACCACTGAGATCTACGCTAATCTGCTCCTCGTCGTGCTATCCGTGAACTTCTGTGACCGCTTAGAGTAAACCCATCAGTGTGCTACCTGTGGCCACCCACCTATTCTCCTGCAACATACTGCTCTGCTTGCTGAATCCAACTGTTTGTTGGTCAAGGTAAGGCCATGTATCCTAGTCATATTTCGCAGATTTTTAAATTTCTATCTATTTGCGAGTAGAGTACACAATAGTGCTATGTTCATTGGTCTCATTGCTATTGACTTGAGTTTCCATTGCTATGCTATCAATAGATCTATTTATTTTCATCTTTGTCTATTGTCATCGAATTGCATCCTTCGGGGGTCCAGTATATAATGTAAGCATGTTTCCTTCTCGTGCAAGACAGAACATCCAAGGGACGAGTCACATGTTCAGATTTTAGTCACATCATTTATACATTTCTGCAACTTATGCAAATACTAAGCCGCACATAATGAACTGGTATAGTTCCGGCGACCAAAACAAACCTTGCATTGATCATTGTATGATTCATTTACTTTTGTATCAAATCTTTATTCATGAAGAGTGTATAATAATGTCGATATTTACTTTTCAGATTTATCAACAATGCCTGCCTGTTCGATTAGCGGTTGCCCTTCGAAGACCCATGCGAAATCTGAAGGCACTACAATGCATGTATTCCCGAAAACTGTTGATCGAATAAGAGAATGGGTCAGACATTGCGGATATCCACTGGATGAGCTGGAAAGTACAGTCCAACAAGTCTTACAGGACAAGAGGGGTGATCGATACCACATCTGCAGCCGGCACTTTTCCTTGGACATGTACACAACATCTTGGGTAACAAAGAAGAATAAACGGCGAACGACACGGAAATTGCTCGAAAACGCTACTCCCACTCTATTCGTCCACATTCTGCCACCGGTGAGTCAAGTGTCCGGATTTAGTTTTAGGCCTTGCGGTAGTGTGTAGGTAGCCGAATGGATTAATTGATATTGTAGGTGTTCTATCCCTTGTAATAATTTCGATATTGATATGAGTGTATAGCTTTTTGAATAATGACATTTATCAATATATTCTTTTTTGATTTCATAACCCACAAACAAAATGTATATATATGGGAACAGGGAACTGTGCTGTATTGAGCATTTTTCAAGTATTCTGTCGCCTTACATGGCTATTTTTAATATTGGCATTTCATTATCAATCATTAATTTACCTTTACAACTTCTTGACTATCCCTTGCATTTGAAGCAAGAACATTCTACATCCTTGACGTGGTTGCAGTTATCAACCACTTCTAGCGCGTATCAGGTAATCTTACTAGGCTAATCCGCTACAGACTTGTTTTATGCATGTCAAGTAATAGTTTTATTCTATCGTTTTATTATTTTACCGAATGTTTGGTTAGTGCTTTTCAATTGATATACACATTAGTTATCGTCCACTGGTGTTTGTTTTCAGTTATAATTAGTGTTATCCATACTAATGCAAGTACTGTCTTTCAGGGAGATGCTGAAGCATCTGCCACATCTAGAACATTTCTAGATGTTCTTCACCAGCAGGAGGTATGGATACTGACAGCTCCATCGAGCGTCATCATCAGAGCTGGAATTCTTGTCGTTTGATTGTTCTACACAATGTTTCATTCGTGGTTAGCCGTTGATATGTACCTGTGCTGTCGACCCCAGGTGTGTGTTATGTTTTCACTATTGTAATCCTCACTAATGCAAGTACTATGTTTCAGGCAGTTGATGGAGCGTCAAACCCTGCACTTGATGCAGAGCCTGACATTCAAGTAATTCCAGGGGAAGTGGAAGCGGGACCATGCTTTTACGAATCGGTGCAACAGCTTTCGGAAGTGCGCACTACATTTACAACATCCATAGATATTCTTCAGCAGCACGAGGTATGGATACTGAAAGCTCCATCATGCGTGATCATATAACGTGATTCCATTTGCTATACTTTCTTCCCTATTAACGCAAGTGCTGTGTTTCAGGGAGACGACGGAGCTTCCACTACAATCACAACATCCCATTTAGATGATGCAGATGTAAATAAATCGGAGAAATAACTCGATGAAATGTGATCATATTAAGATTTTCCTTGATTCTTTTAGACAATGCATCATTTGTGGTTATCTCTTTATAAGTACCTGTGCGTTCGACCCCAAGTGTGTGTTATGTTTCCAATATTGAAAACCATACTAATGCAAGTACTGTTTTTCAGGGAGACGACAGAGCTTCCACTACAATCACAACATCCCATTTTGATGATGCAGATGTAAAGGAATCGGAGAAATAAGTCGATGAAATCTGCATATTTATATTTTCCTTGATTGTTTTAGACAATGCATCATTTGTGGTTATCTCTTTATATGTACCTGTGCCGTTGACCCCAAGTGTGTGTTATGTTTCCAATATTGAAAACCATACTAATGCAAGTACTGTGTTTCAGGGAGATGTTGATGCCTCCTCTCCAATACAACCATTCATTGCAGTCCATGCAGAGCCAGAGGTATGGATACTGACAGTTCCATCGAAATAGATCATCACTGATCGAATACTTGTCGTTTGATTGTTGCACACAATGTTTAAATCGTGTTTGGCTATTGAGATGTACCTGTGTGTTCGTCCTCACGTGTGTTTTATGCTAACAATATTTTGATACATAGTAATGAAAGTACTATGTTTCAGGGAGACGATGGAGCCTCATTCTGTGCTGTCTATGCGGATACAGAAAATATAGTTGTTGCAGCGCAAGAGGAAGGGAGGACATGCGGAAACGAATCAGAGCTACAGCGTGCAGATGTTGAAGGTCGAGTCAAAAAAGTTGCAAAGAAAAAAAACCAAAAAAAGGTTAGTTACAAACAGTTCATAACTTTAAAAAAATGTTTGGTCTGGGGACTATTTTATGTTTTTTTCCAGTCAATTGGACTACACTTTATCTTGTGTTTAAACTGAACATCCCTTTTCCAATCTCTCCTCTAGTTAAGCGTGGGTGTCAGAACTATACATACACAGACAGTGAAGCAAATGAGAGATGTTGCTTGCCAGACCATGTACACTAAGGAGGAACTATTAATCAAGGCGAGGGGTGTTCAGGCTCGAGATGCTCATGTCCAATGGCCAGAACATGAATTAACTGTGTTTGGAGAGTACAGCAAAGTTGCATTGGACCATTGCTACAGTGCGACAGCACCACCACAAGATGATATTGAATGTATTGAAGATAGCTCTGAAGTAGTTGCAGAGCAATTCACACAATCTACACCCGCCAAAAAATTGCCACCCAAAAACATGTCGACATTGTTGTGTTCTCCCATCAATGTTGAAGTAGCAGATGTCGAAATGACAGAGAATGAACCAGCCGCAGCATCCATAGACGCATCAGAACTTGATAGCAGCGATATTACTTTCCAATGTGTTGAAATCTCCGCAACGTCACAGGCCGAAACAATGTTGACGCAGGATGACAGTCTAATGAAAGAGAGCAAATACATTGTATTCGACAGTTGTTTGATGGAAATGATAAGTATGCTGAAATGTGGGCATTCAGTTAGAGGGAAAGTATGTGGGAAGCCATTGATTAATGTAACTCGTCAAATAAAAGGCAGTAACATCAAAATAAATGCCGCCTGTCGATTAAATCATAGGTTCTCATGGTCTGCACAAACGATGCTGGGGAAAATGCCAGCAGGCAATCTACTGTGTGCAGCTGCATCACTTTTTATTGGCTCCAGTTTCAGAAAGTTAGAGGCTTTCTTTCAGTTTGTGGGACTCCATTTCATTTCTAAATCGCTGTACTACATATACTAACGTGATTATCTGTTTCCGGCCATTAGTGATGCTTGGAAAATTGAACAATTGTCTCTAGCAAGTACATTCGAAGGGAAACGTTTCAGGCTAGCCAGCGATGGACAGAGCGACAGCCCTGGATTTTCTGCCAAATACTGCACCTACCACTTTCAGGACATGGATAGTAAGAAAATTGTGAGTTTGGTGGTCGTGCAGGTAACACAATGTACATCCTCAGTGGCCATGGAGAAACTAAGATTTATAAAATCAGTGGAATATCTACAATCAAGGGGAATGCACATCGACCTCATAGCCACGGACAGACACGTTTCAATTGCCAAAACAATGAGAGAGCAGTTCCCGCTTATTAATCAATTTGACATATGGCATCTTGCTAAATCAATCAGTAAGAAAATCTCGGCTGCATGAAAAAAAAAAGGTTTTGAAAGTATTTTGCAGTGGTCCCGGTCTATCACCAACCATCTTTGGTGGAGCTCAAAAACTTGTGAAGGGTCAGTGGAAATACTACTTGAAAAATGGCAGTCACTGATGCACCACTGTACCAACATTCACCGCTGGTCAGAAAACCTACATTTCCACCAATGTGAACATGACCCTTTGTCCCCAGAGGAGGCAAGGAAGTAGAAGTGGTTGATTCCATCTTCACCGACACACAAAGCCATTGAGAAGATTGTTTTCGACAAAACTCTATCAAGAGATTTGAGAGGACTGACAGAATTCTGTCACACAGTAGATTTGGAGGTGTTCCACAATATGTGCCTAAAGTACAGGCCAAAGCACTTGCATTTTAGCTTTCGGGGCATGAAACATCGCACTCTACTAGCGGTCTTGGCCCATAACAGCAATGTCGGGCGTGAACAATCTAGGACTAGGGGTAAAGTAAGGATGCCTCGCTACACTAAGGTGTTTTCAAAACGAAGTAAGCAATGGGTGATCAAACCAGTCTATGATGAAATGCAGTTCGACTTTGTAAAAGGCCTTATTGTTGCTGTGTTAGAGAAGCACAGATATGGAATTTTGGACGTTTCTGTGCAGATCAGTGATCCATTGTCACCGAACATTGCAACTGTGCCATGTCCACCAGAAGCACAGCTGGTTGTGAAGTACAAATCCCGGTTTAAATAATTGCAATACGATTGTCTTTTTGTAAATAAATGTTACTGTACAGTGTACCTGTAACCCTAACCCCTACCTTCACCATCATGGGTGGCGAACAAGCTGTGTGTCATCTTTGAATTCTCTCTATTCACCTCATATATGTGTATGTATATATTTTTCTCATGTCTCATCTCATGTAAATGTAAATGCTGCGCACGGTTACGCACTGTTAACGGAGGGGAGGCTTGCGTATTACAAATAATAAAACAAACAAAAAAAAAGAAATCTCAGTTTTAACTCAACTCCTGTGGTACTTTATACTTTCCCTGACCTTCCGCCAAAAATGAAATGTCTCCATAGTTATGATTCTTTGGGGCTGCAAAGCTCGCAGACAACGGGGAAAAAATTGGGGGCCTTAGAACGCGCCAAGCGGGCCGTGGCATTTGGGAGAGAAGCCAGTTCGCATTTTCACATTGTGGCGCACTACATAGAGGGATTCTAAACTTCAAGTTCTCACAGATGCCTTTACTACGGGATGTTGCAAATAAAGAATGTGAAGGACAGCGGCTTTGATTTTCAGCTCGCGCCCAGAAGAGGCCCACAAGTCGCACTGGAAGTATAAGGGTCTATTGTTTTTTGACCTTGAGACAGGGACCATGCCGAAAGAACATCATTTGAAGGGGGTGCGCAATAACGTAAGAGACGATAAGGCAGAAAATTCAGAAACTTTAGTTCAGTATACGAAAAATCGTTGTCAAGAGCACGGTCGGATTTACAGACTGCATTGCGCAGAGACACAATGGAAATTTCAAATATAATGTGAGTAAATCTTTAGACGCTTTTATACCGGAATGAAGAATTAATGAATGGATGCATGAATAAATGAATGAATGAAGAGCTAGGAAAAGCAAGGAAAACGTCTTTGCAGTGGGCACATAGGCATGCAGGTCCACAGGTCTCACCGATCTCGGTCCTTGGCCCAGCCACTTTTCCCTGCACTGCCTACCTGCACTACAGGACTGTCTCTGTATCCTTCAGCCCCTTCTCCCGGCATTTACCTTGCACTTGCCACCAGCTGGCCCTATTATTTATCTTGTATTCTACTAACCATGTACAGCACTTTTACCCCCCTACCCCCTTCCCCTTGCGCGCTCTGAAAGACACCTGGCCTAGTAGGATCGTTGTCTGTCTGCCCTTGTTCCCCCCCTGCCTTGTCGCGCCTTGAAACACTTGTGTATAGGCACGTTACAAATGCCATATCATATATCATATCATTCCACACGCATGTAGACTAACTGTCGTTTCTCATTGTGTGTTGGCCTCGATTTATTTTGTTACTTTTCGCATTGATTTTAGAGCCGAACATACTCCATTGAACGATCCTTGCAAGCAAATAGTTTCTGATCGGCCGTAATAAATAAAATAACTTTTTTGTTTTCATAACAGGTATTTGATCCAGTTCTGCTAATGTCATCGGTTTGAGACACCGGCAGACGGATTCTTCAATAGACACCTGCAAGTTCGTGTGAACAACTGGAGCACGTTAACCATATTATGGGACGATCGCCAAGGGCCCAAATGCTCTTTCGCTGCAACATATCAACCTTTGCGATGGACTAGTGCCTAGTTGATGGAACAGCCTTGCGGTTCACCGTGCTTCCAAAGTGCTTCTTTTAACGAAAAGCAACACCCTGTGTACCATAAAGAAACAGCACATGACTCAATATAAACTTAGACGGATTTGCGGATACAGATAAAATAAAATAAATGGCTTTCGGAGTTCATATGGCAATTGCTGAATATTCTCTAAACATTTAATGTCAAATAAATGTACTTTACCAAATGTACCGTGTTGCTGTTTGATTTTAAAGTACAGTTTCATATTCCGAATTGTGGCGCGCTGTGTTGTGAGATGGTCTGTGTTGGTTTCCGGGTTCTGTGTGGAGTTGCGTAGAAGATGACTGGGCGCGTTTGCCTACGCAGCACAGTAACGTCACGACGAGAGGTGGGGAATATGAATGTTTTGATAATGTCAGGCTCAGGGGCGGGGGATTTGATTTAGTGCCGCAGAAGCAGTCAGCCAGGGCGATGCGGCAAGTGATAGGATTATCACAAAATGGCGGCTCCCTGGTGCCTGTTTTCGCGTGCGTTTAATGGACGAAAACTCGGGTAAGGTCCATAGGAAAGTTTTCTAAAATCGAGCCACTTAGGCTTAAAAAAACATGGCCGACCCGTAGGGACAATAAACATTTTTACTGGACCATGCCTTTAACGAATGCAAAGTGAAAGACTGTGAAAGTTCCAAACGGCACCGAGTCTGAGGGCCCTGCCGAACTTTGGGAAGATTCATCTTAAGTTAACACAAATTAAGACGGACAGATTTTTAACTAGAACATAAAGCACCACAACATTCATAATTGCGTTGTCCGTTCAAATATATACGGCTTGCTTGTCGACGGAATGCAAGGCGAAAGACTGCTTAAATTCGGGGCCAAAAATATACACCAACTCAGGTGAGCCAGTAGAATAAGGATTCCTGAGATCAATATCATGATTCGTTCACACAAGTCCGCGTAAGAGAAATAAGGTAAATGGCACCTCCCTTTTTGCCAACAAGTAGTTCTTACACAACACAATATAGGGGAAAATTAACATCCTCTCTATTTTCCATTGTACGTTAGATCCCCAATAACACAGATTACCTGTGTGTACCATTAATTTATGCCATTGAAAATGCAGCTTCATACACACCAAAGGCATTGAAGGTTATTGACTCAGGGCACAGCTCAGATTGCAATAATATCTACAATAGAGGTCAGTATAGAGGTCTGTTTTTAATACACTTTTGTATGTTGATTTTCCACGTAGTGTCTGGTTGTATGGCAACACACGAAGTGAGAAGCCTGAAACACCCCATTCTCTAATACTATTTTGTGTCCTGAAAACGGATCCAAGGGCGCACGAAAATAGGAATAGATGTATCTGCAAATGTGTACTTCTGGTCATCCAGAAACACAATACTGTGTTGACACCCAACAGAGAGTGATATTCCGTGATTGCCAGTGCCAATAGTCCTCTCACGCGTGCTACTGACAACACCTGAAACTGAATTGATTTTGAATAGTAGAGACAGGCGACACCACAATCTGTCTTTGCAGTGGTTTGGTTCTTTTGAGTTGGACACCATGTTGAAATCATGTATTTGTTTAACCTGAGTGTTTTTTTTTTTTAATATGTTTATAAAAAGAATCTGTTTGTTGAATAAAATTTGCTAAAACTGGTACTGACCTCCTGGTTCTACTTAACAATTTTTAGCAGACCAATACTGAACTGATCCCTAGTGTGTACGCCTATTGTGTGTAAAAGCGGGGTAGCTTTTTGTGGACATTACTGTATTTTCATGTTCCTGTCCTCATCCACAAGCCCCTTACAACAAAAAAGACAACCTTCTGCTCTACTAGCATTTATACTCTGCCATACATGGTGTCAGGAGTAAGATTTTTACCAAATTATAAAAGTTGGGGGACCATACTGTTCATTAAGTTGAGCCCCAATGCCAAAGCGCCTATGGTTGCCATTGCAAAGTCCATAGGGTTTGACCAACAAAGCACCACAGAGATTAAAATACCACAAGGCTTAAAATACTTAATTCCAACTGGATTAAAATGAGCCCCTCCCAAACTAACCTATATGAGACTGGCTTTGAAGTCTGGCTTGGACATATGAGCTATATGGTATGGCAGGCATCATCAATCCTGACTAGTGAGGCAATATTATGATTCTCCTGCACAATCAATGAAATAACCCACACACAGTATAAGAGGGGGAGAAGGTAGCCCAAAGGATACTTAAAAAAGCATTGTTCCTGGTACCCCAAGAGGTAGCATTACAAAACGAAACAGATAGGGAATCAAAAGGGTTTGGAGAAGAAGACATCCGTAGGAGAGAGGACCCACACCCCCAGGAGTCAGAGGAGCTCGACCCCTTGCCTGATCTAGCATTCATTCAGAGGAATGACCCCATCCTCACAGAGGCCTTTGGGAAAGTGCTCACGGAAGAACCAGGACACAGTCAGGCCGGTCCAAACCTCTTCTTAAAAAAAGGGTTGCTGTATCGAGGCGATGTGACTCCAGAAGGAGTATCTCAAACGCAACTGATAGCCCTACGAAGCTATAGACAAATTGTCTTAGAATTAGCCCACTCCCATCTGACAGCTGCACACCAAGCAGTAGGTATGACCCAAAGCCAAATAACACCAACATTTTATTGGCCAGGAGTAATTTCCAATAAAAATAATTTTTGTGCTGATATACGAAATCTGTCAGAAAACAACAACCAGTCCAGTTCCCATCGCCCCATTGCAACTATTACCCATCATTGAAATGCCATTCTCAAGGATAGCAATGAACCTAGTGGGCTCAGTAGAGACATCTAGGGCCTCATTACAGGTCCTAAAGTACACCTGCTGGTGCTACTTGCTAGTTACCGCCAGACAGTAAAAAATTACCGGCACCTGACTTTTCAGTGCCACCGGGCTATTACAAGTCCGGCAGCCGGGAAGTCAGGTGCCAGTAATTTTCTTAAACTTCATTCCCATAGAGTCCTATTGGACTCTATGGGAGTGGGGACATGGGAGCACTGGCACCGTTAACAATGGTGCCGGTGCTCCCGTGACAGGTTTGCCTACTGTGGCCGCAGCGCCTGGCAAGGTCAGACCTGTTGAGCACAGCGGCATCCGGCAGGCAGACTTGTAGTTTGCCGGTCCAGAAACAAGGGTGCCAATGAGTTGTTCCCGGACCGTCAAACTTTAATGAGGCCCATAGACTAGGAAATTGTTTTTATCCTTGTAGTTGTGAATTATGCCACTTGCTTTCCTAAAGCCTTCTCACTGCGTAACAATACTATACAATAACTACTACAGCATTTATTACCTTTCCTCTCACGAGTTGGAATTTTCAAAGGAGAACCTTATTGACTAAGGTACCACCTTTGTCATGCTTGATGCAAGAGCTAAAAGAAATGTTTAATATTAAAAACCCTGAGAACGTTAGTGAACCACTCATAAACCGACTGGTTATTAGAAAATGTTGGTGGAAGCCTGTGGAAAAAACTGGGATGTGATGATACCATGGGCATTATTCATAGTCAGGAAGACCCCACAAGCTTCCCTGGAATATTATTTTTTTTTTTTTTGTATGTAATCAAAAAATGAGGTTTGCAAAAACATCATCAGTATTGTAAATTGAAAGTCTATTTATGTCTGTTTGTAAAACCCTCATTCCGTCACCCAGATTTAAATGCTTATACATTGATCTCGTGGCAGAAAGAGTCTTTGTTGATGAGAACAATTCTATTCTGTAGGGTGTATCAAAAAACCCGGGTCGATGGTTCTTTTAAATTCGATAATGTGGCAGTTATTTGGTGCAAAATTTTGAACATTGCCAATGACCAAGTCATTTTATCATCGCTCATCATCCTGGACCACCGGATTTCTTCGTCAGCCATAAGAGGGTTTGACAAAAGATGTTTCATGTATTGCATCCTGATCTTCCTCGTACCAAGGCAATTTAGAAGGAGATGTCGAATTGTTTCGTTTTCGTTCCCCTGATGGCAGAGCCTACAGCTGTTAGTTGATGAAAGACCTCTTATTGCGCGTATTTCATTAGTTGGTAACACATTCAGACATGCTCTTAGAAGGAAATTTCGTGCCATTCTGCTTGGAAATCTTTTAATTAAGTTTTGAAGTTCACTCAGTTTTTTATGTTTGAAGGTAGGTGCATAGTCAATTTGTTATGTGAAGCTTTTGTCAAGGTCACAATCCAATCTTGCTCCTTCAGTTTTTTTGTAGAACTTTTACTGGATTTTTTAAAAGTTCGTCTTCATCACTTTCCAGAAGAGAGAGGCATTGGAAATTTTCTTCTTCCCAAGTTTTGAGCATTTTACAAGCTGAGTTTTGCATTTCACTGTTTATCAGTTGGTATAACAAAGGGATCTGGGTTAGCAAACGTACCTTTTTATTGATGCTACTGGTGTTGATTTAGGCAAACCTATGACTGATCTCCAGAAATAAGCTTCTAGGTTTGGCCAAAGATCCCTGGGTAGAGTTGGTATTGCTTCTGCTCCAGAGATGATTGAAGGAACCACTTTCGATTTGTAAACATTACAGGATCGTGGAGAAGCGGCCACATTTTCTATCAATTACCTTTCCTTGGGCTACCAGTTTTCTGATTTTATGATAAAGTGCTTCTTGTGTGGCAGGTTCTTGTTTTGAGCTGTCCATGTTCATGCCAAGGCATTTAATAGTTTTAACTCTCTCAATCTCAGTTGTTTGTAGATACCATTTGAATGGTTGTACTCTTTTCGAGGACTTCTCTAGCACCATGATTTTGGTTTTCTACTGATTAATTTCTAAGTTATTTAGTGCTATGTATTGAGATAAGTTGTCCAATTTCCGTTGTAATCCTATAGGTGTAAGGTCTAGAAGTACCAAGTCGTCTGCGTACAGAAGACGACTGATCCTCTGCTGAGCGAGCTTCGGTGGAAAGGAGCGAATGTGGATTTCCGTTGACTGGTAATCGCCCAGGCAAGCCAGAAATAATGCAGGTTCCAGGGGGCACCCTTGTTTCACTCCCCTGAGCGTGGGTATAGATTCCAATACAAATCCTTGTTGATTGAGACGCACCTTCATTTCAGTATTTGTATAGAGCGCTATTATGGGCTCTAGTATTTCGTTGGGCATTCCCGATCGGTCAGTTTGGTCCATAGGCAGTTCCTGTCCACCCAGTCAAATGTCTGTGTTAGGTCTATTGATGCTATATATAATTTTGAACCACCTTCCAACATCTTATTTGAAGATGGTGACTGTTGTTCCCATTCCCTTTTTGAAACCAGTCTGGAAGCGGTCATTACAGGGGGCTTCAGTTGACCATTGTTGACATTTCTTTAGGAGCAGTGATCCGAAGACCTTACCAATGTGATCTAGCAGCGCTATTGGCTGATAGTAGGACGGATCGCTGCAATTGCCTTTCTTGTAGATTGGAACTACTATGGCTGATATCCACGACGGCGGGATAGATTTGTGTTAGGCAGAATCCTGTGCAGTGCCCTTAGGGACCACTACACAGAATTAAGACTACAAGTGGTAATACAAATTCACCTTTGGTAGAAGCCTGTACTACACTGTTAAAGTGGTAGCAGTAGCGGAGCTGCCAGACTTATCTCAAGAGTAAATGAGAAGTAGTAGAGATTACTCAAAGAACCACACTTACTGTGACACAAGCAAACACTGACTCAAGGTTTAAGGTAAAAAAATATAAGTACATTTATTTTTAAACCATCTGTTATAAAACACTTCACTTCTAAAAATTAGAAACAACACGTAAAATACACTACACACAACCAATTCCACTTGTGCCAGTAAATTCAAGGTAAGTACATTAGGATTTGACAGACCGGTGTTGCGATACTAATGCGTACCCGCGGATAGAATTGCTCACAAAGTTGAAACACACTTTGTACTTAAGAATTTCAAACAAGGGAAAATTGAATAAAAATCAAAGGCAATACTTTTTCAAGGCAAGGAGGCTCAAGGACGTGTTCAAAGATACATATTAATGTCAATAGGCCTGCGTCAGTGTCAATGGAGCAGATGCTCAGTTGCCAAGGATCACACGTTTGAACAGTTCGAGATTCGAGATACCAAGAGTTCGTAAATGATTGTCAATTGGAAGGAAAAGTTATAAGAGGGAGGGAAGAAAGAACAAATCTTTGTGGAGAAAAAGGGTTCACCCCGATTCCGGCTGGTCAGGCGGAACGACCGACCAAACGTGCACAGTACCTTATTCCGTTGGTGAAACGCTGGTGCCACAGCAGTTGTTCCTGGTAGTTCCTGCAGACTCACGGTTCCTGTGGCTTTAGTCATGGGGACAATAAGGAGGACGTCTGGAGCGATCTGCACTACCCAGGGATGAGGCCAGCACCACTGACAAGAACAATGATGAATAAAAGGTGTGCTCCTTTAAATCAGGAGAGGGCTCTTCTGATAGCTATCGGGACCACTACAGCACAGCAGTGATTTCAACCCAGGGGAGGATTCTCTGACTGAAGAAAAGACGAGCTGGTTGATCCCACCAGGCTCAAGGGAAGAAGACTATGGGCTGGATCTTCTCTTGTCGTTGAAGGGTAGATGGCTCAGGACTGCAGCAGGGCTTCCCCGGGACTCAGGGTTGCAGCAGCCGTCTTCTTCTCCGCTTCTCTCTTTGCAGTTCAAGTGGTGACTCTGCCTTCTAGCCCAAGAGTCCTGCCTTTTATGGTCAGAAGCCCGCCAAAGGTCGGTGAACAAAGGAGGCAAACCTGGTTTGCCGCGCAAAGAAAGACCCAAGAAGGATGTTAACAAAAATAAATGGTGATTAAACCCAACTGGAGCCGAAATAAAAAGTATTTGCTAGCGGGTTTAAAGTTCGAGGATACTAAAATAGCACTAAAACAATACAACGTTATGTAATATAATCGCGATAGGAAAATTAGAGTAGACACCACTGCCACCAGCCAAGTCTTAATGTTAAGGGAGCGAAACAATGCTCCAAGAGGTACAGATAAAAAGGGCTAAGGATTAACCCTTTCCAATACTCCATGTAAGATGGGGTGTACTGGATCTGTGGTTAAATGACTTTGCCCTTTTCTGGGGGACAGTAGTCAGCCCCAGAAATGGAGTTGGTGGGAAGTCTAGAAGACAACCCTGTGTCACTGCACTGAAGGTGCTGTGTAACACACAAAAGAGTGGGGCTACTGAAGTGTTGTACTCCAGAGTCCAGAATCACAAAAACAGATGAAATACACATGGCAAAACACAGGTAAGAGTGGGGGAAAAGCTCACAGTCTTACCAAGTGGAAAAAAATAAACACACCGCTTGAAGTCCATGATTATAAAGTTTGCCCACTCCTCTGGATGTGTTTGTAAGTCCAGATTGGTGATTCCCTCAGGTCCCGGCGCCCTCGAGTTGTTCAGTTTCTTTAGGAGATGAAGTAGGTCATCTGTATCATCAAGGTTCACCCAGTTCGCACTACTGCTCATTGGTCTTATTGTTTTTGTTCCGGTCGGCAAAGCAAAGAGATTTTTAAAATGGGATATCCATGCCACTTCTCCAACTCAATTTAGAATTGCATCCTTACAGAGAGGAGTCGTAGAGTTCAAGAGTGCCCAAAATTCTCTTGCATTATTTGAGCAAATTGATCTTAACATTGTTTCCGCGTTGTGTTGGTAGGGCTTCTCATGATGTTGTCTTATCCACGACTGATAGCTCTTTGTTAGCTCGTCTAGTTTTGTTTTAGCAAGATTTGGTTCCATTTGAATTACTTTCCTTTTCTGATTACGGTACTCCCGCTGCTTGACGACCAGGATTTTATCATAGCTATGTTTCGGGGTAGTTAGTAGGGATATTTTATTTCCTTGGATTTTGTAGGCCGTTAACAAAGGATCATAGGGGGTCATTACGACCCAGGCGGTAAGTACGCCAACTTTACCACCATGGTGTAAACTACGTTTACACCATGGTGGATGGTGGATTTACCGCCCCATTCCAAGGTGAGTGGGGCGGTAAATCCCCATTTCCCATTTTACCCTTCCCCATTCCCATTTTTGCCCCATAGGGCATAATGGGAATGGGGAAGGCGCTAATTACGCCACCGTAAATTACGGTGGCGTAATTAGCACCAAGGCGGTTTAGCGCCATAGATTTTAACGGCTGCTGAAAGCAGCCGTTAAAATGGGAATCAGGCGTTAAGGGTTAACGACGGCGTTAACCCTTAACGCCTGAGTTGTAATGAGGTCCATAGTCTACCACGTTTGCCATAGCTTTCCCCTGGTTCTCATTGTATTTGCTGGTCAGTTCCTGGATGGAATTTTCAGTCACCTTAAGTCTGTTACCTTGGTTATTTACTTCCAGTTCTAAATGCAATTTTCCGGTGATTTGGGTGGTGTTCTTCCAAATTGCATGTAAAAGATTATGGTCACTGGCCTTGGTTTCAATAACGTCGAAAGAAATTAGCAGTTGGAGCAGTGGTCTGCTGACGAAAATATAATCTGTTGTTGAGTGGAATTCTCTGTTTCTCCAAGTTGGCAAACACTCCTGTTTTCCTGATACAGTGTCAAGATTCAATAATTGTCACAAATGCATCAATTTTAGCTATTGTTTCCCTCTTTGTTCTGCCGGGGTAACTGGATGTTTAAGTTTTTGAACTTGTCAAATTGCATTTATGTCACCACACACTATGATGTTGGAAACTAAGTGCTCAGCCATGATTTTGTCGATTAATCTTTCCATTTCTGTTAAGTAATGAAGAGAGTCAACTTTTGCCGGGTTCCTGGTAAGTGTTGATCACTGCTACCCGTGTTATACCAGGGTTTTCTTTTTGTTTCCATAAAATGAGCACTGCCAACATTGACTGGTTAGATGCCATCACTTTGTCCACCGAAAGACCAGATCCACTACGGCAGGCAATAAGAAGGCCTGATGAAGGACGGCCCATACTACCTTTTTTTTCCCGGTGCCAGGATAATTTCAAATCCGTCAAGAATGGCTTTACTCATGAGCCATGTCTCCTGCAAACACAAGATGTCATATGCTCCCAGGTTCACATCTCCTGGGCTCGTCAGATGCTGAAATCCTCTGGTATTCCATGAGCCCAGACTCAAGGCGGTGTTCTCTGAATCATTCTTGTAGATCGTCTGGACTATGTTGATGACAGACTTGGATTGTTATTTTTCTCTGTTGGTTAATAGAGCTTTTGGCAACCACAACCATGTTCCTTGGGTAATCGACTTCAAAGTATTAACTGGTTCCTTGATTTTGGTGTTTTTTATATCCTGCGTAATAGTCCTTTTGTTATGAAGTTGATAGAACTACCGCTTTGTTCTTGATGGTGTGGTTTGTATGATGTTCTTCTGGTGGGTGTCCTGTTGTTATCCATATCCGTTTTTCCTATTACATAGGAGGCTATTTGGTTTTCTCGTCTAGCATCAGCTTTTGCAGCCTCTGGTCTCGTTACTGATCTTCTGAGTGAAGCTGCTCAGTCTTGATGTGGTTGTCTGTGTTCTGCTTGCGACCTATGCAGAGACTTGCTTTTATGAAGGTTGTATTCTTGTTCTCATTGGTGAGAGCCTTTCCTTCTTGGTTCCGTTAAGTCGTAACCCAGTTTTAGCAAGGATTTAATTTCCTGTTTTAAGAGGTCTTTGACCGTAGGTGAAGTTATGTGAAGAAAGCACAGGGCTTTTACCATTTTTGTGGCTTGGATCTACAATTAATAAGTCCTCTGTTGAGATCTTTCGGAGACTAGAGACCAGCTGAAAAAGAGTCTGCACTGAGCGTCTATTGAGGATCACTTCATCTTTGCTTTCAAAAATCTGCTCTAAAAATCCATTGTGATTTTTCTTTAGCCAACGGAGACCGCCAATATTTCTCTTTCTTTGTTCTGTAATGAGTTTTTGTTGGTCTTGATCCTTGACTTGCCTCATAATATGATGTTTTCCTCGATTTCTTTAATTCCTTCTTATTTTCTTCTTTTAAGTGTCTTCTTTCGCTCTCTTTGGATGTATCTTTTGATGCAGAAGTATGACTCGAAGTTGGCAATCTCACTGAGACATCCTCCGTTCTCTTTGGTTTCCACATTTTTAAAGGGTCTTGTTTGTTCTTTGTCAATTCTCTGTTGCTTTTGGTTATTCTATTACGGCATTCATCTAAAGTGAAAAATGGTATTACAGCTTCCATTTCGTCATCAGTTATACTGTTTACTGTGTTGGGTAGTGAGGAAGTTGCTTTGGTTTGTCGCTCTGGTGTTTCACTGCAGTCAGGTAGTTCAGGAATGGGAGTCTCGTCATTAAGGAAATCAGCCCTGGTTTTTGGTCATATTATTGGTTTGTCTGGCACAGCAGTTGTTTTTTGCGTTTTTGTATTCAAGTCGATATTTACTTGTGGACTTAATTTGCCAAACGTGCTCTGTATTATGGTATTTTCGCAGCGTTTTCTAATTTGAGCTGACTGAACTTTTTCCACCAAGGCTTTAAATTGCCCGATATTTGTAGATTTAGCACCATTTGGCTGGGAGGTCGAAAATAAAGAATATATTTGGTTGGTGCTAATGTTCTCTCCTGGGTTTGTCTCTGAATCATTTGTTCCTTCGTCAATGACCAGCACCACTTCTTTTTTTCCCCTCTATCTGGCCGTATCGGCAATCACGTTTGTTCATGTTTCCTTTCCACTGGCTGTATTTATTTTTGTCTGGTGGAATTGGTTGCTGGCGATTTGGCTTCACAAAGCTTGGGAGGGGGGATACCAAATGGATTTGTCATTAACCTGCAGGCTTGTAGATGTATTTGATCCAACACCGGGGCAGGGTTGTTTCTTATCCTGCTAATTTTTGCAGAACTGATATGGATTTTCCTTGTTGGTTTTAGATCTCTCGCCCATCGCTGTTACATAACCCTCTAAATATATTAGTTTTGTCTGAATCATTGCCTGAATGGTTGTGTGATCCTTTAATGTCTTGTGGATTGATTCATACAGCATTGTGAATGGTGCCAGCGCGATGGTGATAGCTGACATAATTGAGAAAATATTGTGCTTTTTTGATGGAGTATCTTTGGTCGTAGGTGTGGCATGAGTCTATGTTCTAATTGGAGATGGAGTATTTGGTTGGAACCCAACCTGAGATCTTTGAGGATTTCTTATAACTGGTAAATCCAAGGACAGTCTTCGATTTATGTCAATTTCCTTTCTGTTGGCTTTAGAACGTCTTGGGTCATTTGGCTTCCAATGTTTTTGATTTAAAGGCATAAAAGGCCGTGGAGGTTCCTTTCCAATGGATCAGCACTTCTTTTTCTTGACGGTGGGTCTTGCCAGACATTCTCATTTCGGTCTTTGCTTGGAGGGTTTCCCAAACTGTCTATCGGATTTCCCTGACTAGTTGGTAGATAGGACAGTGGGTATTTGGCACTAAGACTTTCTGAAGTTAGAGAGGTTTTGACCTCAATTCGAGACTCTTCGAGAGATGGTAATAGCGGGCTGTCTAAACCCTTTATTACCGCTGGGAGGTCCAGGTTCTCCTGTGATATCGGCAGGGTTTCTTCATCAGCACTACTTGCATTCTGGTTTGATGTTGCTTTTACTCGTAAAAGTGCTTTCTCTCTTCCAGTGGACAGGAGGGATAGGTCATGCCATGAGTAAGGCTTTTACGCATGTTGCTTACGTCATGCCCCATTTTCCTGCATCTGTATGTTGGAGGGAAGGTCCGATCACAGCTTGAATTTCCCTGGCTCGCTTCCTCTCTGCCACACAAATACTCACAGCACTTGCACCGGCATAGATTTTCATGTAAATGCTTCCTTCCATGCATTTGTGGCAGGTAGCATTTACATTGCGGATTTCAGGAGTGCAGGGCAAAAGGCAGCATACATGGCTGTACGTTGCCTTTTTCCCAACACCCTTCAATGGTGCAGTGCAAATGACCACATTTCAGTGGCAGGCCCAACCTACCTGCATGGTAGGGTGACCAGACATCCCGGTTATCCCGGGACAGTCTGGGGAAATCACCCTCCGTCCCGTCCAGGGTTTGCATGGTTGGGTGGCTACAGTAATTAAAATGTGTAATTATGTTTCTCAACACTTCAAGAATTTGAAGTTGGAGAATTGGCTCGAACCCACCAACCTTTCAGGTACAAGTCACAACACTTACTGACTATGCTACAGAGACTGGCTTGGAAATGGTTGTACAGCAAGCCATGTAATATCAATGAGAGCAAACGCTTGTTTTGAATTAAAAAGCCAAGATTGACAGACAAAACTGCACAAATGAGATCACATCTCCTCAGCCTGAGCCCCCACAGTTCTCTCACCTACAGCGCAGCAGGAGCTCCATCTCGGCACTGCAGGAGCAGTGTCCAGGCCAGGAAGAAAGAGCCTACATCTAGAATAATTTTGGTAAGCAGACTGCCACTCTGCACCCATTTAACATTGCCGCTCTAAAAATCATACACGCAGCCCCAATTTCTGAGGTGCGTGCACCCTGCACACCTGAATCTTTTTTATGTGCAAAATGCTGCCGAAACGCATTCCGCCGCTCGCACGCCGAATCCATCATCAAGCACCACGAGGAGTGCTCTCTTCAAGTTGGCGGACCGTAGCCTGCTCGACTAGCACTCCACCCCTCCAAGCCTATGCCCAGCTGCCTGGACTCGGATTGGCTACTGGAGGCTTCATCTCGGCCTATCGGGTGCCGGCAGGCGTAAACCGGCCCACCTCACCTAGGCCCAGGAAACAAGGCTGCTTCCTGTCACCAGTCGTCGCCCCTCGCCGGAATCCATGCCCAACGGCCGCCGGACATCTGACAAGGTGACCCCACTCTGCTGCACCCTGCCTTGCCAACACCCAATACCATCTTGGCAGAGCACCCTCCCACACAGCTTTCACTGCTCTCATATCCCGCCCCCTACTATTGTTACGTCCACAAACACTTGGGACACCTACACCCCCCCCGCACGATAGCAAGTTATGCGCCCACAATGTGCTCCTCGTCTGCTCTTCACGTAGCGCATTGTCAGTGCTACGACTCATCATCATTGCTGGTGCTCCCATACAACCTTCTGACCTTGTGGGCAGAAAACAGCCCAATGCACTATTTTGTCTCAGCTCCCGGCAGAGCTACATGCACACCCCGGCTCCACACTAGCCAATTACTGTGTTACGCCGATTGTCCCTCACGCACTGTTAATGTGCCTTTGACTATACTGGAAACTTGCTAACTGACTACTGAGCCTGTTAGAACTGTTCTAACAGGCTGTTCCTGCACCTACTCGAGACAGATACATGGTTGGTGGCTGGTAGCTACTAATACACTATGGCTTGATGTACCTGGCACCTTGTATATGATGTATGCATGTGATTTCATGCTCATATTGAAAACTTGCCTACTGCCTTTTACAAGCTTGTCAGTATTATCTGCTCCTTGCACCTTACTATGATCCCAATACATGATTGTTGGCAGTCACTAATATGCCACGGCCTACGGTACTTGGCACCTTACTGTGAGTCTCAACTACCTACTGCCAAACCACCTGCTCTACCTAACTCCTGCTCTCTACTACCTCCCTGAGATCTGATTTCGGCTAGTTACGGCACCTCTGTACCTTTTCTGTAAATGACCACCTAGGACTAGCACGCCGGCTGAACCTGTTTTATGTACCCAATTGTGAGCTTGATACTTGACCACTACTAGCTGCCCTATTGACATTCGAACCTAGGTGAATCCCCTACTGCTTAATTGCGTTTGCTTGCACATGTCATTCTTGCTTCTACTGTGAATTTTGAATCCAGGTGAACCTTGAATTCAGGTGAATCCCCTACTGCTCAATTGCATCTGGTTGCACATGCCTTTTTAGCTTCTACAGCGAATTTTGAATCTAGGTGAACCCCTTTTTGATGCATTTGTAACTACTCCCTGCACACTGCATTTTTAGTCTTTATTGTAACTGGAATTTAGGTGAACCCCCTATTGATCAACTGCGCCTGTTTGCACTTGCCATTTTTTAGCCTTTTGAATCTAGGTAAACCTTCTTGCTTCATCTGCACCCACTGCTTGTACACTGCATTTTTAGCTTTACTGTGAATTGTGAATTTAGGTGAACCCCCCCTATTGCTCAACTATCTGTTGCACAAGCCATCTTCAGCCTCCACGATGTATCTTGAATCTAGGTGAGCCCTCCTCCTGCATTTACACCTACCCACCTGCACATTGCATTCTAGTATCACTGTGAACTTTGAACCTAGCTACCCTTTAGTCATAGCTTGGGCTGCTCTTCCAACTAGCGCTACTACTCTAGCCTCCAACACTACACACCTTTGTTGCCAGACCATGATCTCCTGGCTCGCCCTTATCATGTTCACTTTCTGCATCACGTTGGACAACGTACCCTGCAGCGTTAACAGCTACATAACCTACCAGGATGGCCTGGCCAAACTCGGATGCCGAAGACACCACCCAATCCCCTACCCCACACCCTTCATACCATCCGCATCCCCCTTCCCACCCACTCACCACCAGCCTCATACTTCCCCCGTTAACCTGGGCCTCCCAGCCAACACAACACACAGCCACCCTAGACCGAACGCTAAACCTCACCACACCAAACTGAACACCACATATCCTGCCCTATCCAAGCCTCCTGGTCCAACCCCCTCCTCCTTCACTCCTAACCTCACAGCCTGCAACGACAGACTAGGCACCAGGCTCCCCACTACAACTACAAGGCCCAACGCCAAACCTAATACCAAAACCAATAATAAGCACAATGCGCCTAATAAGCCCATACCACCCCCCAATAACGGATCCCTACTCAATGTCAAATCCTTGGCTGCCCACCCTACAGAAATCGCGAACATTATTCTTACCAATGATCTCGATTTCCCAGCCCTAAACGAAACCTGACTTCATGAGGCGTCCGGACCACACTTATCGCTAGCCATCCCAGACAAATACTCTATCCTCAGAGCTGATAGACCTAACGCTAGAGGAGGAGGCATAGCAATCATCTCCAAATCCTCCCTAGACTTCAGATCAGCCCCTTCAGTGTCACTCACATCCTGCGAGATACTCACTGCCAAATTGCAAACCTTCCCCACACATACGATCACCCTCCACCTCATATACAGACCCCCAGACCCCACTGGGGTCTTTGAAGAAGACCTCACATCTCTCATTGCTGAAAACTCCAAACCCTCAGCACAAATGATGATCCTAGGGGACTTCAACCTTGGTTACCAGGACCTGAACGATGCACATGCTGCATCTTTAGCCAACGTCCTAACAGAACATGACTTCACACAACTCAATGTACTCCCCACCCAACAAAAGGGCAGAATCCTTGACTGGATAGCAACTTACAATTGCAACACAACCTGTAAGGACCCCCAACCTCTGGCATGGACAGATCATCACCAATCCCTCTTGAGGTCAACATTAATCATGTACTACCCAATAAATACGCCCTGGCACCAGCATGTCCCACCAGGAACAAACGCAACATTACTGCCGAAGCCCTACTACCTCTGGTCCTACCCACCCTCAACGCTCTCCCAGCCAACGCTGATTTAAACCTATTGATTGACACCTTCAATGACTCCATGGCTAAGGCGATGGACACCATTGCCCCCCTGAAATTATGTAAAGATAAACCAAAAGCTCATCTGAACTCGTAGTACACCCCTGAACTCAAATTACTCAGAAAAAAGAAAGCTAAGGCACAACTCACATGGAAGACCAACCCCTCCGTGGAAAACAAATCTAACCTCACAAACATATCCTCTCTATAAAAAAGTGAGATAATTTGCACCAAAAAAGATGTATACAACACCAGGATTGCTCAGGCAGGGTCCTCCACTAAAGAATTATTTAAAATTCTAAAAGAACTAGACAACCCTTATTTCACCTCCAGACACCTGTTTGAAAGACAAATCCTGGTGCACCAGCATCCAAAACGCCCTCAACAACAAAATTACAGGACTCCAAACCAAAATAGAGGACAAACGCCAATAACTCTCCAATAACAAGGTCACCAACCCTAGCCTACCTGCGCCCAACAATACCAGTTTGGGCTTCACATTTAAGAAAGTTACAACGGCTGAAGTTAAAAAAAAATCATCACCTCCTTAAAACCATCGAACTGCAAAGGGGACAGCTGTCCCGCCCAGATCATAAAAGACGCAGCTAGAGAGCTTTGCCCCTTCATCACCAAACTTATTAACCTATCCTTCATAAATAACTCAGTCCCCAGCAACCTAAAACAATCGTGGGTTCTCCCACTCTTGAAAAAACAATCCCTAGACCCAGCCATACCCACCAACTACAGGCCTATCACCACAGTCCCATTCCTACTAAAAATCCTGGACAGAGTCGCCTACATCCAAATTCAGGAATACCTGGAATCCAACCAGCTGCTAGGAATACGTCAATCTGGCTTCAGACCTCAACACGGAAAAGAAACTGCCCTTGTTGATCTCAAAAGCCAGATTGATGAAATTAAAGACAAAGGCAATGCCGCGATTCTACTCCTCCTAGACATCTCAGCAGCCTTTGATTTGGTCAGCCACAAAATCCTTTGTAGTCACCTAGCCACCGCAGCTCACTTCTCCTCTTCTGCCATCACCTGGATACAATCTTTCCTGGCAAATAGAACCATACAGGTATTCTCAACAACAGCTGCAACAGACCCCATCCCCATCTCATGCGGGGTCCCACAGGGCTCCTGTGTATCTCCAACTTTGTACAACATATTTACAAAGCCTCTATTTGACCAACTGGACCGTCTGGGTGTCACCTACACGAATTACCCAGATGACACCCAGATACTCCTCACCATCACAGGCAATTACCAAGCAGACGTCACCCGGATCAACGAAATATTATCCATCATTCAGGCATGGATGGCCTCTCATGGCCTCTGCCTGAATGATGAGAAGACAGAGCTCCTCATCGTTGGCTCCCCCACCAACTTAACTAAACTTAGTCCCAGTTACAATAACATCACAATCAATGGTCACACCATCCCTATTGCCAAAAGCGTGAAAACCCTCAGCTTCTACCTGGATGCCAACACTAACCTCTCCAAATAAACCAATATGATCTATTAGGCAGAGAGGCATCTCTTCAGTGGTGGAATAGGTGCGTGGGGAAATGCTGTGGCTAGTGGTGATCCCTT
Source organism: Ambystoma mexicanum (assembly GCF_040938575.1). Taxonomy (NCBI): domain Eukaryota; kingdom Metazoa; phylum Chordata; class Amphibia; order Caudata; family Ambystomatidae; genus Ambystoma; species Ambystoma mexicanum. The sequence goes on from NC_090936.1 coordinate 843,903,535, forward strand.
TGCATGCATTATAGGGCACATTGCATTATTGATGTTGTGCTGGACTAATTCAGGATGCAATCTTGATGGCATGTGTGGAATTTTTGTATTTTGTGGCGTGGAATGTTGTGCAATTTGTATGTGGATGGATGTTTAATGTTACTAGACCTGGAATGTCATCTGTGTTGTGTAGCCTATACTTGCATGTCGGTTCATCTCAAGTACGTTGCCCCCTTCCCAGATGGACATTGCCGTACATCTGTATGTGCATTTTGCCCACATACGACAGGCTACACCCAGTTGGAGTACGTATCTCTCCCCCCTTCACACCCAGTTGGAGTATGTATCTCCCCCCCTTCACACCCAGTTGGAGTACGTATCTCTCCCCCCCTTCACACCCAGTTGGAGTACATATCTCTCCCCCCTTCACACCCAGTTGGAGTACGTATCTCCCCCCCTTCACACCCAGTTGGAGTACGTATCTCCCCCCCTTCACACCCAGTTGGAGTACGTATCTCTCCCCGCTTCACACCCAGTTGGAGTACGTATCTCCCCCCCTTCACACCCAGTTGGAGTACGTATCTCCCCCCCCCCAGTCACATTGCCATGTACTTGCCCTGCTACTCACCAAGTAGCCACAAACATTGTCCGGTGTGTTGCTCCATGTAGCGTGGGATAGTTGAGTTCCGCAGGACCATGGAATCATGGGTTGATCTGGGAAATCGTGCACAGCAATGTGTGATTATCTTGTTGGCGTCACATACCATTTGGACATTGATAGAGTGGAATTGCTTCCTGTTTCGGTAGACTACTTCATTGTGATGTGGGACCACCAATTCCACATGGGTACAGTCGGTGGCCCCGATGCAACTTGGGATGCCTGCCAGTGAATAGAAGTCAACTTTTGTGTTTGCAATCTCCTGGGCAGTCCGTGGCATGGATATGTGTTCAGGTGCATGCTTCAGGAGGGCATCGAGTACCTGGTTCAGCATGCGGGAGAATACTGGTTTTGAGATGCCATGCATCTGTCCCACTGTATGCTGGTAGGTGCCTGTGGCCAGGAAGTGCAGTACACTCACCACCTTCAGTAGCGGGGGGATGGCAGTTCTGATGTCTATGATGCTCACAATGTCGTTGTGGATCATGTCCACGATGCTGGTGATGGTAGCCCTGTCCAGACGGTACAGGGTGTGTATCTGCTCAGGGGTTAGGTTAAATGGGCTGGCTCTGATCCTGGGGATTGGTGGGTGCCTCTGTGGTATGATTGGGTGCTGTGGTGGTGCTTGCTGTGCCTGTCTTGCCCTCCTCCTCCTCCTGCGTCTCCTTTGTGCTGCCTGTTGTTGTTGCAGCTGCACTGCAATGAGGTCCTCCAGGCCATGTAATGCTGCCAATATTCGAACCATCTTGGTGTGGGAAGGGGTGTGGTGTGCTCCTTTTGAGCTGCCACAGTCTCCATTGCCTCCACCTGTGCTGATTTTCTCCGCCTGTGGCAGGTGGGAACACTGCTCAGTTCTCTTATCGAGTGGTTCGCGATGGCGGTATTAGCGCCATGGCGGTAAGGGGTTTTATGTGCTTTACCATGCCGCTATTAGCATGGCCGCTTGACTCGGGATAGTGTGCTATTGGCGGCATGGCGCTATTTACGGGATGGTGGGTCGCGCGCACGCGGACTGCCCGCTATTAGTGGCAGCCTACTTAGCGGTGCCACTAATAGCGGTGAGCCGGGTCGTGATCCGCATGGGGATTTAACGTTACCAGTAACGTTAAATCCCTACTGCCTACCGTGTAATGAGGCCCTTAGTTTCCCCTGATCTCTCACCTTTCCATTAGACCAATATTAGGCCCAAATTCCTGAGGTATTTTCAGAACAACCAGGCAAAGTTGCTAATTGTTTTCTTTACATTAGAACCCAGCAAGGAAACCATTAGTTTAAAGCCTGACTGAGTCTCTGAAGCCCCAGAAGAAAATAATTGGGAAGGAGATAGAGGAGATGTCCAGGTCCTCCCCCGTTGTTTTGTTTGGCAAACCACATCAATCAAGGTGTTTGTGCATTGATTTCAGAAAGCTAAATTCAATCTTGGTTTTTGTAACTATCTGATGACGAAAATTGATGTTCTGATTGAAAAGTTGGGTTCAACTAGGTATTTATCGACCCTCGATCTCACCAAGGGTTATGGCAGGTCCCATTGAATCCACCTGATTGAGAAAAAACAGCCTTTTCAACATCGCAAGGCCTGTTCCAATTCAAGGTTTTACCTTTAGGTCTTCTTGGGGCCCAGCTATGTTACAACGCTTCATGGACAAAATGTTAAAACCCTACTACATTTTGTGGAGCATACCAAGACGAAACTGAGGTTCATACTAATAGTTGGCCTGAGCACATTCACCATCTATATGAAATCACTGGTGCTTTGAGAAAATTTGGCCTAACCGACAACCCATGAAAATGTCACCTCGCACAGTCTGCAGTAAAATCTGTCAGATTTTTCGTCAGGAATGGCCTGGTTCAAACACAAAGTGAAAAAGTGATGTCCATCTAACAATCTCCCACTCCCCGAACCAAGAGAGATCTCTGTGCCTTTCAGGTGTTAACCAGCTATTATGGAATGTGTATGCCTAATTACTCCAGCATAAATGCCAATTTTACAGACAAAGTCAAGAAGGCTCAACCCCCAAAACTCCTATGGACTAAGGAGGATCAAGCAAGTTTTGATGGACTGAAAAATCTCCTCTGTAAGGAACCCATCTTAAAGATTCCAGATTGCAATAGAGAATTTCTATTAAAAACATATTCATCTAAGGTGGCATTGGGTGCCGTACTCTCACAAGAACACAACAACAGCATTAAACATCTGATATTAAATACCAGCAGGACATTTTTTTCCAGGGGGCAATGTTATGCTGCTGTTGAACTTGTGGCTTTGGCTATAACATGGGCGGTCACACACCTGAGATACTACCTGACTGGTAAAAAATAAATTCTTATTAATTATGGACTACTCTCCTTTGACATGGATGAAATTGTGAAAGGACACCAGTGCCAGAGTAATGAGTTGGCTCTTGAACTTACTACATTTTTGTTTTACTGTCAAACATCAAAATGAGCAAGAAAAAGGGAATGTTGACTTATTGAGCCGCTTTCCTGTCAATCAAGAAGCAGAAGCAATTAGCATGAGGGGATGGATATGTTATGAATCAAGGGAGCTCCCCTGTGAGGCTAGGGAGATAAGCCTGCTGTGAAACATCCTCCATAGGGGGTGTAGAAGGAGGGACCTACCCAGAGGAGACTTCCCCTCTTGGGACAAGAACTCCAGTTCCTGCGAGGACCTCCCTTAATGATATCCCTGCTTTGAACTATCAGACCTACAAAAGAATACACAATACATAGACATGTATGAAGAGAGAACTAACATATGCTCTCTTTCTTGTTGACAATAACATATCACTTTAAATAGAAATCCCCATTTAACTTGGACGAAGAAACTGGAGCCGAGAGAGATGTGCAACAAGCCCATGTTAGAAAGGCATGAACATCAGCCAGGGAATGACCAGGGAGACACACAGCTGAGAGGAGAGAAGACTCAGCAACCTGCGGAGCCCACAAGTTTGAAACTGCTCTGGGGCCATAAGCAGAGTGCTGGATGGGCAGCTATCCTTTACGAAGGAGAGAACAAGAAGCTGATTGTGGTGGTGCGACCACAATGATTTTGTGGTGGACCAGCGGTCCACAAAACAGTGCCAACACTCTACCTGGTCAACACTGCTTACCATTCAGATTCCCGCAGAACAACTAAGCCATCCCAAAGAAGAGCATGGAACACCATACACCAGAGTGAACTGAGAAGCTGAGAAACCAAAGAACTCAATGAACCCTGAGTGCCGCAGGCCCTGGAGATGTTGTTCCAGAGAATGCAAGTTAACAGGGAGAACAGGAGGTTTGAGATGCCGCTGGGGAATTGTTATGGACTACTCCTACTCGTACCAGTCAAATCGATGAGAGGATAACATTGAATTTAAGAAAGTGCAACAATGATAATGAGAGGACCATGAATGCAATAAATATTGAGAGGGAAAAAAAACATCTCAGGAGAATGTTAGAGTACTATATTTGTCAAAAGATAGAGACTATAAACTAGATGGAGAATCCTATGACCAGAAAGAATACTATGAATTAAGAAGATAAGAAAATCCCAAGAGGTAGAATAGTAGAGTCTGGAAATCTCTACCATGGGAAGAGGGGAAAGTACTCTTTTATTGGGAAAAAGAAGGAGGAGAACCTAAATGAAATAAAATGCAAGAAGTTGAAATATGAAGAAACCCCTAGAATGTGTTAAAGACAAGAAGACTATCTAGAAAATAAGTGACTTATAATGACCCGGAAGGCAAATTCCAGACAGTGAACCAATTTTCAGCAAAACCCATTAATATGGATCAAAGTAGCCATCCAAGTTCAAACAAACCAATATTTGAGAAAGAACAAAAGTTTAATAAAACCTTGAAAGAGTAATATAAAATGCATTTCTCCCTCTGTAACCCCCTTGCCATTTTTAAAATTGTGAACTATCACTCATCCCTTCTCTTGATCACTTATATTCCTCTATATTCCTTTGTTTTCTGCTGTGCATAGTGTTATGTTTTTATAATATCCATTATTAGCTGCTCTATGATGGCATCTTACCATTGCTCTATTTTATGATGCTGTTTTATCATCCCTTCTTTCCTCTTGTGTCTTCCCCCTTGCCTTAATATTTATGCATTTATTCATACACTCTGTACCTGAGACTAATGTTCATTTTCCATTTCTAATTCCTACTTATTGCCTTTTACCTCATGTGTGTACTGCATTTTATGATTATTCTATTTTCTTGAATCTCCTATGTTACAATGCTATATGTGGTATTTATAATGTTAACTTTATTTGTGTTTCATTGATTCTTTGGACATATTTGATGATGTGGTGGCCAGATTTTAGATATCTAGCTTCTAGCCCTCCCTGTAATATGGCTCACAGGTTCTGCAATAATGTGAAGAGAGAGGAAGAGGGAGGCTAGAGTCCTCATTTGACATCTGCAGCAAATACCATACTCATGACCTGTGTAGGTAAAGAGAAAACAAAGTTATTTTAGATGACTCACTTTAACTACACTTACCAGCTGCTGTCTGGGCCCTGGTAAGTGTGCTCGCATTGTGATGTGATCTCCTGATCATTTGCCTGCATTTACTGTGCATTTGTTTGGTAATTTTGGGATCTTGATGCTTCGTGGTGTGTTTTCTAGCATCCCCCACCTCCCACAGCCCTCTTCCTTATTTTGCTCTCCCCCCTCCTGCATCTCTCCTCACCCCTGATTGTGCCTGGTGCCCTGTGTGGAACACCTAGAGGGTGTAATTTCATCCTTGGTGCGGCTTTCCAGCTGCCACCTGAGCCCTGGTGTGTGTGCTCACATCTTGATTGGAGCTCCTGCTCATTTGCCTGCATTTACTGTGCATTTTCTTTGCTAATTATTGGGGATCTTGCTGCTTCATGGCATGTTTTCTGCCATGCCCCACCTGCCAGAGCCCTCGTCCTTGTTTTGCTCTTCCCCCTCCCACCTCCCTTCCTGCCCCTGATTGGGCCTGATGCCCATTTTAAGTCACGCTTGCAGGGCAGACCATTGCCCAGCAGCCCTCTGCTAAGGGCCCCAAGACAAAGGGCAGCTCTTGAAGAAGCAGCTGAGTCTGTGTGTACCTGTGTTCGCCTGGAAAGCATGCTGCAGTCAACCAGCAGTGACAGATAAGGTAAGTGTTATCTGGCTGAGGAGTACAGCCATTACTGTACTCCTACAAAGCCCTACAACTTTTATTACATTCTACAACATAGCCCCCCTGTGTTGAACAGCACTTTAATACCTGGTACTGTTTTCCAATTGTAGGCATTTTCCCCATCTAGTATTGTGTTTAAAAGTTAGGTGGTTTCCCAAACTAGTACTGTGTTTCAATTTTAGGTGTTTTCCATGACTAGTAGTGTTTTTGAAATCTAGGTGTTCCCCCTTTACTGCTGTGCTCCTGTTTTAGGAGTTTTCTCCTAGTACTGTATTTCAAATGTAGGTGTCCCTCCTGTACTGATGCGGTCCTGTTCTAGGGGTTTCCTCCAACGAGTACTGTGTTACAATTCTAGGTGTTCCCCCCATTGCTGCTGTGTTGTTTTCTCCAACTAATACTGTGTTTCAAATCTAGGTGTTCCCCTTTACTGCTGTGCTCCTGTACTAGGTTTATTCTCCAATGAGTAGTGTTTCAATTCAAGTTTTCTTTTTCCAACTAGTACTGCGTTTCAAATCTAGGTGTTCCCCCATTGCTGCTGTGCTTACGTTCTAGGTGTTTTCTCCAATGAGTATTGTGTTTCAATTATAGGTGTTCTCCCCCATTGCTGCTGTGTTTCAATGCTGGCTAGTGTTTTCTCCAATGAATACTGAGTATCAAATCTAGGTGTTCCCCTTTACTGCTGTGCTCCTGTTCTATGTGTTTTCTCCAATGAGTGCTATGTTTCAATTATATATATAGGTGTTCTCCCCCATTGCTGCTGCATTTTAATTCTGGGTGTTTTCTCCAACTAATACTGTGTTCCAAATCTAGGTGTTCCCCATTACTTTGGTTCTCCTGTTCTAGTTGTTTTCTCCAATGAGTACTGTGTTTCAATTGTCGGTGTTCTCCCCCATTGCTGCTGCATTTCAATTCTAGGTGTTTTCTCCAACAAGTACTGTGTTTCAAAGCTGGATGTTCTCCCTTTTCTGCTGTGCTCCTGTTATGGGTGTCTTCTCAAATGAGTACTGTGTTTCACATCTAGGTTTTTTTCCAAACTGGTGCTGTGTTTGAGGTCTGAGTGTTCCCGGTCTACTGTTGTGCTCCTGTCCTACGTGTTGTCTACAACAAGTACTGTGTTTCAAATCTAGGTGTCATCTCCAACTAGTACTGTATCTCAAGTCTAGGTGTTCCCCCATTACAGGTGTGTATCTAGTAATACAATATCATCAGTATTGGCCAGCCCACAGATAAATGACAGTGGCCCTCATTACGACCCTTGCGGAAATCAACCGACCGGACCGCCATAGCGTAAATAGCGTTTCCGCCATTGCACGATGGAGCAAAGTGCGGCTCATTCCGACCCATCGGGCACGAGCACCACGCCATGGCGGAAGTGCAAAGTCCGCGATGGCGGAAATGACCCCAAAACGGCCCACACCGCCGCCGTACGGCGCCCTAGGTGCAATACCGCCACCCATCACAGCGGACACCGCAGTGAGCGCCAAAAGTACGGTGACCGTAAATATACGGAAACGGAAGTAAAAGCATGGTCCCGGAACGGGAAACATCACGCCGTACACCTATAAAACCACAAAATCCACACAACCATAAAAAATACTACCCTGAGACACATCCCAACCCGTCATCCACCCTAGTGAAACCAAGAAAAATGGGAAAAGTAGCGAAGAAAGCGTGCGACCGCAAGCGGCAGGTCCACTTCTCCCGTGAGGAACTCACGGTGCTCACGGAGACCCTCCAGGAGAATGCTGCCGTCATCTTCTCCACGCAAATGACCAGGACGGCACTTGCGAACAAGAAGGCCATATGGGCCCTGGTGGCACAGCGTGTAAGTGCGGTGGGGACCGCACCCCGCAACCCACAGCAATGCAGAAAGCGATGGGACGACCTGCGGATACGCGTCCGTAGCATACTTTCTGCCAACCGCAACATTGCCACAGCTACCGGGGGAGGATCGGAATCACCCATCAAGTTGACCCCCTGGGAAGAAATCTGTGCCTCCACCATTGGAATGGAGAGCATAGAGGGAGTCGGAGGGATGGAGAAAGGAGTGCAGACATCCGAAGATTCAGGTAGGTGTCCCAAATAAAACAATGCCAAAACCACAATGTCCAATCATGTGAAGTACCACGTGCCCACATAGTGCAACAGGAACACATGTCCAGGAGAACGTCCACATACATAGGCCTGATAGCACACTTTAAAACTCACATCAAATGCATAAATAATTAAAAATCCTAAAAACACCCTCTACAAGTGCAGCAGGCACACCCTAACTGCAGGCTGCCAAACAACTGCACCCTCACTCCACACACAAATGAAACCACCTCCAAGGCCCCGACCCAAATCACCCTCAGGTACCACCCCAATGCATGTGATACATTGCCATTCCAATTCCCACAGACCCATTAATAACGCTCGCCCTCCTTTACTCCACCACAGGGTCAGATCCAAACGACGATCTCCAGGACACCCCTACCAGCACACCTGCAAAGAGGGCCAAGACCAACGGCCAAAGACCCTCCACCTCAGCTGCACGCATCAAGACACGGCAGCAGCACAAATCAAGTGACAGCACACAGGAGGGAACTCCAACAGGCACCCCAGCAGCCAGCATGCCCACAACACCACCACCACAGGTCCCCCCAATGGACGCCACAGTAGGCACTGCTTCTGGTGGCAGCAGCACCATAGGTGATACTGCATTAATGGCAGCATGCTCCGACACAGAAAACGGGGATGTCGAAGTTAGATCCATCCATGACCTGTCTCAATCCCCCTGTCTGTTCCATCCCGTACACCATGAGGATACCACACAGGGGCACCCACAAGACGACGACTGGCCATCCCCCACAAGCCCTGTGGCAAGGCAACATGAGGTGATCAGCCCCTCTGTGACACCACCGCAAATGGCCATGGCCCAGCAGAGGCAACAGTCCCTCGACCAGTTAATCGTGCAACAGCAGCAACTGGCCACGCTCCTCAAGGACCATGCCGATGAATGTGGGGGCACTAAGGCAGACATAGAAACATCAACTGAGACACTTAGGGCATAAATGGAGAGAAGTACAGAGACACTAAGGGCACAAATGGAGAGTAGCACCAAGAGCCTGAGAGTACAAATGGAGAGTAGCACCGAGAGCCTGAGAGTACAAATGGAGAGAAGCACCGAGAGCCTGAGGGGGGAACTGCATGCGACGTCCAAAGACGTATGTGCCGAACTTGCCGCAGTGCGCCGTGTGCTCACTGAGCTCTCACAAACCCTTAGGGACATGCATGGACGTGAGCAGGCAGAGACATCATCCGTTGCAAGTTCCGTCCAGGGCAGCCCCCAACGTAGATCTGGGAGGAACCTGCGCTCCACAGGCAGGGGTGCCCCTGATACCCGCAGAGGGGGCTTGCAATAGCGACAGCCCACTGACAATGAGCATCTTTGGACACTGGTGTTCGGGGGGGAGGTAGGAGGGTGGAGGGGGTGTGTTGGGCTCACTTGGGTGGCGGGTCGATAGGGTGTTTAACATGATATCACATATGCCATAAACAATGCACGATCATGCAATGAGATGTGTGGACATTGATCTTTGTGTACGAGGCCATTATAGGCGTACAGTCCATATTGTGCATGTTCCAGACACACACAGTGCCACGAGTCCCGTGTCCATGTATCAGCCACCAGGCGTGAGTGCTAGAAGCATGCATCTATGAGATGCTGACGAATGTCACGGCCCACCTGTGCCTCGCAGACTCCTTGAGGTGCTGCACCCTCATCCTCATCATGACCATCATCAGGTGCTTGCAGTTCTGCGTCAGGGGGCATGGGCACATTTCTACGTACGCACATGTTGTGGAGCATGACACATGCCATGACCATCTTTGCAACCTTCACATGGCGGTACAGGAGTGCCCCGCCAGACCTGCTGAGGCAGCGGAAACGAGTCTTCAGTAGGCCGAATGCCTGTTCTATGACTACACGGGTACGTGAGTGGGCATGGTTGTAGTCCTCCTCATGCTGGTCCCGTGGGTTCCGGACTGGTGTGAGGAGCCATCTCTTCAGTGGATACCCGGCATCACCTGTATGTGGACAAGAAAGGAATTTTGAGGAATGCCATTGCTACGTACGCACCCCCCCCCTTCCTGCCAGGTCATTGCCGCATCACATACCCCACATCATCATGCATGAAATGAGACTCACCGAGTAGCCAGGATCTGTTCCCTGCGTGTCGCTCCATGTAGCGTGGTATAGTAGAGTTCCTCAAGACCATAGAATCATGGGTTGATCCAGGGAATCTGGCACAACAATGTGTAATGATCCTGTTGGAGTCACACACCATTTGTACATTCAGGGAATGAAATTGTTTTCGGTTGCGGTACTGGGCCTCCATGGCATGTGGGACGACCAATTCCACATGGGTGCAGTCGATGGCACCAATGCAACCCGGTATGCCGGCAAGTGCATGGAATCCCACTTTTGTGTTGGTAATTTCCTGCTCCGAGCGTGGTAGAGAGATGTAGTCGTCTGCGTGCTTCAGGAGGGCATCGAGCACTTGCAATAGTGTCCGTGAGAACAGTGGCTGTGATATGCCATGCAACTGTCCGACTGTGTGCTGGTAGGTGCCTGTGGCCAGGAAGTGTAGTACAGACACCACCTTCAGTAGGGGTGGGATGGCGGTTGGGCTATCTATCATGCTGACAAGGTCAGCCTGTGTCATGTCCACAATGGCGGTTATGGTGTCCCGGTCCAAATGGTAGAGGGTGTGGATCTGCTCATCAGTGAGGTTGAACGGATGTGCTCGGAGGCGTGGGATTGCGGGCTGCCTGCGTGGTGGTAGTGGCTGTGCTGGCGGCCCTTGCTGGCCCTGCTTTGGCCTCCTCCTCCTCCTGCGTCTCCGCCGTGCGGCCGGTAGTAGTTAGTGTTCGTCTTCTTCTTGAAGTTGGAGTACTTGCAGTGCTATCAGGTCCCCCAGGGCCAACATGGCTAGTCCTGCCGGTAGCATTTCGGAGTGGGTGTGGTTGTGGGAGGAGACTGGGTGTGCAATTTATGTGTTTTCAGGCTGTATGGCCTCCACCTGTGGTGATTCATTCCACCTGTGCAAGCTGCACTCCCCTTTGGGCGAGCACGTCCCGCACACAACGCTGCAATTCGACGAATGGCATCTTGCTATTGCAATCATGTATTTGTACCCGATGGCAGTGTAACATTGGTTGATATGTTCATTCGGCTATGGTCCCATTGTTTCACATACAATCTTTGCAGTCGCGAACAGACTTGTGAAGGGTCAGTGGAACGTAGTACTCGAGTAACGGTGGACCCTCATGCAACACTGTACTGAGCTTCACCGACGGGCGGGGCGTTCCATTTGTGAGTGAAGGCAGTTGCCATTTTCACACACAGCCGCACTAGATGGATTAATTTGTGGTTTCAAGCGGCCACAGATGCCTTTTCGACGTGATGTTGCAAATGAGGAATTCGAAGGGCGGCGCTTTCGGTTTTCAGCTAGCGGCGAGGAGATGCCCACAGGTCTGACTGCAAATATAACGTTCTATTGTTCAATGTCCTTGGGACAGGGGCCATGGCGAGGATGCAATGATTGATATGAATAGTATGGGATGCGCAATAGCGACGTGGGCGATGAGGCCGGACGTTCCCAAATACATGTTACTTCACAACACTGGAATAACGGGCTGGGGCACGGTGGATTTTGCAGGCTGCATAACGCACAGACTCAATGGAAATTTCACATGTTATGTGAGTATGGAAACAGGCGTTTTCATTACGGGATGAGGGAATGATGTATGGATGCATGGACAGATGATTTGATACAGAGTTTGCCATGTACAGGGCTTCTTGGAATCTATCCGCCTCCCCTGCGCTATGTGATGCAGGGCTGCCATAGTGGGGCCATTGTCTATCTGGCCTTGTTGAGCCCTCCCTGTCTCGACGCGCCTTCAGACACTTGTGTCTATGCACGTTACCAATCCCATCTGATGGATTCTGTTTTAACAGACGCATGCACAGGTACACTTGTTTGTGATAGTGTTTTCACCTCGATATAGATAGTTATGATTCGCAAGTGGTTTTTGGGTGGTGATGATCCTTTGGAGTGGGCTAGCATGCATATGGCTGTGGATTTGGTGTGATCATTGAAGTGAGTAATTCAAATGTAGTTCTGATGGCCATACTATTATTTTTCATTTCATTTGGTTGACAGGTATCTCCTCCCCTTTTGCCACTGCCATCTGTATGCCACTCCTGCAGATGGATTTTACTCTCGACACCTGCTGCTTCGTGTTAATCAGTGGAGCAGCATTACGATCTTATGGGACGATCGCCAATGGGCCACATACCCTTACGCAGTACTAGTGGCTAGGAGCAACATTTCGGCCTTTCAGCTGGACTAGTGCCTCCCTATTGGGACGGCCCTGCGGTTCTAGGCGCTTCCATGTTGCCTTTTCGTACGGGAATGTAGCCCCTGTGTACCATGAAGGAACAGGGCGTCACACAAGAAGTAGCTGGTCATTTATTGCGGATGCAGCCCACGATAATGAAATATATTTTGGAGTTCATGGCCTAATGGCTGTATGGGCTTGGTGAATTTGTTGTGCATTAAATTTCTATTCTGATATGAACCATGTAGCGTTCTTCTTTGCGAGTGATGTGGCATATTCCTATTTGGGGAGCAATGTATTGTGAGGAGATCTGCATTGGGTTCCAGCTTCGGAGTATAGTTGCGTGGTACTGTGCTGGGCGCGTTTGCCTACGGAGCCCAGTGAGGTCAGGGATAAGGGCTGCCATTATGACTGTTTTGATGATGTCATGCTCAGGGGCGGGGGATTAGCTTTTGTGTAACAGATGCCGGTCAGCCAGTTGGATTGGTGGAATGATGTGATTATCGGAATATTGCTGGTCACAGGTGCCTGTGTTTGCGTGCGTTTCTTGGTGGGAGACTGAGGTCATGTCCATTTGTATAGCTTCTGTATTCGTGCCATCTGTGCCCTGCAGCTCCCATTGGGCCCTCTTGAGATTCATTTGTTCGTTGGCAGGCATGGATGACTAGTACATTTCACTGGTTGCATTGTGTGACTTCATTGCACCTACGGGGGGTTGTACAATGTGGCCAGGGAGCGGTGTACAAGCACTCAGTAGGGCCGTTTACGGTTGGTTCGCGATGCCGTACTTCTCACCATGGCGGAATGGTACTTTCCGCCGTGCTTGATGGCGTTAGGTGCATGTCCGCTAGGGTCGGAATTCGCGTACCGTTGCGCCATGGTGGTAATTACGGTTTGGCATGGCACGCGCGTACTTGGTGCAGTTAGCGTTGGCGTTCACTACGGTGTCGCTAATGGCATCGTACTTTGCGGTGACGGGTCATGATCGCACCGAGCGCTATACGATGGCGGTATTGCATTTCCGCCATCGTTTTTCGATTTCCGCCAGGGTCGTAATGAGGCCCAGTAAGATCTGTTGGCTGGCTTATGCTGATGATAATGTCTTACTAGATATAATGGAGGTAGGGTGGCAACGCCTTTTGAAAAAGCTAGGTGAGTATGCTAAACTTGATGTACTCTTCATTAATCCGGAGAAATCAAAAGTAGTGGTGTTGAGAAATGCGAGAAGGAGGGTCCGCTATCTGCAGTGGTCACTGAAAGGCCAAATAATACCAAGAATGGAAGACGTAGTTTACCTGAGCTATTTAGTGTATGCAGCACCCTCGATTGGGGAGGTGGAAATGGATGTGAATGGAAAAATAATGTGGCTGATATCCCAAATGAAAAAAGTTTCCTCAAAATGTTGTACATCCTCATTAAGCCATCTGATTATATATTACTTGACCAAGGTAATTCCAGTGGTTTTGTATGGATTAGAAGCTAAACGCCTACTCTAGAGGACAAACTGGCAAAAATGGGAGGGATTCATTTCGAATAAGGTCCTTGGTCTTCCACAAGGCCTCTGTAATGGTTCACACTGAAAGCCCCTTGGATCTGGTGAGCCCCCCCCCAGTCATCGACTCCCATGAGGGCCTTTCAAGCCCCCAGAGCCTCTTGGACTCAGTCCTGGCACCGTTGGCACCAGGCTCATGATATGGGATGATTTATGTAGAACTACTTGCCCAGTCTAGGCAGGACTGGACCTTTCTGTTTCCTCAGGGTGTGGCTGAGGGACTATTTTGTTCAAAGACAGGGAGTGGTAAAGGGACTACTTTACCTGGGACTACTTGCGAGGCTATTTAAACCACGCCCTGCATACAGAACATGCTTTGGGCCTCATCACGACCCTGGCGCTAAGTGAAAAACGATGGCGGTAAATGGTTACCGCCATCTTTTTCCGCCAGGTCCGATCATGACCTGTGACCGTTAACTACGATGCCATTAGCGGCATCGTAGTCAACGCTGCCGCTAACTGCGCCAAGGGTGCGCGCCCGCGTCCGCCCACACCGTACTTAGCGCCATGCCGGAAAGGTACGCAAATGCCGACCCAAGCGGACATGCACCTAACGCCATCACCCAGCCCGTTAAGTACCTTACCACCATGGTGCTAACAACGCCATCGCGAACCAACCGTAAAGGGCCATGTTAAGTGAATGCAGCTGCCACAGGTGCACTGAAACAGCACAGGTGAAGGCAATACAGACTCAGGAAGTACAAAAAGAGCCCACCCCACCCCTTCCCACACCCAGACACACACCACAATGATACCAATTCGAATGGCAATGTTGGGGCTGGAGGACCTGATAGCAATGCATGTGCTACAACAGCAACAACAACAACAACTACTACAACAACAACAACTACAACAACAACAACAACAACAACAACAGGCAGCACAGAGGAGACGCAGGAGGAGAAGGAGGGCAAGGCAGGCCCAGCAAGCCCCACCTGCACAGCCAGTGCCACCACGCAGGCAGCCCCCAATACCACGCATCAGAGCCAATCCATTCAACCTCACTGCTGAGCAGATCCACACCCTGTACCGTTTGGACCGGGACACCATCACCGCCATCGTAGACATGACACACAACGACATCGTCAGCATGATAGAAAGTCCAACCGCCATCCCCCCCCTACTGAAGGTAGTGGCTGTACTCCACTTCCTGGCCACAGGCAGCTACCAGCACACAGTGGGGCACCTGCATGGCATTTCACAACCATTATTCTCGCAAACACTCATCCAAGTGCTCGATGCCCTCCTCAAGCACACAGACAACCACATCTCATTACCACGGACTGGCCAGGAGATGGCTAACACCAAAGTGGGTTTCCATGCACTAGCCGGCATACCCGGTTGCATTGGTGCCATCGACTGCACCCATGTGGAATTGGTGGTTCCACGTGCCGTGGAGGTACCGTACCGCAACCGGAAACAGTTCCACTCAATCAACGTGCAAATGGTCTGTGACTCCAACAAGATCATCACACATTGTTGTGCCCGATTCCCCGGATCAACCCATGATTCCATGGTCCTGAGGAACTCCACAATACCACGCTACATGGAGCGACATGCAGGCCCAAGATCCTGGCTACTCGGTGAGTCCAATGTAATGGAAGTGGGCAGGTGAATGACGTACCGATGCATACTCCACCTGGCTGAAAAGGGGGGGGGGGATGCATACTCCACCTGGCTGAAAGGGGGGGGGGATGCATACTCCACCTGGCTGAAAGGGGGGGGGATGCATACTCCACCTGGCTGAAAGGGGGGGGGATGCATACTCCACCTCGCTGTGAGTAACACGGAGAACGGAGACAGAGGATGGGCACTCACAATGCACACAACCCCTCTGCATACATTGGGTGATGGCATGCAAAACAGGCCATGGAAGCCATGAGCATATACAGGTAGCATTGTGTGAATAAATTAGGTCATGTAGATGTGAGCCAAATTAACAGTTGGATGCAAGCCATGATGGAACATCATGTTCTTGATCAGACAACATGACTGACACATACATTCTCGCCTACATACAGGTGATGCAGGCTATCCCCTGAAGAGTTGGCTCCTTACACCAGTCCGGAACCCGCAGAACCAGCACGAGGAGGACTTCAACCGTGCACATACACGTACTCGTGTGGTTATAGAGCAGACATTCGGCCTATTGAAGGCACGGTTCCGAAGCCTCAGTAGGTCTGGTGGGGCACTCCTGTATGGCCATGAGAAGGTGGCAAAGATCGTCATGGCATGTGTAATGCTACACAATATGTGCGTCAGGCAGAATGTGCCCCTGCCCCCTGACGCAGAACTACAACCACCTGACGATGAGGATGAGGAGGGAGAAGATGGGGCGGCACCCCATGGAGGAGGCGATGCACAGGAGGGGCGTGCAATGCGCCAAACTATCATCGACCACTGCTTCTAGCACACATGGCTGGTGTGTGTCACATGGTGACTGCACTTGGGGCACTGTGTGGCACCGGGACATGCACACTGTGGACTGTACACCAATAAAGCACACATGCGCAAAGAAAAATTCAACACACTCTGGGTTTTTTTTCAAGGTAAAAGTGTATTCAAGCCATGGAACGTCGTGACCCACCACCTCCCCCCTGCACACACCCCCCCCAACTCCCCCCTTAACTCCCCAACACACCTCCCCGCCACCCCCCTGCACACCCCAACACACCCACTCCCCCCTCCACCCTCCCCCCCCCTGGAATCCCAACAAAGGTGTGAGTTAGTCTGTGCAGCAGTGTCTGAAGTAGGATTCCTACACTGTCCGGCCACTATTGGCAGCCCCCTCCACTGGCCCCCGGGGCACCCCTGCCTGTGCTGCGGAGGTTCCTCCCCGATCGGCGGATGGGGCTGCTCGGTGTCGAGCTGGCAACCGAGGAGGATCCTGCCTGCTCATTTGGACGCATGTCCCGAATTGTCTGCACAAGGTCAGTGATGGCATGCCGCACAGCAGCAAGTTCCGCGCAGATGTCCTTTGTGGAGGACTCTATAGCGCCCTTCACTGTCTCAGCACATTTCTCCATTGCTGCACTTGACCCCCCACATTCTGCAACATGTTCTTCGAGCAGCGAGGAAAGTTGCTGCTGCCGGGTGACAATCGCCTCCAGGGAATGGTTGGTATTCTGGCCCATGGCTAATGGCAGTGGTATACCCATTGGGCTGATCACCCCCTGCAGCGGGGATGGAGTGGCTGGCCAATCGTCATCCTCTGGCTGACCCTGTGTGGCATCCGCATGCGGGCTGCTTAGGGACAGGTAGGGGGAATGAGGGTGGGCTGTGGGGCTTCTGACATCACTCTCCTCAAAGATCCCTGCTTCGCTATCGGAGGAGGCTGCAATGACAGCAGTTTCCCCTATAGTGCTGCTTGCAGCAGAGGCTGTGCCTTCTGTGGGCATGATTTGTGTGATGTCTGCTGCTGCTGCTGCTGCTTCTGTACTGCCTGCTGGGGTGGCTGTCTGTGCCCTGTCCTGTTTTCCTTGCATGGATTTTGGCTGCTGTGGGGTTTTCCTCGGGACGGCAGAGGTGGAGGGTTGTGGTGTTGGCACAGTTGTCCTGGCCCTCTTGGTGGGTGTGGAGGCAGTGGTGTCCTCTTCCTCAAGGTCGGAATTTGAGCCTGTGGTGGGACAAAGGAGGGAGAGTGTTATTGATGGGTCTGCGGACATTGGCCGGGCATTGTGGCGAATGGCATCTTATCAGTTAGTACATGTGGCACATTTCATGCAGGGGAAAAAAGTTGTCTCCCTTTTGTGTGGAAGTAGCATGGAGGTATGTGGGTGCCTGCAGTTAGGGTGTGCATACTGCATGTGTACAGGGTGCAGATCGGATGTATCTGTGGGCAGTCTCCTGCTGATGTGTTGCATTTACACTATGGGCCAACATTGTACTTCACATGAATGGACTTAGGTGAGATTTGCATGCCTTGATTTGAGCCACCTACCTGCATCGCCTGATGTCGGGGCTCCTCTCTCCATTCCTCCTACTCCTTCAATGCTCTGCATTCCGATTGTGGAGGCACAGATTTCCTCCCATGGCTGCAATTTAATAGGGGACTCCGATCCTCCCCCAGTTGCCATTGCCTGGTTCATGTTTGCTGATAGTATGCTCCTGACTCTGAGCCGGAGATCGTCCCACCGCTTGCGGCACTGTGTGACATTGCGGGGTGTTGTTCCCACGGCACTGACCCGCTGAGCTACCAGTGCCCATATGGCCTTCTTCTTGGATATGGCCGGTCTTGTCATTTGGTTGGAGAATACCACTGCGGCGTTCTCCTGGAGGGTCTCCGCTAGCATGGTAAGCTCCTCTCTGGAGAAGCGGTCTTGCCGCTGGCGGTCACAGGCTTTTTTCACCACTTTAGGCATTTTCCTGCAGGTAGAAGGTTGAAGCTGGTATTTGCGGGGTCTCAGGCTCGGATGTCCAGTGGTTGGGGAGGATGGCAATGGATTGTGTTTTTAAAGATGGCCGCCGTGCTCTTTCCCGTTCCGCCGCGGTGACGCTACTTCCGGTTCCGCTTATCTACGGTCAACGCTAATTGCGGTGACCGCTAACTACGGTCACCGCTATGTACGGTGGTCGGGGTGGCGGTGGTGCACCTTGCGCCGCATACGATTCCGGTAGGTGCCGTTTTGGGGGCATTACCGCCATGGCGCAGTTTACATTACCGCCATGGCGTAATGCTCGTGCGCGATGGGTCGTAATGTGGCGCACTTTACGCCATCGTCCCACGGCGTTAACGCTCATTACGCCATGGCGGTAATGACGGCGGATTTGTGTTAGTCTGTACTCCTGCAGCGTAACGCTCACCGTGTCTGTTCTGTTCTTCTACAGCCACGCCCGTCCTGGACTCCAACTATCGGCATCTGGAAGCGAAAAAGACAGAGAAAATACGAGTCAGCGCGGCGGCGAAACCTTACCTGCAGCATCCTTCAACCGGCAGCATCTTTGGCTTCTTCGGCCGCTCCCGGGCCCTCGCATCAGCTGACTCACTTCGTTCTGGCTGAAGAGCCCTCTCGGTCCCAGCATCCATCCGTAGCATCTTCGGAGTGTTCCTCCATTCTTCATTCCAGCGCCGCACCACCTCTGCAAAATATTAGTGACAGGTCAGTCGCACACGGAAAGGAAAAGACTATACTTCAGATAACAGCGCTTCAGCGCTACCACTTACCTGTAATACATCTGCTCGGCTTGCCAAGTCCATCTGACTCCCCATGCATAATCCATTCGAAGCTGCGCCTGACAAGAGAGAAAGACACTGATTAAAGGAGTTGGGGCAAAATAAAGACTCAAGGACTTTATACCAAGCAGTCATTGGCATAGAGACTTACCTGTTCGTCCAAGCTCTCTGCGACTCCACATTCGCCCTTCGGATCAGTGAAGTAACTTGATCCTGAAAGACATTTTTCTGCCCTGCCAGATTGCAGGACGGAGGGCCTGCCTTACAAAACTACGAGGTGAGAGCAAGCGGAGAAGGTCATCAGATGGAAGCAGGGAGGGGGTCCAACTCAACTCTCTCCCAGCCACTAATACCTTATTTTAACCTTGCAGACAACACCTCGGGAGGGTGGTAATCAGGGAAAAGCTGCAGCAACATCACCAATCACGCATTACCACACCAGCGCAGACATCATTCGTGCAACCACAAGCTACGCCCCCGTGGAGATCAGGTGAGCGTGACAGCCTCTCAACCCCTTGTTTAAGAAACGAGTTGGGTTGAAATCTTTGGGATCTCTGGTAGACTGGAAATTGGTCTTACTCTTTCGGTTGATCAAGACTGCACATCCACATACGTTATATGCAGACATTAAGGGCCATTCTGAACACACACTCCAAATCAATGTTACTATCTGATTTGGATGTCATGGTTAGGGAGATTCTCATGGAAGCAGATACAGATTTTGAGACACTGGTTTCTAACCCCTTAAAAGCCAAGAAAGCAATAGAACGTATGGACCGGATTAAAACAATCGAGAACTGCGCAGTACTGCCCCCACAGGCACGTTCTCAGTGCTAAACAAGAAGTTGGGGAGTCTCCCAAGGTACCACAAGAAATTCCCTGATTGGAGGGCTAGAATAAAAGTCCTTAGAATCTGCTTGAATTTGGTGCATACTGAGAGGTTCTCGCCGTATGGGTTAGGGGGAGACTGCTCAAAAATTGTGTGTGATATTTAAGATTCTGGAGAAGAAGAAGACATTAAAACAAACATCGTCTAATGGAATGTGAGGGCACTTGGTTCACAAGAGCAGCCCTCCTTCAAAGATTTGTGGACAGATGTAATGGCATCCTAACAGATATGTTTTGGGATAGGCTGATCTTTAGCCACAAGACAGCATTGACAATAAAAGTAATACAGGTCCTAGAAAAAAAAACAATATTATTACCTGAGTTTAGTAACTACTTTCCTTTATCCTTTTTCCAGGCTTATCTCCTCCTTATTTGTCTCTTTTGGGTTCTGCTTGAATTATTTGTCTTTCTTTTTAAAGACAGCAAATGTAAATAATGTATACTGTGTTTTATCCTTGAGATTGTTTCTTACCTTTTTGCATCATTTGTTGTTTAATGTGTGCATTAAAGCTGTAGTAATTAATCTAAAATGAACTGGAGATTAATTTTTTTGTGAAGGTGTTTTGTAACCATATGCAAATAAAAAATTTAAAAAAATAAAAATACAGCTGTGTATAATTTCTAGGTGTTCATTTCTGGGCATTCTCTCACTACTAATCTACTAATCTGCTCCAACTCTGTGTGCCTCCCCATTACTGTTAAGGAGAATTCTCAGTAATTTGCTAATTACCTCCACCTTAGAGACCCCTAGCCACTATGCCGGATTTTGAGAACTTGATTTTCTTAGACCCGTTTTCCCACTCTCTCATGTATTTTAATGAGATTTTGAGCTCTGTGTTTCTTTTGGTTGTGGAGTCTGACAAACTCCTTAGGCATAATCGTTTACATTGTCTCACACAGCATCGTCAGTGCAGTGACACAGGGAAGTCTTCCAGATTTCCCAAAGGTTTAAATACCTTCACTGGGATAAACTAACGTTTCCCAGAGCAGTAAAGTGAAATTGACTTTACTTACATTTGTAACTTTCTAGACCCAGAACACACTATCCTACAATAGGGCACTGGCGGGGTTACCTAGTATCCCCTTTGTCTAGCTTCCCATGTAACATTTTTATGTTACCCTTTTCTCACTGAATGGCTGGTGGCGCTGGTTTTGTTTTAACTATGGCGGCGTGCATTTACCGCGGGCTGTGTTTGCAGCAGCAGTAAAGCACACAAGGGTGCCATTTTTGTCAAAATGCCCCAGGCTTCATTTTTTGCCATTTCTTTGTGGAAAGATCCTTTTTTGAGATTTACTCTGCGCGACACACCAGGTTTGGTCCCATTGTTCGCTTTGTTGGCGGGGTTCACGAGTGAAGACCACCTCTGGCTTCAGGCTGTCTGGGGTGGGCAGGAAGTGAGGGAGGTGCCCAAAACTCCCTGTGCTTAGTCTCATAGGAGACCCAAATGTACGCTGTGATGATTGGCCGGCTGACTGCCCGGCAAGGACAGCCACCCTGTTGGGTGACTGACAGCTGAGCAGGAATGAATGGGAGAGAACTGAATGAAAGGCGAGGCTTTTGGCTTGGAAGGTAGAGTCGACTACTGGACGAAGGAACCGAAGAAGAACTTGAAGACGACACATGCTGCAACTCCTAGACATGTTGGTTTGCCCAGTGAAGCCCTGCTGCTGTGCTGAAACTCCAAATTCGTATTGAAAGAGAAGCCCCTGCAAGGACGACTTCTCCCCTTGAGTTGGTAGGACCATTCAACTCCAAACTAAGCCACCTGGACATCCTTCTCAGAGCTGGTTGAATTTCCACTGAGTTGCTGCTGGAAACCGAATAGCCAGGTAGAGTAACAACAGATTGTGTGTGTTGCTTTTAAGTTGGCAGAGTGCTCCAGGAAGATCCTCTGTACTCCCAGGAAGTAGGACTGATGCAGCCTGAGCCCCCTCAACAGAGTGCGGGACCCCAGAAGCAAGGAAAATCAATCTTGACAGCCAGAAACCGTAGTGGTGCTATTTGCCGTAGTCCCGAGGAGCTGAAACACTGATTTGTCACTTGTTGGAGGGATTGCTGGTTGCGAGCGTTGAACTTCCTATTGCAGATCAGGAGTCCCCAGAAGTCCTCCCTCTTCTTCCCATGACTAAGGCTCAGGAACAGTGAGATCTGCAGAACTGCACAGGAACAGAAGTCATCTGCTGCACTTCAATAAAAGAGGTACTGTAAAGTCTGAGAGAACTTACCTCTCATTGTAGAGTTGCTTGCATCTCCTACTTCTCACAAGTCTAATCAGCTTATGGCCCTACATTTGATTATTCTTTTCTTCAAAAACTTCTAAAATATTGTGCAAATTCTTTTTCTACTTACCTACCAGAAGTGCTTCATCCTATATAAGACTTTTTCCCATTGACTTTGGCGTAGCCTATTATACTGAATGACTCTGCTTAGGTGATCCAAAAGTGTTTGCCTGCTTATTAATATTTGTGGTCTCTTGTTGTTCTAATAATCTTTTCCTTTTACCAACTTCAACAGTATTCTAAATGCAAACATTAAGATATTAATGTCCCCAGCACCCTAGATATTGAAGTCACCTGAGGGTGTAGGTTATGTCTGTGGGCCATTCCAAAAGGGTCTTTACTGGTTTAGAAACTAAAGGTGTACAGAAGTGAAGTGTATTTGTGTGTTACTTATATGTTGCTCCCTTCTGAAGAAGGCTTGTTCTAACTAACTGATGAATACATGAATAATTGTTTAATTAAGAAACCTTGTGTGTAAGAGTTTATTTGAATGCATGTCACTGTGAATCTCTGTGTCACTCCCCTACAGCTCACTTTTACCCCTCTTGTGATAAGCCTGGATGCTCAACACGCTACCAAAACTGTGTAGTACAAGCTTATACTAAAGGTTGGGTTTCCTATACCTGTAGTCAGAGTTGTTTGTAGTGCACCCAAAGGATACTGCATGCAAACTTTGCCTAACACTGGTGGCAGGCAGTGAGGATATATTGTAAAGTTGTTACACTAAGAATTTGCTTTGCTTTTGGTCAACTAAAAACCTTCACAAGGCTAAGCTCCATGACAAAAGCAATTGTAACAGGCCAGATATGGATAACTTCAGACAGGAAGCCCTGATCATTCTAACAGTAGAGCAACTGAAAGAAATGTGTAAAGGCAGGAATCTCCCTGTTAAAGGTTAAGAAAAATGAACTGATTGCAAGATTGTTGAATAATCAAAGCCGGGGCAGTAGCCCTGTCAAACCTACTAACCCAGGAAATGTGGAAAATGATACTGAGGATGATAATTCAGTATCTAACTCTAATATTGTTGAAGAGTCAGAGGAGTCTCAGGAAGAGAGCCCCTATTTACCTAAAAAGGCTCTTTTGTCTCAACCTTTAGCCACAGGGACCCCACAAGGTCCATCACTGAGTCCAGAATGTGTGTCTCTTGAAAAAATTAGACCTGAGTTAGAGTTTAAAAGATTACAGATGCACGTTGAAACCAAACATCAGGACATCAAACTAAGGGAAATGGAAATGCAGCATGCTCTGGAAATGAAGAAATTGCCTCTTAAAAATGTTTCTATCCCAGAATCTTCTGGTTCTTCCAGTCCAAAGAGACCTTGCATGCATAAAGTAGCATTGAGTATGTATGATGTGAAACTTGCAGGGTAATTCATAGAATTTCGCAGAAAAGTGTCGCAAGCGGCTGGCGCAGAGTGTCCGCGTGCGATTGTCTGCGCCAGGCACGTGCGCTAAAACCGATTTCCGCGCACAGCGTATTCATGGATTTTAGGCTCCCAAACCAGCCGTGGCGCAGAGTATCGCAGCGACCCTGCAGCAGCGCCAGTAATGCCCCCAAGAACGCCCTCGCGCAAGGAAAAGCCATCAAAATCGCTAAATCATCGCAAAGGGCTGCTCTAACCCTGGACCAGTTCACAGGGCTGCCAAACAAGGAACGCAAAGCGGGTAACGTGCATATCAGGGGTACGCGTGAAGTTATACACACGATTAGCCAGGGTACGTGTATTACAGGGGTGCGCGGGAAGTTTTACATGCGATTTCAGCAGGGTAAGTGTATTTCAGGGGTGCGCGGGAAGTTTTACACGCGATTTCCGCAGGGTACGTGTATTTCAGGGGTGCGCGGGAAGTTCCACACACAAATAGCCTGGGTGCGTGTATTTCAGGGGTGCGCGGGAAGTTTTACACGCGATTTCAGCAGGGTACGTGTATTTCAGGGGTGCGCGGGAAGTTTTACACGCGATTTCAGCAGGGTATGTGTATTTCAGGGGTGCACGGGAAGTTCCACATGCGAATAGCCTGGGCGCGTGTATTTCAGGGGTGCGCGGGAAGTTCCACACGCGAATAGCCTGGGCGCGTGTATTTCAGGGGTGCGCGGGAAGTTTTACACACGATTTCAGCAGGGTACGTGTATTTCAGGGGTGCCGGGGAGTCCTACATGTGATTTGACAGTGTGGGTCCTCCCAGGTGTTCCCTGTACACCCTCCACGGCCCCTGCAGGCAGCCCACACCACAGGGGACTACCCTGCATCCCTGGTCATGTCCCGCAGGCAGCCCACCCAACATGGGCATGCCCCCCAGCAAAGGCACATGTCTCCTTGAACTAATGAACACCAACTCATGTCCCCCACCACCCCCACCCCCCAGCACTGTGGGGCACCTGCCAGCAGGCCCCCACCCATGTCCAACTCATGTCCCCCACCACCCCCACACCCCAGCACTGTGGGGACACCCTCCACCAGGCCCCCACTCATGTCCCCTATTACCCCCACCCCCCAGCAGTGCAGGGGCAGCCTCCACCAGGCCCCCACTCATGTCCAACTCATGTCTCCCAGCACCCCCACCCCCCAGCACTGTGGGGCACCTGCCAGCAGGCCCCCACCCATGTCCAACTCATGTCCCCCACCACCCCCACCCCCCAGCACTGTGGGGCACCTGCCAGCAGGCCCCCACCCATGTCCAACTCATGTCTCCCAGCACCCCCACCCCCCAGCAGTGCAGGGGCAGCCTCCACCAGGCCCCCACTCATGTCCAACTCCTGTTCCCCTGCACCCCCACCCCCCAGCACTGTGGGGCACCTGCCAGCAGGCCCCCACCCATGTCCCATCCATGCCCCCCCCTGCACCTGGGTCCCAACAATCCCCAATCATGACCGTAATGGCCAGCCTCCCCTGCCAAAAGGCCCAACCAACTATCACATCCACCCACACATCAGAGGCACTTACATGTGACACACCCAATGTAAATAACGCAAATGAACATATGTCTGTCACACACAATCGTTGCAAGTGAATGTTGAAACACCCCACATGTCATGCATGAAAGCAATGAGATGATACTACACATTGAAGGATGAAATGAAAATGTATTAAAAATCAACTAGAATGGAAAAGAAATAGAAAAAACCACAAAGCAAAACAACCAAAAGAAGAAGAATGTTGATGAAAAAAAATTCAAAACACAAAGCACAATCCTAAAAAATGGTGTCCAAAGTCATAGTCACAAAAGAAATCCAAGTGTAAATGAAATATAAAACACATTGCTCCATGTGTCCAAAAGAAAATCCTAAAAAATCCATCATCCATCCAAGAACTATATACAAGATGATCCTGGGTCCATGAGCCCAACCAAATTAAACCTAACTATGTCAACTAACTAAAAACTGAACTATATACAAGAAAGTGGCGCATTGTCCAATCGCAACCAAAAAAAAAAAAAAAAATTTAAAGGAAACCTACCACTAACTATATAACTATATACAATGGCAGCGGGCAAGTCCTGTGGCTCACTCTGTGATGTTGCCGGCCAGGGCATCATCGAACTCCATGTCGATGTCCTGGCCCCGAGGTCTCGCAGGCATAACCCCATGTTCACCTCAAACTCCCTGCGAGCTTCCTCGAGGCACTCAGCCCGCCTCAACGCCCGACGCATGGAGAACTCCACCCTGACCATGGTGAGCCGCTCCTCTTCCGCCCGCTGCCGCTCCGCACCTATCCGCTGGACCAGCTGCTCCCACACGGAAGACACTACCATCCCAGGGTTCTCCTGCCCTCCGGCCGATGCCTGCCCCTCTGATCTTGATGGCCCCGAGCCATGATGCCTCCCACGTCGAGCCTGCTGCTGCCTCCGACGCCACTGCCTCTGCCAGCACGACGGCATCCAGGATGATGGAAACCACCGACGCCGTCGTGCACGTGCCCTGCCCGATGATGCCGTCACATCCTCCACCTGCAGGGGTCCAGTTGCTGTGTTGTCCACCCCTGCTGGACCTCTGACTCCCGACTGTGGAAGGGATGGGATCCCCACCGAGCAGGCTGCATTGGTCAGGGCAGGTCCACAGGGGGCCCTGGTGGCATCTGGGCCGGAAGACGGCAAGGAGAACGACTCGCGTATAGTCTCCACAGAGGAGGAGAGGGCCGCCAGATTGGCCGACACATGCAGGAAACCCCCGAACATGGCCGATCCCAATTGGGCCACGTCGGCACGGTGCTCTTCGTGATGACGTGCGTGCTCCTCCTGGGAAGCACGCACGGCATCACGAATCACAGCCGTGTGCATCGCGACCCCAATCAGGACCTTCTCCACACGGCCAGGGGTCCCCTCGTCCGCAGGTGGAGGGGAGTCAGATGACATGGACATCCACTCTACCTGCGGACGGGCCTGGGACGGGGCATCCCTGCTGGTGCAAGGTGGTGCACCAACAGGTTCAGGGACAGCGACATGCACAGGCCCCTCCACGGTGACCTGTGCTGCCTCCTGCCCCTGCCCCTGGACTGCACCACTTGCACCAGCAGGGATGCCCCCACCAGGCCCCATGTGTGCCTCAGTGGCGGCCTCCTCCTCCTCTGTGGAAACCACCAACCTGGATGGCTCCTCGCCGTCTACCGCCGTAGCAAGCCCCTGTGGGGGCTCACCCACCCCTTCCGCTGCAGCCGTGGGGGCATCCCCGCCGCCTTGCTCCACAGCGCCGTCTCCGCCCTCTCCTTCACTAGCCGCTGTGTAGAGGCAGACATAGAACACAAGCATCAGGGTACTGTACAATGGTCCCCTAGACAGGAAGCAACAGCAGATGAGTGCCACTGTCAAAGTACACTTCCATCATGTCACACCACAACACATGTGTCAGTCCAGGCAAAACACACACAGTGACAGTCATGGTGCGTGCCATGGACATTTCAATGCATGTCCAATGGACTCTCGAATCATACAATGTAATGGGACTCACATGCATCATGGGTCATGCCTATCACATGCACACACTTCACCTCAGTCACATCCATCTGGCCCCGTACACCCCAATCACAGTGCATACAAGGATGACTAGGCTGCATCAGTGAATCTGTACATTGTCACACACATGTGTCATGCATCCATGGCACTCACAAGTCACAGACACGCAGGTCAGGCACACAGACATGGATACCACATATGTATCTGGCATCAGCACCCATCCCTCGCCCCCACCCATGTCCAGGAACAGAGACTGCCATGCTCTCATGTGTGCAATCTGCACAGGGCTCCCCATGTCGCATTCAAACACATGCAACAACCGTGCGGTTCACACATTACAGGTCGCACATGCATTCCCATGATGTCCCTGCACACATACATGCGTACATGGCCTATGTCACACATGCAGGCAAGTATCAGACAACCAGCACACTGCAACATGCCCTGTCTCACACAGCAATGCTTGGCCACTTACCGCTCAACTCCAGACGGGTCTCCCTCTCAAGGACCTGGGCGTGGAGCGCTGGGTGTGCGCGTTCCAGGACCCTCAACTGGATGGAACTCATGCGGCCCCGGCCCCCCTCCACGAGGTGCCGGGCCTTCATGAGGGTCCTGGACCTCAAGTCTTCCCAGCGCTTCTTGACCTTCTGGATGGTGCGGGTTGCCACCCCCTCCGCGTTGATGGCAACCACACAGTCGGCCCAGATCCTGTCCCGTCCTTCCTTGTTGGCGTGGGACGATCCGAAGAGGGCATCATACTGCCCCAGGACTTGCTCCACCAGGACACCAACTTCGGTGGCAGTGAAGCTGGTGCCCCTCTGCCCCTCTGGCTGGGGGTTGCCACTGGTGCCAGATGTTGAGGTGCCCGACATGGCAACCCCAGGGGCAGGAGTGGGTGGGCAACTGGGTCCTGGGGCTGGGCTGTGGAGCGATGTTATCCGAGTCGGGAGTCTTCTTTTCCAGCAGGGGTGGACACAGCAACTGGACACCTGCAGATGGCTGATGTGCAGGCACCAAATGGCAGGGCATGGTGGCAGCAGGCAGGCAGGCAGGCAGCAGCAGATGGCACGTGGGAGGCTGCTCGGGGCACTGGGGGGCAGTAATTCGGCCTTCTGGGCAGGAGCGTGGTCTTCCGTGTGTTTTCGCGTGGCCAGCTTGATACGGAGTGATTTGGCACGTGAAAATCCTGCACGTCAGCGTGAAAATCGAGGAAAGGCCCTTAGCGCGTAAGCGCGTCAGCATGCGTACGCAATTTCATTGGACCAAAGGCCCTTACAGCGTAAGCGCGTCTGTGACGTTTTGCGCACGGGCGTTGCCCTGGCAGGGCTTGGTGATCCCGCGTGCCTTTATGTTCTGTACGTGCTTTTCGTGCGGTGCGTGTGTTTTCCATCCATTGGGGTTCACACGCTATTACTTCACAGCGGGTGTTGGCTACGCGTTCTTCTACATGCAAGGCAGACGGTGAGTGGTACCCCGCTCCCCCAGGCCCGATCGCGTGAGAAACTTCACGCGAACCCCTGAAATACACGTAGCCCGCTCCCCCAGGCCCGATCGCGTGAGAAACTTCACACGAACCCCTGTGATACACGTAGCCCGCTCCCCCAGGCCCGATCGCGTGAATAACTTCACGCGAACCCCTGTGATACACGTACCCTGCTGAAATCGCGTGTGAGACTTCCCGCGCACCCCGGTATACACGCACAAGTATTTTTTGTCAGCGGGTGTCCGTGTTTGTGGGTACCCCTTTGCACGTCATTTTTCCTGGAGGGCCACAGTATAGGACATTCATCATGGCAGTATATAGGTGCTATTTGTTGGCGCACCTTTTGGCGCACATTTCTTACAGCCGCAGAGACGCTACCGCCTGCTTTCTTGTGGCGGTCGTGTTTGTGCCTGTGCGCTGGTTTGAGCGTGCGCTTTTTTCCCCTATTCTATTCCATGAATACGTGTTGTAGGCGAGCGTGTGGGCGTTCCGCGCACTTGTGCCCTGTACTTCCCCCGTGACGCCCACGTTTTGGCAAGTTGTTCCCCATTCCGAGTGTTACGCCCGTGTTCCGCCTACTTTTGTTGCGTGCGCCGCGCTATGTGCGAATTTCGCTGTGGCCTGTGCGATTTTCGCTGTGACCTGGCGCACGCTGTTAGATGGCCTGTGCGCCAACGTGCGCCGCGCACTTTTTTATCGCACATCCGCTGGTTTTCTCACGCACGGACTTCCATGAATCGACGTGCGCTGCTTTTCGTGCGATTTTCGCACTTGCACTGCGATTTTCGCTATTCCACTGCGATTCGCACGTTTTTGCCCACTTGCACCGCGCTAATTATTCCATGAATCGGCCTGCAACTATTTTGGATTGGTTGGGTGCTTTTGAATATAACTATGGGATTCAGGGATTCACACGGAATCAGCAGATTCCATGGCTTTTGTCTAGGCTCCCCCAGGTTGCTACTGATGCTGTAATGGAGATGGGGGAACTTGAATGATTGGAGTATGAAAATGTGATGCTTGCTTTGATAGCTATATTTGGGAAAACTCCTTCCCA
This sequence comes from Ambystoma mexicanum, assembly GCF_040938575.1. NCBI lineage: Eukaryota > Metazoa > Chordata > Amphibia > Caudata > Ambystomatidae > Ambystoma > Ambystoma mexicanum. The sequence goes on from NC_090936.1 coordinate 843,933,080, forward strand.
GTACCTTAAGAGGTTTAGGACCCTCAAAAAGACGGATGGTACCCCTTGGGCTACCTGGGTGTGTGAGTGTTTGAAAAACTAAAATGGTTGGGTTAAGGGTTACAGAGTAACTACTTTTGAAGGAATGAGAAATCTGTTTTTGTTGGAATCTATTGTTGATGCCTTCTCTCCTGAGCTGAGACAGCACTTGGCTGACTCAAAAGAGATTGATCCGAAGTAGCTAGCAAAAGCTGCTGACTTGTGGGTTGCCAACAGGGCTACTCACAAGGATTCTGGAGCCACCCATAAAAAAGGATGAGGGGAAGCAGCACACGAAAGATGACAAAGAGAATTCTAAAACCTCCCATCCAAAAGAAGGCCAAAAGAGGGCCACAAACATAAGAACGGTAAGCCATTTGGAAAACTAGGTGAGGCTAGTGAAACCTCTGGTGCCAAACCAGAGGGAGGTCAGCAGAAGCCCCATTTGTCAAAACATTTGGTAATGTTATGCTTGTGGGTAAACTGACCATGTGAAAGGGGATCCCACATGCAAGGGTAAACCTGCTTAAGAATATTTGTGGTATCATGTTGTTCTAATAACCTTTTCCTTTTACCAACTTCAACAGTATTCTAAATGCAAACAGTAAGACATTAATGTCCCCAGCACCTTAGCTATTGAAGTCACAAGAGGGTGTAGGTTGTCTGTGGGCCATCCCAAAAGGGTCTTTACTGGTTTAGAAACTAAGAGTGTACAGTATTGAAGTGTATTTGTGTGTTACTTATATGTTGCTCCTTTCTGAAGAAGGCTTATTCTAACTGACTAATACATACATTTATAATTGTTTATTCAAGAAACCTTGTGTAAGAGTTTCTTTGAATACTTGTCACTGAATCTCTGTGTAACTCCCCTACAGCTCACATTGACCCCTCTTGAGATAAGCCTGACTGCTCAACACGCTACCAAAACTGTGTAGTACACGCTTATACCAAAGGTTTGGTTTCCTATACCTGCAGTCAGATTATTTGTAGTGCACCCAAAGGGTACTGCATGCAAACTTTGCCTAACAAGTTGTGTGTTGAGTCTAGGTGTTTTTCCATCCACTGCTGTGTCTCCAACCAACATAGGGGTCTGCCGCTGCTTCTGTACTCCAATTTTGGTTGTTGTTCCAATCTGAGCATCTCTCCCACTGCAATAAATATCTAGCCACAGAGTGCAAACCTACCTGTCCACAAACAACCCCATGTCGCCCTCATTTAAAATGCATTGAAAGGAACCATGCAACATAACCACCCTCAAAGGCCTCCCCACAAAGGTAGCCTCAGCTAAAGGGGCAACATGGTGTTTCACCATAACTGCCAAGATCCCTGATCCCTTCCATCCAAGTTAGCCAATACCATGCAAATCACCTGTAGCAAACCTCAGAAGAAGACAGAGCTGCACTCCACAACAACGACCAGAGGACTACACACCCGGAACACAAAAACAACACTGAGCTGGAAAGGAAAATGAGTAACACAACCAAACCACAAGGGCTCACTCCCCTGGTTCCACAACCCCAACCTTGTAAACTACAAGTGACAACTAACCCCAAACTAAACTACAAACAGTGAGTAATCATCTCCAAGGACCAGAAAACAAACCAATCCAAAGAGGAGTCCTGCTCCAAGAAAGTAGATCTACAACTTAAAAAACATCATGCCTTGCCACAAGAAAGACAAATAAGCTAGAATGGGAAACCGAAAGAAGAAGGAAACCTCAGACACACAGGAAGGTGCCAACCAGCGAGATTTCAGAACTCTGAAAAATCAGGTGAAGACAATGCCAAATGGACTGAGGACACAGACAAAGAACAGAGCAAAGATGGACTACATCTCTTGCTACCTCTTCACATACAACTGCTTTGCAAGTGAAAACAGACTATCAGCAAAAAACCCTCAGGCAAAACGCAAAACAAATACAGACTCCCATGGGTCACCAAACCCAACATGATACAAGATGAACCCCCCCAACCCAGAGAATACCATGGACAATACACCAACAAGAATCAGGGACAAACTTGAATCCATCACCTTCAACACACCCTACATCACCAAAGACTGGGGCAAAGGACGGGCACCAACACAACTCACCAAATGGAACAAATCAAGACAAAGCAACCCTGCTGTCAATCTAATGAGACTACTCGATGAAGAGATGGACCACTCAAAATCAACTCCTCTAAATAGCCACAGACTGGAGAGAATCACCACCAGCAACGGAAACCCAACCTAGAGCAAACCGTCCCTAACTGACAAAAGATCAAACAACAAACCACACGGGAAACTACACAAACTACACTGCTGCATGCTCTATGGTAGATCCATGGCAAAAGACTCAACAGAAATCCTTGACCTACTAAGCAAGGGAGGCACAGACATGCTCTTTCTTACAGAAACCTGGTTATCTGACAACTATAAAACCACATCGAAAGAACCATACTGGACAATTTCAAATTAATACTCTCCAACAGAGAAAAAGAGGAGGCAGAATTGCAATGATACACAAAGAGCACATCCAAGCCAATCCGCTCATCTCAAGTGATGTGGAAGACTGTGAATCCCTCCTCATCAACATCGAACTGAATGACCAAACCAACATAGTGTTCCTCCTTATCTACAGACCACCGTCCTACAACCTGAACTTTGTGACAAAGCTATCAGACTCCATCTCCTTTTTCCATTCCAACCTACCACAACAACCAAGTCATACTGGGAGACGTCAACATCTGGCTTGAAAAAGAAAACCAAACTTCGGCAAACTCACCCTGTGCACTGCTGGTAAAATTGCACTTCAAGCAAATAGTAAATAAATCCACCCACAGCGACGGACACAGCCTGGATGCAATCTTCTGCAGAACTATGCGCATCCACGCCACCTACACTAATGGTATGGAGTGGCCACTACCTGATACCATTCTACATCAAACTCAAAATCCGCTTACTGCCGGGAAAGGAAATACTCCATGCCACCAAGAAAAGAAACTGGAAGAACCCAGACCTTGAGTCCTTAACAAATATACTAGACTCAACCCTACTTAACACCACATAGCCAACCAAAATAACCCCATATTTAGTGGAAAAACAGTCAGTATTTGGATTCCCGAAGCCCTAGACCACCTGGCACCGGCAAAAACTTTCAAAGCCACACCAAAAAAAAACTAGCCACAAAATGGTTCACAGAAAAGCTCAAATAAAACAACTGCAAAATGGAAAAACAGTACAACCCACAGAATAAAATAAAATACCAAAGAAAGCTCAGACTATACATATCAACACTACTCAAAGCAAATAAAAAATACTACGCTACGAGAATTGAATCAGCAAAAAATCCACAGAAAAAATTCTTCAGAATCATCACAGAAATAAAAAAAAAATCATGCTGCAAGAAAGCCATCATCCCGACTCAAGCACTATGTGACAGCATCACCAGCCACCTAAGATCAAACATAGAAACAATGCAACAGATCATCAACACAACCGGTGCTAATGCAACCGCATCTGCTGAACCACAAACAACAGCCAAAACCCTGACCAAAGCAGGACTCGCCAGCCTAGAACCAATCACTGAAGAAATCTTCTGATCAAGGACACCAACCTTGTAGGATCTCCAAAGGACCCTTGTTGCCCACTGGACATCGTCAAAGAAATCCTCAACTACAAATCTCCAGTGACACACGTCGATAACCTAATAACCCTGTCGCTTGAAACAGGAATCATACCAACCACCTTCAAACCAGCATACATCAAGCTACTGGTAAAAAAAGGAATCAAAAAATGCAGAAGACCCAAACAGATACAGAACTATATTCAACTTGCCCTACTGTGAGAAACCATACGGCATCTCACCCACTAGTCCCACGGGATCTGTCATCCAGGTGGGCAGGAAACAGCCTTCGCTTTTGGATCCAGGTCATGGGGGTGGACCACTGTGTGAGGATCATCTGGGTGAGGGGTCTTCACGGAGTGGGAGTGGGATGCTGGATGGTGAGATGCGGTATTCCCTTCCTTCTAACACCTTTCCCCAACCTACCAGCTAGGATATTTAGCAACTCAACCACCCCCTTTTTAGAACACAAACACTTTCTCACGGACAGCCTACGATAAGGGAAAACAGACTAACACCTGAGCTGTATATCTGATGTGTCTCAATACAATGGTCAGGCGAGGTCAGGCAATTACTGACCACCAAACACACCTGATTTCCATTACATTTCCTAGCAGCAATACAATGGATGGGTGTCCCCTACTTCGCTAGCAAAAGGGGGAAGCAACTAGCAATAATAAACAAAGGTCAAGCCAGCAGATTTTAAAATGGGTTCACTCGAAAGGACATAGTCCCATCAGCAATGTAAGAAAGAAGTCCCTCAGTCAACACCGCAGATCACCTCATACAAATCACAACAGAGTTGTAAAAAACTAGGTTTATTTATTTAGTTAAATTCTATAAAAAGTTATTAAATAGTTTAGAGTTCACACAGAAATATAACATACAAAAATATGACACTAATAAAGTGCAATATTTGATAAAAAGGCTAGTATCAAAAGGAGGCTGCAAACAATTCACTGCCAGTTTACAATACAGAGGGAAAATCGCAATAACCCCTAATGTAAATGTACAGTTGCCAAGTCAACAGACTCCATCGGGAAAAGGTAATCTCTCGAAAAGGAGAAGCCAGGTCAACTGGACAAATCTAAATATAGAAAGTTGATTCATAAGTTGATTAAATCAACATATCACATAGGCAGGAAAGAAAAAGGACACATATTTTGATCCCAAATAGGGCAGTCCAATGATGTGTTGGCACTGTAAAACCTCACAATCATAAAAACATACACTAGAATTCTGACATAGGATGCCATCCATTACATTTGCTCACATGGATAAAAGACATAGCACGAGAGCACACTCTGAGTGAGGCAAAGCATATGAGGAAACAGCAGTTTCGAGATGGCAGCTGAGTAAGAGGGAAAAGACAGCAGAATCAAAGGAGATTGCAAGGAGGGATATTGCCTTGACCTTTTTTACAAGTACCCATTACTTTCCAAAGACCTTGAGAATAGAAAGCGTAAGACCAGGAAACCAGGCTGAGGAATCCTGCATTGTGTGTCAGAGATACCCAGGGCCCATCGCCTTAGTAATCAAGGCGAGGAGAATCACCAGTTGCCGTGTTTCCAACCTTGGCTCCAAGAACAAAGCAGCATCAGTTCAACACAGCCGGTGAGTTGGAGAGACTGATACAAGATCGGTCTGTGTTGAAGCCAAGGTTGCAAGCATGTGATATGAGGCACACGTGATGTTAAACTTCTGAAGAGTGATTGAACTTTAAAATAACCTACAATACCTTTGGCAGAGTGGTCTGGCACTGCGTGGGTGCCCAATCGAAGGTCTCTGTAAGGTACCTAGCTGAGTCAAGCAAAATCCCACGCACAGTCGATAGTCTTCGATTTCAATGAAATAGAGAATGTTTAGAAAAGTACATGAATCTGTTCAAGCCCGGCAGAGAGAGACCAACTGAAAGTTTTGTGTTAAAGTGGATCTGAGCCTGGCTGAGGTGGTTCCGGGGTGAATCAAAAATCACCCAAGAAGTTGTACATGAGAATCCTGAGGAGAAAGGAACTGTTGAATATTTGTTTTCCACATCAGGCCCTCTGAAGTAAGAGACTTTGTATGATAAAGAGACTTTGGCACAGAAGGACCTGATATTGAGATCTGAACTGCATCCTCGTGCTAGAAAAGCCAAAGATTGTGCTAAACTCAAGTGTGCTGCCTTGTCCTGTGCTGAAAATGATATCCCTACAAAATATCCCCACCAAAAATATCACCGTACATATGGCCGTTTGTCTCGCCATAGGCAATATTTTTGGGGGGATATTTTGTAGGGAGCAGGGGTTGTGGGGGTTTCCCACGCACATTTTAAAATAATGTGGGGGTTGCAGGGCTATCCCCTGCAGGGTCCATGGGTCAATATTGCCACAAAAATATGGCAATATTTTTGTATCGCAATATTTTTGCATGGATATTAACACATGGAACCCTCAAAACATGGGAAAAGGGAGGCAAAGGCTTGAACATCCTGACATATCATTTCTTGAACAATTTTCTTTTACATAACATTATTTCCCACACTATGTATTTAGGATTATGGATTGGCAATATGTGTATTAGTATAGGCCCTTTTATTTTGGCAGACTCGACTAGAACTGCGTTATTATTATTAGATGGTCGTAGCTTACGCTCATCTTTAGATTTAGGAATAGATATGAGTTTTTCAAACCCGATTCAAGTTCAATAAACACCCTTAAACTGTGGTCAATTGTGTCTGTCTTACTGTTTGATACCATCCCTTCCTTACACTACCCAACGAAGATCCTAGAGAACCACATATACAAGATCCTACTTAAATACATTGAAACAAACAGAATACTCTACCACTCACAAGTCGGCTTCAGACCAATGATATGAACAGAATCAGCACTCCTATTGACATGGGGCAACCTGAAAATAAGCTCCCACTCTGCCCTTATACTATTGGACATATCTGCAACTTTTGACACAATTGGCCACTAAACACTAATAAAAAGATTGATGGAATGGGACATACAGGAATCCGCATTAAGGTGGCTTACCTCATTCCTCAAAGATCAAACCAAAAGAACCTACTTGCCACCTTTCATCTCAAACACCAGTTACATCTCATACAGAGCTCCACAGGGATCCAGCCTCTCTCCCCTTCTCTTCAACATCTATATGTGGCCATGGTGAAAATCATTCAAACCCAATGACTAACCACGTACACACAGATGACACAAAACTGATGACCAGGGAACCAAACAACCACCTCAACAACTGACTCACAAAAATCTAAAACTGGATAACAAAGAGCAACCTCAAACTTAACCTGGCAAAACCGGAAATAATGTTCTCACCCACAGAATACAACCCAACCAAGACACAGCTGGACTGGCTGGCTGGCACTGGGAACACAACAGGAGACTTCCCACGTGGTAAACAACCTAGGAATACTCATGGACAATGGACTATCCCTGCAACTGCAAGTCAACACAATCACTAAAAAGTGCTTCTACCTTCTGTGACTACTTAGGGGATTGCTCCCATACCTCTCCTTCCCACACAGAGCCCTCACAATCATATCCATGATACTAACACGAATTGACTACGCAAACAGCCTCTACCTAAGAATGATGGAAAGACTCACCAAGAAACTCCAATGGGTCCCAAACATAGCAGCCAGGATTCTACTAAGGTTAAATAGAAGAGACCACCTCACTTCAGCTTTAAAAATCCTTCATTGGCTACCAGTAAAAAGAATTATCAAATTCAAAGCCCTCTGCGTTGCCCACAAATAATTACACAGACAATGAGCCAAATTATTCCAGGCCAAGCAAGATCAGCCGCTATCAGCCAAGAAGGGACCTAACATCAAGTGACGACCTACAAATAGAGACAAAACAGTATGAAAATAGGAAATTCGAAGGCACAACATTCTCATGCCTAATCTCTAAACTATGGAACACCATGCCCAAAGAAATAAGAACCACAGAAGACCAGATCACCTTCAGGAAATAACTTAAAACCTGGTTCATCAACGGACAATGACTAGCGCAAAGGGACATAAACAGAAAAAAACATCATAGACCAAAAGAATACCACACTGCCCATATTCCCTGCATCCCCCAGTCCTGCCCCACAACTAGAGTGATCGATGTAAAGTAGATTGCCCAAACAACAGACAGACTCAGGGAAACACACGCATGCAGTGTATGAACCCAGGAAAGCCCACACAAGCAAAGCATTAAATCAAAGCATCACCTAACATGTGTCCACCCACATAACTAGGGCCGACCTGTCAAGTATCACTTTCTCAGTTTATTATAATACCAGCTATACACCCATTCAGCAGCCAGCTGCACAACATTCCAATCCCAAATGCTATGATTAAAATCCTGCTGAGTAACCAGGAAAACACTAGGTACAACTAAACCCTAGCTTGCAGACCCATAGGCACGTCACCCTGCCTGCTTGTAGATGAGGCAGGATTGGCCGACGGACCACAACCAAGAACGTTGAAATACCATTGAGCTGCAACCGAAGATACACGTCAGAGGCATAGTCAAATTAAAAAATATACTAACCAATCTCCCCCTTTCCTGCTCCTCCAACACAACTAACACCACTATACACAACTAGGGGCTAGCCACACTACACATAGACACACAGTGAACTTATCTAGTGTTCACACCCAACAACTTGGCACACATTCCAAAAATCCATAGACACTGCACAAATGTACATCACACAATCAAACACCTAACAGTCATCTGCAACTCTGGATCGCTTTGGGATCCAACTAACCAGTGCACATGACTGCAAAACCCTCCTAATATCATACAACACACACCCCCAACACAAACACTAGCACACATCTGAGGCACTGAGATCTACCCATACGGTTACAACATGTGGAGCCTCTCGAAGCAATTCCCACATTCAAGACAACACTCAGAGAAGCCAGTTCCTTCTGGATCTAAACTTATCCTATCACCCTATCCTCAATAACATAACCTGCCCTCTTCTGTTACAGAGCCAAGTGAGCACCTGTAAACCACCCTTGGGTGGTAGCGGTGCACAGTGTAAGTCAACATAACATACACATACACTAACTGCCTATATAAACAAATGCAGTGATAGGTGATGGGGGAGATCTCGATCTAGATAACAAGACAGCTACAAACTGTTTATTCTGTGTTCAGTGTCATACCTTTCATAATATTTTACTGCAGATCTGACCTCCACAATTTTAGGTGATTCTTTTTCATGACAATTCGGTGCCATGAATGAGCTCTCTCTCTCTCTCTCTCTCTCTCTCTCTCTCTCTCTCTCTCTCTCTCTCTCTCTCTCTCTCTCTCTCTCTCTCTCTCTCTCTCTCTCTCTCTCTCTCTCTCTCTCTCTCTCTCTCTCTCTCTCTCTCTCTCTCTCTCTCTCTCTCTCTCTCTCTCTCTCTCTCTCTCTCTCTCTCTCTCTCTCTCTCTCTCTCTCTCTCTCTCTCTCTCTCTCTCTCTCTCTCTCTCCCTCTCCCTCTCCCCCTCCCTCCCCCCTCCTCCTCCCCCCACCTTATATGTTTGCCTCTGCACTTGTTCTTTCACAGTGTGTGTGTCCTTCCCTGTTTGAACAATGGGATCAGGAAATTCCCAAACAAATCTTGAAACGAAAAAGGTGCCCCGCATTTTCCATGTACATGAATTATGGCATTGAGTTATGCAAATATAGATACATGCCACTTTTACACATGTAATAACCCATAATTTGAATTCCTTCTGAGAGGTTCTTTGGATTTAAAGAGATTGGTACATCTTAGGGATGCTATTGAAAAACGTCAGGGGAGCTTATACTCAGTCTCTTAAGCCAGTATTGAGAAACTCAATAAGGAACTAAAAGCTACAACATAAAAATTGCACATTATATCTCAGACTCCTCTTTACAATATACACATTTTGTTGATACATTGATGCCCTGAATACATCATATACAACCTTCCCTTTGTTGCCCCCGCCCCCTCAGCCTTTTCATCCTCCTATCCCATATGCAACAAAATCCTCATCTTTATCTGTCCCAACTAATATTTATACTCCTCATTTACCCATGCCAATCCTTACCATTGAACCTTAGTACACCATGTGTTCAGGCCCCACGTGATCCCAACAGCCTACACAATTTCAATGCAAATAGAGCACCAACATATTCTCCTTCCTCCATTGCCACTCAAATGACCCCAACACAACATGCACCTTACAATGTCCCATGGACTTTGCTCCATCTTCAGCATCATATGTACTGCGAAATACCCCATAAAACTGAGCTTTCGATACAAACTGTTCCCTCATGTGCACATTGCCTGCAGCTAGTGACATCACACCATGCAAGTACGTGCGCACTGAAACACCGTCATATGGCACAGACATTTACCAAAATTATAGGGGATCTGCAAGCCTTATAAGCCTATTAAATAATATAATCAGCTATTTTAACCATGCTTTGACCAAATTCACACAATTACTGAATTCAGTTAAGCTAAAAGACATTTAGAAATTACTTTTAGAGTTGACCCGATGCATATACTTATTATTCACAACTATACCAACCATTTCCCTGAAAACTAAAGATTGAAACAGTGCACAGACAGAACAAATGAGATTCTGCTTCATTGTTAAACAAGATTTTTTGACAATCAGATTTAGAAAATTGTTGAAAGTCATCATGATGGGTATTGAATTTTGGTTTGCAATATTGTTTCTTCTTACTGGTGACTTTGTACACACATCTAATTTAAAAAGTAGACGTACAGTTGTAAACATGATAATTTAAACCTCTGATTTTAATAGTAATCAAGCAACAAGTCGAGGCACAAAGCAGGTTTTAATTTACAGCTTGCTGCATGAGATCCACTATGCTATTACATCATTCCATGTGCATACACAGGTGCTGATCCTCACTGCCCCGTATGCCTAGCATAAAAAAGATCTCTGCACCATAATCTGACCTGAAATAGAGGAATAATATGAAGTCCACATAGAGATAATACCTTAGTTTACAATTGCAAAAACTGGTTCTTGTCGGTATCCAGTCAATATATCTAAAACATTACACAGTGGTACATTTCAGAGTGGACCATAATACAGAAAAACACAGCAAACATTAATTAAACAAATAAAGGGTAGTGGGGTAAAGGGGTTAAAATGGGTCAGGATGGGGTGGCCTTATAAGGGTTAAAAAAACGGGTTACTCTCTCGGTATTTATTCTGTAATGGAATTTACCACTCTGTAATTGTGGTCGGTAAGATGACATATAACCCGTTCTTGTCATATAATAATCTTCAGATATCAGTTTAATTCATCACTGATAATCTGGGGGCAATGTCCCCATAACAGTTGAGCTCTAGCATAAATACCCGGTATTCCTCTGTAAGTGTTTAGACTGATAACCTCTTATCCTGATTTGGGATCTCTTGAATGACTGTCTCCCTCAACCTTGTGCCCTAAAATACCCAGCATTTATATGTCAAAACATTAAATAACTCATGTCTTTCATTCCTTATTATGTCACATCACCAATCAGGTATTCACTTTTCATTCTACTCAGCAAAAGGGCGGAAATGATAATAAAGGTGGGTAAGTTATTGAGGGGAGGTAGAAATTAGTACCCTCTTGTGCAAACACTGCACCTAATCTGAAACAAAGAGTCTTGGACAATTGAGTACAGGCATGCTAGTAGTAACACACCGTTTTACGCTAACTTTCAATTGAGCAGTAGGTAGTTTTAATGACCCATCAGGGAAATATGTTGTCATTTCAAAAATCGTTCTTCAAGTATAACCTCTCCCTAAAAGGAGAAAAAATCAGCAATAAGAATAATTATTGGATGTGCACATTGTAATATGATCTATCTATGGAATATTTTCTTGTTTTCCGAGGTTGGTTTTTTACTACAGAGAAATATGCCTTATCTAAAAACACCACTGCAGCTGTCGGGTACAAGAAAGAGGCAGTTCTAATGTGAATATTGAGGCTTATTTAAAAATATAATGAAACAATTATAGGCGGTCCCTCAATTTATAATCCTAGAGATGTCACACAAAATACTTCTGATCAATTCAGGAAGTCTACTGAAAGGAAAATGCAACCTTCCTGCTGTTTCACTAATGTTTCCAGTCAAATGCGCACAAACATTCATTCATGGAAAATGCATTTTAATTACCATTCTAGACATTTATTGTATTTATTTATTCACATTTATATAAGCGTACAGCAGCCCTTAGGCATCGCGGTGCTGTTACAGAGATACTTGCTGGTTACAGGGTACGTGAGGTGCTTAGTGGTTACATAGGCAGCAGAGAAACATAACAAGTTTAGCGGTTGCAGGGATATAATATGCATAGGGGAGACAATAAGACGTTAATTACATGCTTAGCTTACTGGTTACATGGAAGGCAGCACGGACTGAAGACAGTTTCTTTTGGAGAGCAGGTGGAGCTCATTGAACAGAGTGGTTTTGAGGGTTTTGAGAAAGATGGAGAGGGTGGGTTCCGCTCTGAGTTCACTGGGTAATGCATTCCATAATTTGAGAGCTATGTGTGGGAAGCCTAGACCTCCGGCATTCACTCTTTTAATGTGAGGGACTTGCAGTTGGTTGGCAAGGTGACTTCTTTTGTGGTGGGTAGAGATGACTCTGTTGATGGTTTCTGATAGGATGGTGTTGTGTGATTCGGGCATTTGTGAGTGATGGTTAGGATTTTGAAGTTAATCTGTTCTTTGACGGGAAGCCAGTGAGCAGCTTGCCTGGCTTGAGTGATGTGCACTCTGTTGGGAATGCTGAGAGCTGCACAGAGCGTGTTGTTCTGCACTATTTGAAGCATGTTAAGATTGTTGGCTGAGGTGCCTTCAAGGAGGGCATTGCAGTAGTCCAACTTGGCTCCAATAGTGGTGCGGGCAATGGATTGGCAGTTTTGGGGGTTAAGAAAGGTTTAATGGCATTTATGACTTTGGTAGTGTGGACTGAGGTTGAAGCAATGGCGTGTCATAGAGAGGGCCGAGTCAAGGTAGACTCCCAAGGTTTTTACGGAGGTGGAAACAGGAATGTTGGTGTTGTCAATGGTAAAGTTGTCATACTTTTTGTTGAGCTTGGGCAGGATTTCTTTGGGACCAAGGAGTATGATCTCAGTTTTGTCCCTGTTTAAGCAAAGACCATTGATAGCCATCTAAGTTTGGATGGTGGTGTAGATTTGGAGGAGGGCTGCTGCGTCCTGGTCATAGTCACCATTGAGGGGGGGGAAGTACTTGTGTGACGTCTGCATAGTTTGTGTATGTTATGCTGAGCAAGTCCAGTATGTCAAGTAGTGGCTTAGTAAATGGGTAGTAGAGGGTCGGTGCAGTACATGAACCTTGGGGCACTCCGCAGTGAATGGTGTCAGGGGCTACGTTGGCCGGTCAGAGTAGACCTTCATGGCTCTACCGTCTAGGAAGGAGAATATCCATGAAGTTGCTTTATTAGAGAATTGGGCTGCGTTGGTGAGGTTGTAAGACCATATATGGAATAAAGGCACAATAACCATATACTAATGACACGCCAGTCGTGAGTTTCATTTGCCAAACAAGTCTGGTTTATTTTCAGAGTATCTCAGTCAGCCAACTGGGTCTCAACACCTCACGACGTGTGTTCACAGACACTGTGAGAGGAGAGAAAGAGTGCATCAGTAAAGCAGTAATATATATACATAACACATCATCATTGTGCAGCATTATTCGGTCTGCCCATATACATGACATACAAGCTAGGGTTCAGTAATTAACAGTTAAGCACGTAACTTCATTCATTCTAAACATTTGGTATTTCTAGCTGAGGCTGCAGAGACAGCTTACTGTTTTGGGGAACATGGGGCACTGGCAGAGGGAATTATATCATGTTCTAGCAACGAGACATTCCAAATAATGTTATCTATTCGCTGCGCTCATGGGCTAAGGGTCAGACAGTTCTGAAGCAGAGAAAATACCATCTTTCATGGAGGAGCACCGTTAGTCGCATATAATTCTTATTTAACTGCCTTCTACAACAGCGTTTTCAAGACAGGCTGACACCTGGGTTGCTGATTAGTCAATGCCTATGTCCAGCTTCAAGGCTTCACAGAGTAAGAAAAACAATGTATTTCTGCAGGGTTTCACATTCCTGCCTACGTTAGCATTCAAAGTTCAAGCTGTGGCCTTGCACCGTGTGTAGATCGAAAGCACAGAATATATTTGTTAAAGCGTTTAGAAAAGGAAATGGCAGGCATTTACAAAATGGACTCCCAATGGTCACATTCAGGTTTCATGGTTTGCAATGTTTGTCACATGATGCGATTCGCTTCTGGCTAACATACTAATCATACCATTCGGGCTGTAAGATTGCATTACAGTTTTACAAACCCTCCTTTTGGCCTTAAACCAACAGCATCATCCAAGCATTGCGTCATCATTGGACCAAGTAGCACTTTCCGAACTACCCAAGTCTCTATCATAATCATTATATAAACATTGATTGCCATAAACTCTTTGATTATTTCATTCTCATGTTTGAGACCACCATTTATGATATTCGGTTTGGGCTTCAGGATCTTTGTACTAATTATTTGTACACATTCAGTTGTGATTGTGGAGCAAATGGCTGGCAAACATTGTTTGCAACAACAGCAGAGTATGAGGATACTGATGATCAAGATTGTGATTAATTTCCATTCCCAGTATCGTAAAAGTTCCCAGAGCCATGTACTCAAATTTAGATTCCAGCCACCTGTGGGAACGTGGATTTCAGAACTTAGAACGTGTCATTTTTGTATTGCTTCAAATATTGTAGGGGAGGAGTCGTTTACAAAAACACAGCATGCTGATCCCACTAATTTGCATACACCTCCACGGTCAGCCAAAATAATGTCAAGAACCATTCTATTTTGAAGTGAAACTAGTCTGATAGCTTTTTGTTCCAGTGTTATGGTGTATAGTATGTCAGTGGTTTCATTAATTGTTTTTTCTAAAACCCTGTACAGTCTTCTAATATTCCATGAATGTATTGCTTGTCCCCAAAAAGGTATAAAGGATTTAGCTATGTCACCAAATGTTTGCCAAGCCGCATCATCTCGTCGGGGCCAAGATCTGGATACTTTTGCTATTTCAGAGGTTGTAGCGAGAAATACACCAGGCAAAAGTATCCCTAATAACAGGTATCTTCCCAGTTTCTAGGTCACCATGGATAGGCTTGATCCCCACATACAAAATAGACAGAACCTCTTATATATAGTGGTTTCTCTTTGTGCTCAAGTACAGCTGCATTCATGCATCTGGTAAATGTACCCATTTGGTGAGAACCTTTTTTCCACAAACAGAAGGGAACAGAATGTGGACTATGGTTAATAGTGTAGGAGGCATGGCATCTTTGTTACCTATAGGCATTTACAAAATGGACTCCCAATGGTCACATTCAGATTTCATGGTTTGCAATGTTTGTCACATGATGCGATTCGCTTCTGGCCAACATACTTGTCATACCTTCGGGCTGTACGATTGCATTACAGTTTTACAAGGTGGGAGGTGAGGATGTTGTGATCTACAAGATCAAACGTGGCTGAGAGATCTAGGAGAAGCAGGAGGGCTGGTCTTCCTTTGTCCATTATGTTGGTGATTTAGGTTTTGAGATCTAGTAGGGCGGTTTCAGTGCAGTGCCCTTAGCGGAAGCCTAATTGTCTGTTACCTAAGATGGCGTTAGATTCCAGGTAGTGTTGGATTTGGGAGTGGAGAGCTTTGTCAAGAATTCTGAGGAGGGTTTTTATGCGGGGCATAGCCAGGCTTCTTTAAGGCTCTGAGGTACGATTCCTGAGGAGAAGAATGCATTGATGAACGTGGTGATAATGGGGGTCAGTGGATCTGTGCACTCTTTGAAGATAGCAGGTGGGATGATATCTCCTTTGCATGTGGAGGGTTTGGTGTGTTGGAGGAGATCTATGACTTCCTTTTCTGTAACATCTCTGAATGAGAAGAGTGGGGTGTCAGAGTGATTGGTAGGGGGGATTGGTGGGGGTAAGTTGCCCTGGTTGGGTAGAGATTCGCCTTTAAATTGGATATTATTTTGAAGAAGCTTAACTTTGTTGAGGAGGGAAGCTTTAAAGCTAGTGCACCTAGATTTATCTTTGTTTATTTCATCTGAGTTGGTGGGTGGGGAGATGAGATCCTTGAAGATTGCGAACATTTCCTTTGTTTTAGAGTTGGTGTTGGATATTTTGAGATTAAATGATTCTGATTTAGCTTGAAAAATCGCTTTTTTGTACATTGAGGAGCTGATTTTACATTCTTTCAAGGCTGACGGTTTGGGTGAGCATTGCAACATAGCAAGGGCAAGACATTTGTTGTTGTGTAAGACTGCTAGCTCATCTGTGAACCAGGAGTTGGTGTGCTTGGATTTTTTTATTTTTCTTATCCTGCAGGCGGGCTATGGTTTCAATGGCTTTGGTGAGGGTGAGAGAGTAGATGTTAGCTAGTACTGTAGGGTTGTTGGCAAAGGGTGGTTTGAATTACGGGAATGTCAAGAAAGGGAGGAGGTTGACTTTGTTAAGTTTTTTGGAGCTTCGAACTTTGGCTGATGGAGTGTACAATAGTGCTTTGGTGGTGGGTTTGGTGGGAATAGTAAATTGTATGCCGTGGTGGTCCGTCCAGGGGAGAGCTGAAATCTTGGTGATGGCAACTGAGCAATTGTGGTCAGCAATCCGATCAATGGAGTGGCCTTTACAGTGGGTAGGCTCTGAGACTTTTTGGGAGAACCCAAGGTCAGAGAGATTTGTTTTGCAAATGATAAGGCTGATTTGTCCTTGGGTTCATGAAGGCCTAGATTGAGATCTCCAAGTAGGAGGACTTTAGTGGAGCTTTTAAGGTTGTAGGGGGTGCCTTTGTAGGAGGTGATGTTGAACTCAAAGCCTTCACAATGTAATCAAACAAATGGATAGGGCATTTGAACAATGAACAGATTTGTTAAGTCCATTGACACATGTTAGCAATTGACTGCCATTCCAACAGAGGTACCTTGAGATAAATTGCCAACTTGGGGATCATTATTGTCAATGAATATTCTAAAGGAACTATGACATCTGATGGAATATTATTTAAATTAATTAAAGCTTTTTCATTAAATAAGTTTTGTTATTTCCTAATTTTAATCCGCAAAATGTTCTGTTGGGTGTTTCTAGGAATACGTACTACATCTTTGATTTAAACTTCAGCAGCATGAGTAATTGTGCTGACCAAAATGTCTTTTGAGGGTCACTGAAATCTATCTGGTTTCCCCCGATTCTAGACCAGAAATTGATACTAATAACATCAAAATGAATTGCTAGGGAATACTATGGTGAGGAATACTTTAAACTTGAAGAAAATGACAGCCATCAAAATGAATAACAAAGTGTGTACTGAACCGATTAACCCTGTGTTTGTCAGAGGCCCAATCCTGGTTCTTACTCTCTATGACCCTATGCGTTCTTTTTTAATTTCTTGCTTGACTGCTATTTTGTGTGATACTATCAGACCTTGGCACTTGCAATACCCAGAGGGAGGGATTATTGTAACATGCAATTTTTTTATGCCAATTATAGTGCTTTCAAGTTGGGGCCTAGGGAACGGGGGGCTCCCAGACTTTAATGATGGTGTGAGGCTGTGGCTGAATTTGAGTGGTCCCTGGTTCTGCCAAAGAAAGAGGATGTAATGTTCACTTGGTCAAATGGGATTTCTAATAGCTTTATTGATTTACTTTTTGTGAATCCTGTTATTAAAGAAATTCTGCCAGAACTCTCAATAGTTCCAATTAACGTGAGTGATCATGCTATTCTTGAATTGGAATGCCAGATTACTAAACCTCTGGCTAAGGAAAAACAAACCTTTAACCTGACTGTTAACATCCAGGGTAACCGTTTGAGATGGTCAGTGGCCAATACATCTAAGTTCAACAATGCTCTTGCCACCTTGGAAAAATAGGGGAGGGACCTACTGACTGAATGTGAATGGGATCGAGAGATTATGGTAAGGCTCTGCGGCCCATCTGCTCGTAGTCTTACACACATTAATGGCCTTGTGAATGAGAGCAAGCATTTGTTTGATGATGGTGTGACCAAGAAAAAAAGAGAACTGAATGTGGCATTACGAAGGATCAAGAGTAATAATAATATGAATGAACTTACCAAGGGGACCAACTGTTCCAAACTAAAATCCCAGTATAAATCGTTGCTTCGCAGTTATCTGTCTATTGAAGCCTGTGCAGGCTGGAAATATGTGAATCATCTTATTAGGACCGGTGACTCTAGTAAGTTCTGGCATATGATTCAGACATACAGTGCTGGATTGGCCGCAATTGAGGTTTCAGGGGACTCCAAAGTCCTGGGCCAGCAATGTTGGCACCCTTATTTTGGGCTAAAAATGTATTGCCTGTAATCATTAATTATGAAACTATAGTGGGTTCCCTGGTATGGCAGCATAAACATAGGGCAACCTTGTTAAGACCTTAGTGCAAGGCAAAATCTTCTGGAGCAATTGGCCTAGGTGGTTTATCCAATATGACAATTAAGTTGTGATCCCAGTCTTTGGGCTCATATCCTGAAACAACTATGTGTCCACATTTGTGAGACTGGTAGATTTCCTTGGTCTTGGCAACAGTCTATTTTTATTCCCATCCATAAAAAGGGCCCTCGGCAGGTGCCAGGAAACAATAGACTGTTGGCTATGCTAGACAGCAGTCTGAAGATGTTGTCGATCCTGCTCTTGGAGCTATTAACAGAGTGAGTGGATAAAAAGGGTCTTCTAAACTTGACTCATACAGGTTTTGTGAAGAAGTGTAGTACAACTTACTCGATTTGGGCTCTTCAAACTTTGACTTCGGACACACTGCTTTCCCCAGAGTCTACACTATAAATATGCTTTGTAAATTATAGGTCTGCTTTCGATAGTGTTAATTGAAACAGACTTTGGGAAAAGCTGTCCCAGTGGGATATCAACCCCTCTATTCTTTATTTCCTTTAGTACAATGATACTTATGTCAGGGTCGGCTTATCTCAAAAGGGAGACTTAACCGATACTCTACCTACTAATCGAGGCTCAAAAGGATGTGTCCCATACTTTATAACCTATATGTCTCGGATTTTGCCCCTACCTTGACAATGGTATTAAATGTCCTGCCTCGGCTTGGTAATTTTCCAATTCATTCCCTAGTATATGCAGACTACACTGTGATCTTTTATCACACACCAATTGGCCAACAGCGATCACTGGATGCGTTGGGCCAGTATGCTAGGGTGAATGAGCTCCGGATAAATGCCCAAAAAACTAAAATCATGTCCATTGGAAAAAAAGAACTGGATGAGTGTCGCCTGAAATGAATCAAACGAATGACAGTGCACTCTGATAGGGAAACATCCCTTAGTGATTTCAAAAAGAAACATTCTGAAACAAATTTAAAGTTAACTAAAAGAAGGTAATGATTCATTTTATTAAACACATATATAGTTGAGTAAACAAAAAGTTAAATCGCATAATTCTCAGCAAGTACCGTGATGCATTCTAAATTGATCAATCAAACCTACATTCATATAATATAAACTGTATAACAAATAACAATACAGTTGGCCATCAGTTGGTCATCAGATTGGAAACGCATTAATTAATAAAGTTAGTTCGTTGTGAAAAGGTTCCCAGCGTTGATTGTGGACAAAATGCAGGAATATGTCGTAATGGAGGTCTTCCATCACTACGCATTTCGAGACTGTATCTTTTCTTCAGGTGATGTGAACTCAAAATCTTACTGAAAAATAAAAAAATGTGAATCTAGTTACTACTAGATAAGTGGATTATACCAGCATAGACTTGTTGATGTATGGGAGTGCAGTTCAAAAAGGAGAGAGAAAAAACGGACCTGATATTGTGGTTGAATACATCTCACACCTTAAAGAAGTATGTAGGGTATCACTAAGACCAACTAAGGTCTTCAGTCGAGCTCGCAAGAAGTAAAATCGGTATGGGTTGAAATATAGGGTCAGTTAAATGACTGATGATCATTTTCGATATAAGATCCACTTGTAACAATATAATAGTAAGGAATATCAACCTACTTTGTGTTATATTCCTAGGCATTCTAAATATCTTAGTGATGTTTACTTTCTTCCCACCAGATGCCACTGTAATGCAATTCAAAGAATACCCTGAAAAAAAGCTCATGGACACTCCTTCTCATGGAGGCTCGGGGACCTTCCTACTTAGCAGGTTAATGAATATCAATTCATGGGTATTTATATGAGGAACAACTTGTCTTTAACTTACCTGTCTGAAAGAATATCGCTGAAGGCTTTGAAAAAATGGCTCACCCTTTGGCAGGTCATTGACAAACATGGGAGGGTGGGGTTGATTGAGGCTAAAGTATGAGCCTATCAGCTTTCTGTAATCCCAGTTATATTCTATGCCCTGGAAATATATCCAGAAAGCGCTGTGTCTTGGTTAACAAAGTTGAAAGCAAGAATCGTGCGGTCCTTACTGGGTCTTCCGGGGGCGGTCCCAGTCCTGGCAATTAGACTGGAGTCGGGACTCCAATCTTTAATCTCGCTTTGGAAGGTGTCAGTGTTTAGATTCTGGACCAGTATAAGTTTTGGAACATCCCAAAGTCCCTCTTCGATTGGACAGATGATTGCCCATGTGCGGAGCTGTGCGCGTAGTGTATGGTTCAGAGATATGAAGTCTGTTGCCCTCCAACACTTTGCTGAGATTGGCTTGAGTCAGAGAAAGACTTTCATCTGTGTGGATTTGTCCAGAAAAGTAGGCTATGTGACAGAATACAATCTAGAGAACACTTGGCTGGCACACGGAAATACTTAAGTTATTCTCAGCAGGGTGACTTAGCGGAATTCCTGCGTAAGTACCTGACTACTCTCCATTACACTAAACTCACATGCTTAATTCTCTATTAAAGGTTGGAGATATTACCAGTCTTGATAAATACAGGTGCTCAGAGGGGCATCCCTAGAGATTAACGTGTGTGCAGGTTGTGCCATTTCCTTTTAGAAACCTGACAGAATGCACATCTTTTACCCATACCGATGAAAAGGCTTATGTCAATTTTATCTATTACCAATCTGACCAAAGTTGGAGTAGAATTTTTGTAGCCGAGTCATTGGTAGTCATGGCTGCGACACTTGGCATATGGTTGCTGGTAAAACCAAGACTCAACCCTTAGTCTGGGTGATCCTCGGCAAGAGAATACAATGCATACAGTGCTCTGTATTTTTAAATTGTGGAGGAAAATCTGCAATTGGTTGCTTCTGTTTTTGGTATTAATGAATTTGACTTAAATGAAATATGTTATTTATTGGATTGTTTAAATGTGTGTAATTTGATGATTTATTGTGATTTTTACTTTTTAAAGGTGTCTTGATGTTTTTGGTGTTTTTAAATCTTGTTCCTATCGTGTGAAAGGTTGTTTCAACCATATGCACATGTAAAAAACATAATTTCTAATTGATGCATTATGTCATTACTGATTGAACGTTTTTTTGCCTAACTAGGGGCTTACTGATGCTAGTCCTAAAATGTTGAGTTCACTATTTTTTGTGATGTTCTTTTTAATATTTTGTACTTTTTGTGTATATTGATTAAAATATGTGAATCCCTATTACTGTGTCTAAATATATTCAATGACATAGTTTTTTGTCATTTTTTTCAATTAGGCACACCGAGCGTGTGAAGGCGGAACGCTGTTTTTGTGGAACCCCCTGTATACACTTGTATCATTTGTTCTCTTCCACACAGCCCCCTAAAAAAGAGGACCATATAGCTCTATATTTTGAATACCGTGGTTCAGAGAGGCCACCAGGGTCGGTTTGAACGTCAATACAAATTGGCAAAGCGGATGTTGGTGGTTCAAAAAGTGGTTTGTACGTGGCAGATGCAACAATGAGCTTCAAGTTCAAACCGAGACAACAAAGTGTTGATTTTGTGTGGTGTTGCAGCAAGCTGGTTCAAGTTCACAAGACAGCAGCTTCAAGGCAGGTCAAAGGCAGATCCGGAGGTTCCTGTTGATTTTGCAGGGTTAAACGGGCTTGAATCAGGATTCACAGCAGTTTTACACTATAAGCACAGACATTCTAGCTGTCTTGGCTCTCAGGTGCTGTGAGTCCTATTTCAAATTCTCAGAGAAAAGTCTCACTTGTCCTCGGGCTTCCAAGCTCAAAAGAGGCTGGCACACACCTTCAGCCAGTAAAGGTGTTGCTCCAGCAGCACACCACCCTCATTTAAAGGCATATATCCACAGGTGATTGGACTAAAGCAAGTTTGCTTTTAGGGGTCCAATCCCTGTTCTTGAGGCAAGTGGTCTTTGCCTCCTGACATCATACCCAAAGTGATTTGTGGTAAATGAAGTGGAGGAGACAGGAAGGAAAGATAGCAATACAAACAAACAAGATCATTCAATCTTCCCCCAGTCATGCTTAGCTCCCTCTGTCTACACTGACTCCACCCCTTCCCTTGTCCATGGCATAAAAGGATCTTTTCGTATAAACCACTCTGGTTTGATGCTTGCATGGAAAATACTGCGTGTGGGTATTGTGATTACCTACATTCTTACTTACATATAACTACTACTAAGATGGCATAACTGACTGCAGCTGACTTCTTATGTGACACCATTCTCCCGTATCCAAAATGGGCGTTTTAGAGGACTGTTGCGTGAATGGGGATAGAGTGAGAAGATACCCGCCACGTCCCAGGATGACTCAAGATATGCATCAGCGTGTTTAATTCATAGTAAGAGCTCATTTAGCTAGTGGGTGTATTTGAATGGACCCTGTGGCATCCTGCATTTGTTTCTCACTGCTTTTCACTGAGTTGCAAATGTGTCTTGATATTCCATCATTGCTGTTCTTTTTTGCTAGCGCCACACATTGCATGTTGCCACCTAGATGTATCCCCTACATACAACTCTCAATTTTTTTTCCAGATACTTTTTGCTTCCATACGTGCCCACATACATGTAGAGGTGGCAGAAGAGGACTCTTTCTTCACCTCTCCTCCACATCTGAGTAATGTACTGTCCGTTCTCATAATGCAAAGTGCACTTCACAATATTAGAATGGAGTGGACAGCTAGACTGTTCACTTGTGGAGAGAAGAAGGGATCCTCCCTGTCACCCGTGGCAGCAATCAACACAGGTCATATACACTGCATCCCATGGTTCGATGCAGGTATGTTGAAGCAGAAGTTTCTTGTGAGCCGCTGCATGTGCACAAGGTAGTGTCGCTGGAAAGCAGAGCCATGTTTGTGAAACAGTGCAGTTTGCATGGATGTAGAATGGATCTGTTTAAAATTAAACAGTATGGTGATGGGGCCCAGTCTTATGAGGACCTTAATCAGGGACAGCAAAGATGGTGTTTCCAGGGGTCTTCCAAACACACCCGGTGAGCAAACTGAAGAGCATAAACTTGCTGCTGGAATAGAGCAGAGTCCAATGTGAACCATGCATGATGTTTACTTACATGAAGTGGGAGCAAACCATAATTGGAGAATTGCTAATGTATGGAATTTCAAATAAGATTCAGCAATATGGCCCCAATGATGGGGTTTTGTTTTGTACCAACCGAGAACTTTTCCGTGCGCCTGGTTGGTGTTTTAGAGTTCAAAAAAGTGTTGCAGTTCGTGTGGGGCAGAAAGGGGCTTCTGACCCCTACCCCTTTGAGAAAACAGTTAAAACAAGTTGCTCCACACTCAGGAAATGTGCCACAGTATATTTGATGGTTCAAAAGTCTTTGTTTATTTTTCATTTATTAATAGCCAGATACTGCAAATTTATGTTTATGAACGCTGCCAGTCAGACATACATGTCTATGCAGCCACTGTCGATATCGTGACATCTTGGTATGCTTTCTAACAGGGGGATTTATCCCATGACTCATTGTTCTAACAGCTGGAAAATCATGATTTGGAATGGAGGTAAGGCCTCCAGGGGCGTAATTCCATACCATTTATATAAAGGACATATGACAATATGTTCATAAGACTTAAATACCCAATCAAGAGTATCTATTAATGGTTTGTTCTCATTTCTCCCTGTTTTTTGTTATATTCTTTTTTTCTATTTACCTGCAACCTCCTTCCCTTCACCCCTCCCTACTTCTCTGTGACTACACCTTAATTCGTTTATTTGATTTTGTGGACTGCTCTTTTATTTGTTCAACTGTTCATTATGATGTTTGTGAATTACTTTCATGAAATATTTTCAGCTTGGCTATCAGCCCTGATTTGAAAAAGACACTAGTGTGTCTAAACACGTGTTATCCAAAAGGGCACCATAACTAATAATAATAAATAAAAAATAGCAAAGACTTTTGAACCATCAAATATACTGTGGCGCATTTCCTGAGTGTGGAGCAACTTGTTTTAACAAGATTCAGCAATAGTTGACACCACCTATTCTAGTAGTTTCTTACTAGGAATAATCTTGTTAATGACAGATATTGAATTATGTTTGTATTGATTTACGGGTTATTACAGAGAAACGTTCTTCTGGCACAGTAAGGGTAGCTTCTATGGACTGATCCAATTTTTGACAAACCATGTTATAGAGTTGAGTATTGCTACTATCCTTTTTTAATTTGATAAATTAACTAGTGATGCGATTTTTGTGCCATGCCATGCCAACTTTCTATGTACTGGGAAGTAGGGA
This sequence comes from Ambystoma mexicanum, assembly GCF_040938575.1. Lineage (NCBI taxonomy): Eukaryota > Metazoa > Chordata > Amphibia > Caudata > Ambystomatidae > Ambystoma > Ambystoma mexicanum. Next base: position 843,957,379 of record NC_090936.1, read on the forward strand.
ATATGAGCCGCATGTATCATGGTAAGTATAAAGAATACGAAGGGGTTCTTGGTGTTATTATTGTGCTGTCTGCAATGGAGGTTATGTAGCTCATTGGTTATTTGGTGCTCTGGAAGGTGCCCGACTTTAAATCTTATTTCCTTCTATGAACTTTAATCAATTAGACATTGTTTTACTTTTTTTCTGCATCTTGAATGTATCTATCTGTCTGGTGAATTAGATACATATCTAAGTATGCTACAGAGTTTATTTAAAAAAAAACTTTTGAAATTGTGTGAATAATTGTGTGTGTTTATGTGAGGGTGTGTGTTTGTGTGCATTTAACGTACGCATAATTGTGTTGTTTGGTTGCAGAATTATCTAAGTTTGTTGTCACATTAGTGGAGAATGTTTCAGAGTGTAAAGTAATCCTGTGATATGTTTTGAATTTTGACGTTCCCCATTGATACATATATGTTAAAAGCCTGGGAAAACATATTTAGCACAAATCCGAATTATCCAAACATTGGGCATTTTAGTAGAATCTGGGTTTCCTGTAATTGTTTCTTGTTTTCCCTCATTCAGGCAAACGTAGCAAAATAGTTAATGTGTGGTTCAATCGCATTATCAATGTTGTATGCAGAGGCAGGAGTTTGGTAAACATATTTACAGATTAGTACATTTGAGGGAGAGGTAAACATTAATAGGATTAAGTTGATAGATTGATACAAAAGTTTAAAAGGATGTAGTTGAGGAAAGAATACAACCTCAAATAATACTTTATTTGATGGAGTGTTTGTACATTTCTATAGGCGTTAGTTGAGAGAATAGGCAATTAAAAGTAGGGAAAGGAAGACAAAATAAATATTATAGTCCATCATATTATGACAACTACTGACTACTTCTACAGGAGGAGGGAAACCCATTCAGCCCACTACATGATGTAGCTGCACATGTCATTTATTTTCATTGACATAAGAGTCAGGATATAATCACAGAATTGATAGCAGGTAGGAATGATTATACTGAATGTGTTATCTTTTTGTGACAAGAGAAAATATTAATGATCAAGAAAAAGTTATTCCAATCTTTGGGGACATGAGGATGTTATATTCAGTGCTTGTGATTGACCTTTTTTGATGAACAAGACACATTGGGCCTCATTCTAAGTTTGCCGGTCTGGAAACAATGGTGCCATTAAGCTTACCGGCACTGTTGTTTCCGGACCGGCGAACTGCGGCTTTGCCTGGAGGAGCTGCTGTGCCCGAAAGGTCTGACCCTGCCCTGATAATAATGAGGTCTGACCCTGATAATAATGGAGCATGTGCCTCTCCACTGCCATGAAGTTCAGTTCCGTTTTTCGCTTGTCTTCTCACAATACAGGGAACATGCATGCATGAGACATCTATCTGTTATTCAGTGACAGTTCAAATAGTCCCACACCCTCTAGGCTCTAAACATCACCAGTAACACAATGTAGTTGATTTTAAATTGTTGGCAACAAGACCCTGCTTGCGGATGGTGTAACTTGCATGAGTACAGAGGTTTTTGGGCAGGCTAAGAGTGTGGGGGTAATGAGGTTTGATGTTTCCATTGTGCCATACAATTAGTAGGTTTGCCCTTCTGCAAGCAAACTGATGAAGTGCTCTCATTACAATCCTCATCTCAAGAGGTCGCAGTGGAAAAGGGATTATTAGAAGATGAAATGCATGCTCTATGACTAGTCAGACCATGCCCCTGATCCATGTGACAGTGCTTTGCTATGGTACCCAGGGTGCAGCCCTCCCTTAATGTAGCGTTTCTTGATTTATCCAGCTTCACTTGTGGCTGTACAGGATGCTTGTGAATGTTTGGGACCTTCTGCAAGGACAGGTACAGGTGCAGATGCTTTAATATCTTTAATATAATGATCCCTCTGATGGGGAACCCTCTCTGTCCCCTATACCGTTTTTTTCTTCCATTTCTTACAGCCGCACCACTTTCACCCTCTCGTCATCTGGCACCAGGCTTCCCACATCTCTGCTAAATTCTTCCCGCTCAGTTAACTCCACATCTTCATTAACTCCAAGGCTAATTAGGGCAGTAACCCATGCAGTGCATTCACACCTACACATCCCTCCTCCTACAATTCTTATGTCTAGAGACTCCCAGTCATCCCAAGACACCTCTTAAGCCCCTTATGCCAACTTTGGTGCACAAACTTCTTTCAAGGTCCACTTCAAAGGCCATACACACAGAAAATTGGAAGGGTGACAGGCATAGCTGCCACTTCCCACAATGAAAGCAGCTGAAGATTACAGATGCCACCAAGAAAAATGGAATGAAGAGCAGCCAAATACAGAGCCAACACTGACGCTGATGTGAGAAAAGGACTGGGCCCTTTACTGCCATCATAGTAGCAGGTGTAGCTGGGTGTTCTCTGCAGGTGCCTGTGGGGGTCTGAAAGGCCTTGAAAGGTCTTGAAGGGAAGCACCCATGTTATTTCACCACACAGTGTAGCATAACGGCTAACCAGCAATCGTTGAAGAGTTTATTCTTATTTCATTGTGTACTTAGCATAGAGGAGTAAATCAAACATGAGAATGGTTAATTACTGAGGGTGGATTCAGATAATGGGGGAGGAAGAAACATACAGTGAAACCTCCCTTTACTTACTATCTTATAAAATGTATGCCTAAAGGAGCAACAGCATCACCGAATGTAGAAGAAGCTCCCTCATTGGAGATATGTATACCAGTGGAACACACAGCAGATGTGCCCCTAAGGCTTTAAACAAACACACCCATGTAATACAGGTCCAAGAGGATAGTGAGAAAATACTGAAACAAAGACTGACAAACACACCCCAATGCGCTAAAAAGGGATACAATATGGATAATTCTAAACTGTATTCTAGAAAGTTCCTGTGTACATTGAGATAACCTTGAATAACAGAACAGTAAGCTTAAAGGGAAATCAGTTGATAGTAACAAGCAAACAATAATACCATTCTTAAGTTTGCCAGCATTGGAAAGAGAAGAAACAAATAGTAAGCTTGCATCTACGCCACATAGTATTCAAGAGAGTATTTCATCGATCCAAGAAGAGGGAGAAAATGATCAATCATTTACATCAATAGGACCTTTAGACAGTTAACAGACAACAAAAGATGATCAATCTATTTCTCAGTATAATTGTTATGAAGCAACTCATAACATAGATTTGGATAATAATCTACGTCAAGAAGCACCACAAAAAAGCAAAGAAGTGGATTTCTCTGTTAAGGAAAAACATAGTCTCCATTTCTAAAATTGGCTAAGAAGCGATCCTTTGTACATTTTAAATAGAACAAATGTCCTATCTCTTCTGCAGGAAATCCCGTAATTGAGCTTCATCAACTCGAAACATTGATCTGATAGAATGTATAGATGATTCATGAACAGATTTTGGTTGTTCACATGTAAATTCAAAGCTTATAACAATGATTTAAAGAGCAATACAAATGAGTATTATTGTCGGTTGCATGCTATTTGATATCAATAGAAATTTTGGAAAACATCTCTAGACTGGGGAGCATTACATTTGATGATCTAATGGAAAGTCATGCAAGAAATAAGATTGAAGGTTGTTAGGTGGAATCACATGCAGTACCCTTTGGGAACACCACACACAATTAAGACTACAAGTGACAGTACAAATTCATCTTTGGTACAAGCCTGTACTACACAGTAAAGTGGTAGCGATGGCTGAGCAGCCGGACTTTTCTCAAGAGTAAAGTGAGAAGTATCAATAGATGCACAAAGGACAGTAATTACTATGGTTCAAAGAAACACTGACTCAAGATTTCTGAGTAAAAGAATATACATTTATTTACACATCAGTTGTAAAACAATTCACTAAAGTAAAGCAGCAGAAAATCATAATTTTAATATACTACACAACACCCTATGAATTCTGTACAAGTTAAGCTCAAAATGAAATGTGAGCAAAATGGCACCAACAAGTAAGTAGGTAGGGCAATCTAAAAAAGGCTTGCTACAATGAGGATTCATATCAATAGTCCTGGGCCAATGTTAACGGTTCAGAGTCTTTGCAGCGGATCACACTTTTTTTTTTTTAAACACTTTTTATTATTTTATAAACGCACCAAACTTTACCAACATATTGGACATTCACGTATATGCTTCACATTATTGTTTTCACTTGTTTGTATCGCAGTTCTCCCCCCACTCACCCGAGCCCCTCCTTCAATACCTCAAATTTCATCCCTAGAGATTGTCTCCCTCATTATTCCCAAGCGTGTCATCTTCAGTTCACAGTAGTTCCCGATTAAGTCTTTGCCAAGAGTTTGAAACAAAGTTGTTTGAAGGAAAAGTTATTTAAAAGAGTAGAGACGAACAAGTCATCAGATTGGCGAAAGATTTCAAACACGTTCACCGCAGTCGGACGGAACGAACATCTGGGTTAGAACAGTACCTTGAATGAAAAAAAGTCTGTAGCTGAGGCAGACGTTCCTGGTTGATCCTGCAGGCTCACTGTTCCTGAAGCGACTGTCGGACTGACAAGAAATAGGAAGACTGGAGGGAAGAAACCAGCAGCAGAGCAAAGCAATGAATATCTGGCTATCCGGTTCATTGCAGCTGTGCACAGCAAATTCGACCAGGGGAGGGAGGCCTTGCTTTGAGTTTGGCGAACTGGTTGGTCCCACCAGCTCAACGGAAGAAGATTCCTTGCAGATCTGCTCTGCCATCGAAGTTTGGAGATTCAGACCCACAGCAGGGCTTCCTCCGGATGTTCATTCGTGGTAGTGGTCCTCTTCTTTCAGATTCTCTTCGGTTCTCTCGATCCAGTGGCGGTTCTGCCTTCCAAGTCCCAGAGACCTGTTTTGTATGCAGTTTTCCCCCATTCACACAGCCTGGCTGTCAATCACACAGCAGGGTGGCTGTCCTGGCAGGACAGTCACCTAGCCAATCAAACTAGAGAGTGGATTTGGTCTCCAAGGAGACCCTGTGCAGGGGGCCTAAAACCCCTCCCTCACATCCTGTCTACCTTGACTCTCAGGTGCCTAAGGAGGGCTTCTGTGCAGAAGCCCGCTAAAGGACGGCGAACAAAGGAACCAAACCTGGTTTTGCACACAGAGTAAAACACGAGAAAGACCTTTACAAAAGAAATGGCGAATAAACCCAGCTGGAACCAAATAAAAGTAGGAGGGGTCCAGCGGATTAATGTTTGAGGCTACTAACTTAGCCTAAAACAGTACTAAGGCTATTTTCATAGTCCGCGGTAGGGAAAAAATGATAGATACCACTACCACCAGCCAAATCTTAAAGAAAGGGGAACAAAATATTGTTCCATGAGAAACAGACAAAAAAGGGATAACTATTAACCCTTTCCAGTACTCTATGGAAGATAGTTTGTACTGGGTCTGTGAATTTAAAAAGACTAATAAAGTCAATGGCAACTTTACATGTTCTGGGAGACAGTAGTCAGTCCCAGAAAATGGAGTTTAAAGTGTGAAGTCTGAAAAAGACAACCCTTTGTCACTGCACTAAAGGTGCTGTATGACACACAGTAAAAAGATGATTCCTTTGGAATAGGGGAGGCTCCATAGTCTATGAACACAAAAATGTAAAACACACAGCAAAACACATGTAAGAGTGGGGAAAAAAGGCTCTTACCAGGTGAAAAAAATAAATCCTAGAAATCCAGCAAAGCTGCTCAGCAAAGCTGCTGATGGACTCAGTAGGCAAGGGAAATTAGCCATTCTGGAGAACAACACTTCCAAAAATTGCACCATCAAGATAGTCAAGGGATGTCAACAAATAACTGCAGACATTGACTCATTTTGGCTATGCACAACCGTGAATACACCTGTATTGTGAAACAAGATAATCTTTAATCCATATAATTTGAGAATTTTAATATGTAACTCAAGAGACTATACAAAACCCGTGGGAGACGATCCAAGAAAACCAAAATGTACAGATTTCAACATAATTATGTTACAAAAAGTCTGGTTAACAACTGCACTAGTATTAGATGGCTATAAAGGAATACTCAATGTTGCCCTATAAGGCTCTGACGGCTGTCCTTCCAGCGGACTAGTAGTTGCTATTAGCCACTGGTTAAGTGGAAGAGTAACATTTTTAAATAATACATCCTATTGGATTTTAGCAGTAAAATTGACCAAACTACCCTTTTCAAATCTGGAAAGATTAGTAATCGTGAATATTTACCATAATCCAGATCTAAGTATATGGTATCATTTTTATGTCGGGATTGGTGATCTTCGATCTGAACTGGGGAAAAGAGAACATTTTGATATATTTTGGGGAGATTTCAGTTCAGTTTGCCCTGATATACTCCCATGTATCCATATAAACGTGTCTGGCAGTTGAGATTGTGGGGTAGAATGTATGGACACTTGGGACATAGTTAAACTAAATGGGAATGTATTGGCAGATATTCCAAGTGAAATGACCTAGTCCAGGGGCACATTCGCTGGTATTATAGATTGTATCTATATTAGTAGGTGTTTATTTACCTATTGTAAAACGTTCCTTGTTAAAGTCCCTAAGGGAAGTGTTCATAATATTTAAAAGTTAGCTTTCTATTTATTGCAACTCACAAGGTTTTTCCCAGCAAGGACCCACAGAGGTCAAAGTAAATTCAACTAAGATCCAAGTGAGCTGGAAGTGAACTGGAAGCCAATAACATTTTTAATTATAACTTAATGGTCTTATCTAACTCTCTTTCAGAAACTGAAAAATCTAATTACTTCACCCCTAGTAACTTCTCTTCTTTTCTTTTAGACCATACAAAATCTGTAAATAAAGGAGAAGAGAAAGGAAAGGTTTGCCCAAGACCTACTATAAAATGTGGTTACGTTATCCTGGACAATAAAGACAACTCAGGGTAGGAATGAGAAGGATCAACAAAGACAGGCAAGAGGCTACAGAAAGAATGTAAGGCAACTGATTAATCATACTTTTAAGACACAGGTTGAAATTCAAGCTAATCCTATATCAGAACTAGAATGGCGTTTATATTACAAGGAACTATATACAGCTCCTCTGTGCAAGGATGTAGTGACACATACAGCCTCATTTGCAACTATGTGGCTATTAAATGTTATCACTGAGGAAATAGCATTAATTGCTGGTTCATTACAATTCTCCAGAGCCACTATTACTGATAAATTGCCTATATAACTCTAAGACATACACCTACACTTTAGGCAAATATGTTATATGGCCTCTTTAAACAAATATTGAGTAAAGGCATTCTACCAGAATCCTGTAATTTGTCATATATTGTGCCAATTTTCAAGAAAGTGGATAGGACCATTGAACTACTGGTCAATCACCCTTATTGATGTAGTCAGTAAGGTTTTTGCTAAATTGGTTTTGATGGAGGGATTGGAATGGGAAAGCATTAACCACAGACTCAGAATATACCAGATAGGGTTCTGGAAACAAACGGGGGTGTGATGAAAATGGCCTACTGTTACAACTTCTGAATAATTAAGCCATTGCTCCTTAATGTTCCATTTAGACAGCCTGTATTGACCTCACTGGTGCATTCAACAATATTAATAGACCTCTATTTTGGGTCTTACCTGGCACAGTGTGGAATGCCCCTGAATTTACTACGTATACTGGTAGCATTATACGCTGAGACAATAATTCAGTCCATACTTGGCCATCAGGGGTCACTTCCATCTCTAATTCCCAAAGAAAGAGGGCTGAGACAGGGCTCTGCATTGGTGCCATGCTTATTCACTCTATATAACTTTCTAATCTATCTAGACCAGCATCCGGGTTAAACAATTCTTATCCACCACATCTTGTCCACCTCAAAATACCATGGTTAACTTACAATGAAGACGTAATGTTGTTAGATGTATGCCCTATTGAATTCCAACAAACGTTAAAATATTTCCAGGAGTATGCAAAGTCTAATTATTTGATTATCAATACTATGGGCCTCATTACACGGTAGGTGGTAAGGGTTAACGGTCATCGGTAATGGTACCGGTGACCGTTAACCCTTACCGCCTTACTACGAGGTCCCTTAGCGGGTTGGTACTTTAACCCCTGCTTTTAGCAGGTGTTAAAAACCAACCCGCTAAGGGACCTTGGTGCTAATTACGGCACCGCAAATTTGCGGTACCGTAATTAGCACCTTCCCCATTCCCATTATGCCCTATGGGGCAAAAATGGGAATGGGGAAGGGCAATGGTGGAAGGGGGAATTACCGCCCCGCCAACCTTGGAATAGGGCGTTAATTCCCCTTTCCACCAAGGCGGTGCCGGTATTTTACCGGCATGGACCAAGGTGCTAATAGCACCTTGGTCCACCGCCTACCGTGTAATGAGGCCCTATGTATGTAATAACAAAATGCAATTGCTAAATGCCCTGCTACATCAAAAATGGGAAAACAGAGCCAGTTTAAAACATGCTACCTTTGGGGTTTTATCTGTACAATCATTCGTCAGGTGAGGCTAAGTTGGCAAGACCAAGAACACATGTCAATATACTTACAGCAAGGCTGAACAAATCAATGTCAGACATGGACAATTCTCATTGTTGTAGATTATGAACTAATATAAATTAAAGACAGTTTATACACTTCTATATAGATTAGCACTGACTAAACAAGTGGTAGTTAAGCAATTGTATAAGTTAGAAGGCGTGATGTGGAGAGGTGTCTTATGAATCCCAATATGTGTTCCGATATCAATTATAAGATACGAATTAGGGCTTCTACCCTGGTCAGCTTTGATTACATGATGAGACTTAGTGATTTTAGGCAATATTATTAATCTAACCAGGAATACCCTACATGATAGCCTTGCCAAAGAAGTTAAACATGGTGTGTCTAAAGCACCTATGTTATTGGTGGAGAAATGTAACATTGTAGAAGGAGCATTGTATAAGATGTAGGAGCTGAAACTGAATAACTTGTCCAGAACCCAGAGAAAGACAAAAACCAAGTTAATTGTAGCAGCTTTGAATTTTGTGGTTTAAGTTTTAGAAGTGGAGACATTTTAAGATTCTGCAGTGAGATTACCTGATGATTTTATTTATGGATTAATTTAAGATGTGTAATGACATTTGAAATTAATTGTATATATTGGCAATGTAAGGAAGATTTTTTTTTTTATAAGAGGAATTGTTAAATTAACTGTGTACGGTTTAAATCTAACTTTATCACAGAATATCTATCTATCCCTCTATATACATGAAAGGGACATGTGTGGATATGTGTGTGTATCTGTTCAGAATGTTCAGCATACTTCCCAACATGCTACAAACCTGAAATATGACATGTGGGTAGGTTACATGGAGAAGACAATATAAAAAGTATAACATAAATGATTCTAATTTTATTTGTTCTTATGTGTTTTTTTTAAAGTGGTCTGCAATGCTTGGATATGTGTGTGTGTGTGTGTCTGTTCATAATTTTCATAATGTTCAACATACTTCCAGCATGCTATAAACATGGTTTTTGGAATGTGGGTAGGTTCCATGGTGCAGACAATGTAAAAAGTATAGAATATACATTTGTCTAATGTTTGCAGTTTACAATGCTTGTAAATGTGCGTGTGTGTCTGTTCAAAGTGTTCAGCATACATCTCAACATGCTACAAACCTGATATTTGGCACGTGTGTAGGTTCCATGATGTATACAATGTAAGCGGTCTGTAATGCTTACCCTGCCATATGGCTCTTCCCACTGCAGTTCTGCCTTAGTTCTATATTGTTCCTAAAGTTCAGCAGTTCATGAAAACTTCAGCATTTCATTGTCCCTAAACTTTCCACACTATCAGCATTGTAGCTGACATTAGCGGTACACACTTTTGATGTCATGCGGGTGACACAAAAAAAGAGTTTTTGCAGTAATGCTGGTGACAGGAAACACTGCTATCTCTTCAATAGTGTCCGCAATGATGTTGTCCATCACATTGTGGCAAATCTATCTTAATTTCCCATGGAAATTGATGAATGTATGCCAACAGTACAAAACGTACATGCTTCAATCGTACACATACGGGTATGGCACTTCAAGCTTTCACGCTTCAGCCTTAGGAATTACTGTGTGAAGCATGGGCACACCTGCTAGTATAAAAGAAATTGGGAGGGTTCAATGACACATAAAGGAAGGTTACTGCAACATAATAAGGATTCACTGGCTCTCCTACAAATGGGGAAGTTCTTTAATTACACAGAGGCAATCTAGAATGCAAACAGGTTCGATTTTTTGGGTTAATGGTAAAGTAAATGGTACAAATACAAGCAGTGTCATATGTTTGACTAGGACACACATGCAACCAAATGTAATTATAAATGTAAAAGGGATTCTTTTGTTTCAAATAGCTGATGTAGGACAAGGGACAATGGAAACATGGAAAAGGATAATGACTTTTTGATTTTGTGTATTTGTAAACTTTTGTATGATGGAAAGTAAGAATAAAAAGGAAATGTGATATGTGTGGCCCATTAAATACATAGATAAGAGATAGCAATTAGTGATCAAGATTCACAGGCAAAAATTAAGAAAATCCACTAAAGTGTCTCTGGAACACGATTTTTGGAGCAGCTCTGTGCACTTGTGCTCTTGATGCCTAGCAAAACCCACACATGGGGAAAAAGAAGTTAAGCTTTTTTTTTTATGATCATTGAACATCCCCAGAGGCACTGCATCTCTATTGGAAATTGGAAGGCTCTCATTGGCCCACCAAAGGCAACAATGGTTGGGTATTGGTCTGGGCTGCTAGCAGGTCCCATGACATCTGAGACATGGGACAACAATAGTATTCAGTCAAATGTGGCGCTTTCATTTTATTGTTGATTAGCTGTTTTAACTGAGATGAATGCCTTATCTCATTTTTGAGCTTGTGTCAATGTTTTTTCAACTTTGTTTACAGACAGTGGTGCAACTTCCAGTGTTCAGTGTAGTTGTTTTTTTTTCTTCAAAATAGAAGAGTCTCTAAAATAACATCTATTATCAGTTCTATTTGGGGTGTGCACTATATGCATTCTTAAATAAAAAATACATGAGTCTTCTGTGATTTATGTAAAGTGTGACACTCGCCACAATTGACGAGCGACTCCACAATATTTAGGGATTATCATACCAGACCCATGTGCCCTTTTCCTACCATTTTGCTAAATTTGCTAAACACCCTTGTGTCTCCTACCAGAGGATACAGTAGTAATACAAAGTGCACCTCTCCATGGAATCCTCCATTGCCATAAGGCTCAGTTTCACCAACGTAGTCTCATCTTGCAATACAGGCAGAACATGAATGCAAACCATATCAGTCAGTCCCTTCATGACTTTCCAAACATTGTCACACTCACAAGGCTATAACACCCCAACAAGAAACTGCAGTGGGATTCATCATGTTGGCAAAAAGGCCTTACTTGTAAATGGTGTCACTGGAACAATGTGCCTGAGGACAGAGATGCTTGGGCTGGCTGAGAGCAAAGGTGTACTGGGGGTTGCTCATGCCAGTGTGCTGAGAAATGAGCAAGTGTGCCCTGCTGTGAGGAACATGCACCTATATCCTCTTTTGCATCACCATCACAAGTGGGTACTGTCATATGCTTGTGCTTTGTTGCGGTTACCTGGGTCAAATTCCTATTTGATTTAAACGTCCTTGATGTATCCCGCTTCACAGGTGCCTTACATAGAGTGCATATCACTGTGCATTTGTCCCTTCGCAAAGTCTACCACTCCATAAAGCTATAGTAGTTCCAGACAGATGATGAGCGGCGGATTTCTATGCATTTGGGTGTAGTGTGTCCCATCTGAAACTGGATATGGGATGCCTGTGCATTTATTGCCCCTCAACAATGGAAATCTCTGGTCCAGATGCTTCAGTCTCTGGTGTGAACCTTCTTATGTGGACCTTCTGTGTCTCCTCTACCTGTTTTGCTACCTTCTCCTGAAGATAAATCAGCAGGGAGGAAGCAACAGATGTGTGTGGCAGCCTGAAGCCAGATGATACGAGAGTGCAGTGTCTCCTCTGTTACCAGCCCTGTTTGCCCCCTACCAATGGGGTGGCAACGTGGATAATCATTTTTTGTTTTTTTGTTTTTCATGAGATGAACTCTGCACGTTTTACACAAGCACATTCTCCCATAAAAAAATATCAAAAACAAGATGGCCACCACCCACCACCATAGAAAATAGAAAAAGGATCAAGTTCCTTTTCTAGTTATATCATGGTGGTTGATGGGAAGGAGAGGCCGTCCCAGAAGAACCTGGAGGACAATTGTTGTCGGGTGGGTGTGTGTGTGTAATATGGGGATTACATGGGGGCAGGAGAATGGTCACTGAGGGGCTGATAGGGGAGGGGCTGATGGGGGGGGCTAAAGAAGGGGCTAGGGGCACCCAAAAAAGTGACAGCACCCAGAGAAGGGCCAGGCACATCTGAAAATGCAGGTGGAAGTTTTACTGGCAGTTCTCGCCCATGTTCCCAGACACCTGATTGGCTAAGTGCTCTTCCCCAGGTGCAAATTGGTTGGATGGTTGAAGACTGAAGAGCATGTGGTTGATGATGGCAGGGTCAGATGGGCAGGTCAGTTGGGTGAGAGAAACTAGAAAGAGGTGTTGCCAGTGATTTTTATGATTACCTACATTTTTACTTACCTCTAACTATAACTAAGATGGAATAAAGAAGTATGTTTGATTTATATACTCCTGTCCAAAGGTTACTCTTTTTTCAGGTTACCACAATCTTCTCGCTCAACATTTATAAGTGTTATACACATTTCTTTACAGAAGCTCACAAAGGCATTAATGGTTTCTCGCATTACAATCACCATTTTACTCATCGAAAGTGTGGCATACATTATCAAAAGGCAGCATGTCATTATGTACGTATTAAATGACTTATGAATGTGTAATCTTAATTACACTTTGAATTGTTAGGTATTCTGAACATAACATGAGTACATTTAAATGTTAACAACGCAGTTCAATTGTCATGAATAAGAACGGGCTTGACACAGGGAACAAGGATTCAATAGAACAATCAAAATGTACCCAAGGCTCGAGCAATGATTGCTTTCTGAACCAAAAAGAACTTTAGTGAACACAAAGATCGTTCTTGGGACTGACAACCCGACATTCAAAGATTCTACAATTACAAGTGCTCTAAAGTCTGATAACTTTTTTAAGTAATGTGTAACTTTTGACAGAAATACACCAAATATGCATGTTTGGCAGTATGACACGCTGAAGCTATTTAAATGATAATGAGAGTGAATAGAGCATGTTCTTTCCTTTGGCAACTGTAAATTATAGTTGAGAGCAATCAGCGGAAGTTACAAGTGCATATAGTATAAAACCTCACTACACATAACGGCATCAAAATTGATTTGTTGCTAGCCTTAATCTTCATCTTTTGCATTTGCACCCAATTGTTAAGGACACACTTTTCAAAGATAACATGCACAATTCACTGTATGGCTTGTAAGTGATTTCAATCTGGCAAACACCCAAGTCAAAGCTCAGCATGCAGTGCACAACGAAATCCGTATTTATGTTTGTCTAAAAGTTAATTATTCTGGAACGATATACCACACCCGTCATGCCCTTCTCCTGGAACCTCCCCGGTCATACTGAACCAGGAATCAGGCTGGTTTGCAAAGGTAAATATTTATTTATGTATTAATATGTTTAATAAGTACAAAACAATCACCAATGGGGTGACAGAACACTGAATAATATCTTTAGTACACTAGGAAAGGTAATACGCAAAACAAATGCAGCACAGAAAATAATACTTTTGGGTTGGTTCAGATCAGATAGCACTGTGGTTAGCAGTTCCCCCTGCAACACTCCTCAACCTCACAATAGGCAATGTAAAGCGATAGGAGGAGATAGCAGGTATTCAGGAATAGCATAAATCAAACCGAATATCAGTCCCACTTTCCCCCAGCAACACAAGAGAAAAACAGAATTGACTTTCAGCTGTCAGACTGGCTTTCAAGATTGACTTCTGAAAAACATCAAATACGTTCAAAATTGCTGAAATTGTTATACATTCTTATGGGAGCCGCTTTGGTTAGTTGCACACAAGCACAAGCAATGGTTTGGTCAGCAGAAAACAATTGAAATCTTAAGGCCAAAGTCGGAAGCAGTTAAAAGCTATTTTACACGTGTAAAATTTCTCAGGATTTTAAAATCGCAGCAAACTCTTCTGTGCGCGATATTCATGACAACGGGAGAATCACACTGAGTTGCAGTGCGGTTTTGGGCTCTATTGATAGCTCTGGATGTTGGCTACAAGTAGAAAAGTTTGTTTCTATCACAAAAACTGGGGGAGTTACAGAGTTTTTAGTAAAGGTTGTTTTTGTAAAATAGGCGCGAGAATTGAAAACAGAAATGCACTTTTAAAAATGACAAATGAGTTTGCTTACACTAGGGGATGACTATGAAGAAGCGCATACCACACAGGGATTATAGTCACTGGCCCTCATAACAACCTTGGCGGAGGACTATGGTGCTATTAGCACCATGGTCCATGCCGCTAAGGTTACGATTCCGCCATGGTGGATGGCGGAATTACCGCCCCATTCTAAGGTGAGTGGGGCGGTAATTCCCCATTCACCATTTGCCCTTCCCCATTCCCATTTTTGCCCCCATAGGGCATAGTGGGAATGGGGAAGGCGCTAATTATGACACCGTGAATTACGGTGCCGTAATTAGCTCCAAAGTCCCTTTGCGGGTTGGAATTTTAACGCCTGCTAAAAGCAGGCGTTAAACACCAACCCGCAAAGGGACACTTGTAATCAGGCGTTAAGGGTTAACGGCACCGACGGCGCCATTAAACCCTTAACGCCTGAGTTGTAATGAGGGCCACTGGATCAGGGTGACCACCTGATAAAAAAACCGACTTCTTCAGATGAGAAATTTGGCAGCGCAAAGATAGTTCTAACAATACAGGTTCTGAAGGAAAGATAGGATGGGTTTGGGATAAGAAAAGGCAAAGATATTCCTAACAATACTGTTCTGACTGAAAGATAGGATGGGTTGGATAGGGACAAGACTATGCAAATATACCATGGGACATAGTTCTTCCTATTTATGCTCACTGGATACGTTTTTTAAATGGGACCGTCAGCTCTGGTCATGGAGTGGGTCTGGTCTAAGACAGGCAGCACCTCAGGCATGGGACTGGATCAGCTGGGCCGGTCACCGGATTGGCACAGGATCTGCTTTCCTAGTCTGTGTGTATTTGAATCAGCTGGATGGCGAGTTCCTCAGGCAAGCCTAGTGGTGGCAAGCAGAGAATTTCTGGATACTGGTTCAAAATGGCCTTCCCACACCACACAGCGCTTGCTGAGTGGGGAGAATGAATTTGAGGATTTGGGGCCTTGCTGGAAATCAATAGTCTATATTGCTGGCAAGAGATTTGGCATCTGGATCTGGAAGAATATTTAAGATGGATGTAGAAAGCTGGATCAGAGTGCTTCACCAGAATCGGGAAGGTGGCTGGATCAGCAAGTCCCTATCTACTCTCTGCTATCTCTATTTATGCCTTAACAATGACATCACAAAAGTGGTGTATGGTCCGGCTTAGCTGAGCTTGCCCCTTTGAAAGGTGATTGGGTCAGAATCTACTCTCTGCCTTGATAGGAGGAGAGAAACAGAGTGTCATCTTTATGGTAGAATTTTATGATGCTGAGAATCCACCCCTAGCCACTGGAACACAAGGTCTAATTTTGACAAAATACACATTTACACATGTGCAACCTCTATAAAAATCACATATACAGATTGCATATTTTACATAGCAGCTATTCCTCAAAACCCCATAGCTGTGGGATCATGTTTCCCCTTTCTACGGAATGTGGCCCTTTTCGCTCTGAACACACTTTTCAATTTTTATGCAAGTTTCCACAAATGTGCGGGTTTAAAATGGGAATAAGTGTATAAAGTTTCACAATTCTAGCGGAAATACAGACCCCATAAACCCACATTTATTGCCATTCCTGTTCAGAATAAGCTACACAGTTGTACTAAGTTTTCAAAGGTAGTGCTAAAATTTAGGTTAATTAATCTGCCATTTTCAGATTTTGCACCCCCTTTGATAATAAGTTATACACTTTCTAGAAATGTCCGTTACATATCCTGTTAACACCAAATGGTCAGTCTTTGTCACTCCTTGAAGCATGTGGTGGCCCCCTCCTTTGGAATTTGCTTCTGTCAGCCAGGAGTTTCCTGTGCTGCAGCAGTTTTACGGTATTTCACACCTTCAATGTCCTGGGTGGAGGATGGTCATTGTTCCTTTGCCCTTTGGATCAGATTCTGTTCAAACCCCGCAATTAACCTCTCCCCGTGAGTTTCTGCTGAGGGAAGGCCTTCCTTCTGTGAGAAAAACCTGCTATGCCAGTTTTGCAGCTTCAGGCAAACTAATTAACCTTTAAATTGAGCAAAAACCACATCTGTTGCATCACATACAAATGCATTTCTTTCTTGGCCTTAAAATCTGTGGAATCAAAAACACAACTAAAATCGGTATTCCTTTTTGGCAACAATCTTGTGTAGGTTTGCTAATTCAGCAGACTTTTAGTTTTAGGTCAAATTGAAGCTTCCTCAGTTCTCCTCTGACAGCTGTCATTCTGGTGTCTCAGGGTACTGCACCCAGATTTTGGCATGGCTGTCAGTTTTCAGACAATCCTGTTTTCTGATGAATGTTTTGCTTTTCATATCAGTACTTTGTATGTTTACAATGCTTCATTAGAGACATGACTTTTAGCACCAGCCAAAATTGTGAATGTTGAAAAGTGTTGTGTTATAGGCATTTTGGAGTTTTTGGGAACAAAACAAATGTCATTTGTAGGCACATATTTGGGTTTCATTTGCAAAATGCTGCTTTTCTCTGTGCACTCTGTTTGCTGGTCATGGGACCCACTGGCACATTTCTGCAGGATGTGCTCTATTCCACTGCACATGCACCATGGGTGGCAGGTTGTGCATCCCTCTTTTTGGGTGCTGAGGCACATGGTTTTTGTAGGTTTTTGTAGGTTTTTGGCAAGCACAAGGGTTTTACTGCCATTGTTGCTGTTCCTATCCCCATAACTGGCAGGGTGATGCCACACAGCATAGCGGAGTGGGTCAGTACATCGCACAGGCTTTGTAAATATAGCTTGAGGAGAAAGCCACAGACAACACATATTTCCAGCATTGTAGAATGTGTCTCCTTTCACGTGCACATTATTTTCAATATTTATATAATTACGTGTACAATTATCAGAAAACAATTGCTATACAGTACATCATGAAACATCTTCTTGGTTTATGCATTACAATGAGACAAAGCCCAGATTGTGATGTGGCATTTGCATTGCATTGTAATCACTGACAGAGCAGCTCAATGTCGGCATTGTGTTCATAACTAGCTCTGCCATATTTGAATTGACCATATTCAGCACAGGGCTTGGCCTTTTTACCTCAACATTGTATTGTGGTGTCCTTCATGGCAGTATTTTTAAAAGAAGAGTGGGCACAGTCTGCGTCTTCTCAATGAAGGGATAGCCAGGAAAGAAGACTCAGAAGGGCATGTCTGTAGAGCAATAGATACTGCTTTAAGAACACTCTGATACACTGCAAGCAGGAATGAACCAAAGCTCGGTTTTGCTATGCTGATGGTCTGCAGTATGATGAATTTAAGAGGGTCCTGGGTGTTACCAGGATCCCGCACCAATAATGCACACAGACACTGGTTAGTTAGTAGGGATTTAATCTCCTATTTGCAGGCTTTTGGCCCTATTCATTGGTTCTCTGTACATAGGGCATGATGCTCCTCATCATACCATCACTGTTTATCACATGACTATGTCACATCTTTCCCCACTTTGAATACCAACATGAACTCAGATAAATAACTTAAATCGATGTTTCACAGTCTTATGACTGTCCGAACCATCAGCTCGCCGGTAGATCCCGTGCAGCACGAACCCCCAGAACAGGGTGAACCGTGATGGTTGCTGTCGGAGTGTGTAATGGTGATGGTTCTCCACTCTCGGGATCGCATGGGTAATTAGGAGGACTGGCTCTCCTTAATCCACTGGCGGCAGTACTTGGTCAGTGTTCTAGGGTGACCTTGTGGCTTCTCGTGGATGTTCCGTCTCGACCAGAGTCTGTACACCATGCTCTGGGTTGGTTCCTAAAATCTCTTGCCACATGACTGTTGGGACTTTTTGAAAATGTGATGAGTTGTGGGTCACTGCCTCACTTCCTCATCCTGCTGTCACCATGCTGTGGTTCGTTTCCATGACTGTCCATGGTTGTGACTCATACGTGAGGGCAAGTTTCCTTGGTGGGGCTTGGTTCTTTACTAGATCCCTGTCTCCTATCTGGAGGGTGCTTGGGGTGGCTTGCCATGCTTGTCTCTTGTTATGGTTCTGCACTTGACAGTGTTGTTGGCCCCTCTCTGTGTCTACTGGTGGCTGTAGAGGGAACCCTCCTTGGATCGGGACTCTGAATATGAGCACCATTGGGTTCACCTTTGCCGATGAGTGTGGGGTCAGGCAGTATGAGCAAAGGAAACGATATATCTCTAGGATCCACAGTTTATTCTTGTCTTTGGCAATTCGTGCCACTTTGTTTATTGATGTCATTAACCTTTCGGCATTTCTATTGGCTTGTGGCCAGTATGGCATTATCCGTTGGTGCCAGATTCCTAAATTGTTGAAGAAGAGTTGTAGCTCTCGAGTCTTGAAGGGGGGCCCATTGCCACTTTTGATGGTGGATGGAATGCCATGGATGGCAAACATCTTCTCCAAGGCTGTGGCCACTGATGTTGAATCAGTTGGAGCATATTGGCTCAACTTTAGGGTATCGGGTGGATTTGTACACTGCCACTAGGAGCTATGTCTCATTGACAATGATGCACAAGTCAATACTGACTGTGTCCCACCTCTGAGGGCTGCGGGACGAGCTGGCTATTGGCTCTGGGGGCCCCAGGCGATGGGAGGCTTGACATAACACATGCGTCTCAACTAGTGTCATCACCTTCCGTTGGATTTGTGGCATCCATAGGCTTGACTTCAGGAAGTCTTGTGTTTTGACCACCATTGGTGTCATTGGTGGGCCAGGTGTAGCGCCCTCTCCTCCAGGCTCATCGAATAACAATCCAGTTACCCTTTATCACTAGTCCTTCCAGAGAGACAGATAATTTGTGGCATATGCCAAATAGGCTTTGTAGCATCTCCTGCGCCTGGGCCCTGCGGTGTGTGGTGGCTGTCAGGTAGTTTTTCCAATTCTCTTCTCAGTATTGCTTCTTTGGTGATTTTGAGACCGGTGTCATTGACAGTTTCCTTGGTGATGTCTTGTAGTCGCATAATTTTTGTTCAGGTACATGCAACAACATGGCAGACATGTTTTTCTGCCTCCACTGTTGCTTCGCACTGTCTCTGGGTCACTGACAGGAAGTCAGCTGGGTTGTCAACTCCTGCTCTGTAATGGACCACTACATCGAATTGTTGTATCTGTAGCATCCAGTGCTTCATGCATGCAGGAGGGTGTGGGGTGGATCCTTTCAATATCGGTAGCAGCGGCGTGTGGTCTGTGAAGACTTTGACTGGATTGTCAACAATGTATACATGGAAGTGCCTGCATCCCCATAGTATTGCTAATGCTCCCTTTTCGATAAGTGCATAGTTCTTCTCAGTGGGGGTGAATACTCTGCTCGCAAATGCTATGGTGCAGATCATCCCTTCTCCATCCTTCTGGGTCAGGACAGCACCCAGTCCCACCGGGCTGCTCTCAACAAGTAGTTTGGTTTCTCTGGCAGTGAGTGGCTTGGTGTGCCTCTCCGCTTTCCCAGGTGATGTTTGTTCTGGTGAGCTCTCGCAATAGTGTTGTGGTGGTGGCCAGGTCAGGAATGAACATCCCACCATAAGGGGCCATCCCAAGGAACCTGCAAACTTCCATGGTGTTAGTAGATGCTTTGGCGTTCTTGATGGCAGCCACCTTACTCAGGTCCAGAGACACTCCTTTTTCATTGAACACATACCCAAAAAAGCTGAGCATATTCTTCCCAAACTCACACTTCTCTACGTGTAGTGTTAGCCCATAGTCTTCTAGGCATTGGAGTGCCACTGTGAGTTGGGAGCCATGTTCTTTGTTTGTTTTCCCATTGACAGGAATGTTGTCACTGACATTGGTTACTCTGGGGAGGTCCTGCCTTTCTTATCTCGTGTTGGAACACCACAGCTGCGGCGGAAATTCCAAAGTTGAAACGCCAATATCTCCCGAGTCCAGGGTCTGATGAGAAAGTCATAATATACCTTGATTCTTTGGCTAGTTTGATCTGATGGTATCCAGAGCATAAATCAAATTTGTTGAAAGTGGTTGCCACCGTAAGATCTTCAATGAGTTCATCTATGATCGGGGTGATATGTCTTTCTCTCCCAAGTGCTAAGTTTGGTAGCCTCCTGTCTATGCAGATCCATACAGCTTGGGGCTGTTTGGGCTTTGCAGTTACCACCATGGGCAACTTGTCGATGTCGGATGGCTCTATGTTCAACCGGGGGGTCTACGTGCAGATTATCTGTGCGGTTCTTCAAACATCCAATGCCATGAAATAGCTTTACATGTTTTTTCAGCAAGCATTTAATTCCTCTACTACGAACCACGGAAGCAAAGTGGATCAGTTTCAGCATTTCCGCTGTCTCGCTGCTGAGAAGTGTCTCTATACCTGCATCGACTATGTAGATGCATGACTTGCATCTCTCTCCCTCGTATGCTAGTTCTGTTTTGAAGGAGGCTCTCACTGGTAGGGGTTTCTTGCACCCATAAGCAAACAGCTGTACTGACTTGTGTTGCAGTGTCAGACATGGGCACAGTGTTTCATATCGGACTGCAGGGATGACATTGACAGTAGCTTGTATGTCGATCATCATTTTCATGTGGGTGCCATCAGCCAGGATCATGCATGTGGGGTGGGTGTTTGTCCCTAATTTCTTTTTGCTGTAGCGTGGTTTCGTGGCCAAAATCAAATGCACTCTTGGCTTCCTGTGGTGTGATGGCCTGTCGGGGATAATTCACGCTCAGAGTGTTCCTCCTTGTCGCTGTCACTATCTACGTCCACTGCACCTGCTCATCCTCAGCTCCTCCACTGGTGTTGTTTGGCAGGGTATTTGCTGCTGGGGGTGCTTTCATGCTTGTTCCCTTGGTGCGGGGCTTTGCGCCAGTGCTGGAGCACAGACATACAGCTGCAAAATGGTTAAGCTTTCTGCACTTGTGGCAGGTAACACCTAGTGCTGGGTGCGGTTCTTCCCTATGCCAGTGCCCTGCGCACCACTTGCATGCTTTTGGCTTCTGGCCAAGCATGTCTCTTCCTTGTTGGAGGGTGTTTATTGCTGCTATGTTTTCCTCAGGGTGTTCCGCCTCTTGGTGAAGCCAGCTGATCATGGACACAATTTCAGCCAGATGTGCGTCCATTTGTTCTCGTTGACGTCTGTTAGGAAAGATTTCATGATTTTATGTGATTTTCCCTCCATGTGTCAACCCCCAAACTTTTTGCTGCTGTTTAGCCACCATTGACTGACTTGGCCAGAGAAGCACAGCCTTCAGCTGCACTCCTCTGGGCTTTCACTCACTTCTTATGGGGAAACTGACATGCCCTTAAGACAGTCAGTACTGGAAGACGTTTGCTTCCCTTAGTCCATTCCTCATGTTGCAGCTTTTGTGCAACATGTAACAAGTGTGCAATGTATCTTACCATACAGCACACTTGGGTCACTAGTCGTTTTCCAAGGCCCTAGAAACTTTCGTTGGACTTTTTATGAACTGTGCAGATGTGTCAAGGACAAGACTGGTGGCAGCTATTTTTTCGCATTCTTTTTAACCCTTTTTCTGCCATGTTAACCGTGTGTGGCACGAATAGGAGGCCTGGCTCGAAAATGGCCACATTTGGCCATCTTGCCCCTTCCCCTTCCCCAAATAGATCCCTCCCGGGTACGTCCTTATTTGGTCATGCACTTTCCCGAAAATCCCAATGCTTTGGTGGGCTTATGCATGCCTTGTGTGTGTGCCTCCAGGACATGGGCTGGAATGTCTGATTCCTATACACATCCTGGGTGCCAGAGAGTCTGGAGTGCCATGAATGGCTGGGACCACCGTGGTCCATGATTGGTCCACATATGGAGTGTGTGTTTGTGGGCAGATCCCACATTGGGTCCTCTCTGTTTTGGCGTGAAGGGAACTTTGGATAAGATGAGGCTGGAAACACCACTACAATGTCCAACTCCTGAGTTCACACCGAACGAAGGAAAGATGCCAAGTATCCTGCAACAAGAAGCCGAGTCGAGGAACCGCTGGTGACCCGCTGGAAGGTTTGACACCCTGAGCCCACTGTCATCCCGTGGGACCCCTCTGCATCTGATCGTCCAAGAAAGTCTGTGAACATGCTTCGACCCATTGAAATAGTGGGACCAACTATTCTCGGCACCTTCATCAAACCATGCAAGTAAGCCTTCTCGGAAGTGTCCCTGGGCCAACCAGTAGGTTGACCAGCTTACGCAGGACCTTTGCTCCGTCACTGCTGCCGTTTCGAGGAGGCTCTCGAAACTTGGTATACTGCAAACTCTGCGTCCAAGGCACCCTCACACTGACTTTCGTACACTTGGCATTCCCAGGTCTGAAGTGAGATGAGTGCGCCCGGACCGGAGTACTCATGGTTACCGTGTTGTCCTGCTGCAGCAACGACCTGTGCAAGTTCACTGCCTTTGTGACCCTCTTGCTGAGACATCCTTTTTGACGCATTCGAACCTGCCAGCAAAGTGGATCGCACTGGCGAACTCTGGGTCTGCTTGCATCGGGGACCGGTGAGTACTCCATATTCCAACCGGTGGCCCTTAGCGCAAGAGAACATTTATACGCACGAGTCCCTATCGTGCGGGTCCCTATCCTTTTCACTGGTATTGCGAAATAGCAACCCCATCCCGCACTCTCGAACTGCCTCTGCCTCCAGTGGAGGCCCTTCTTGAATAGTGGGAACTTGTTCTGCATCGCCGCACCCACCTTCCTGAGCTGCTAGAGACCCTAGAAGAGACCATATCCTGCCCGTTGGTACAAGCGCGTGCACCTGCATAGCATGTACTTTTGAGCACAAGGCTCCTCTCTTCAAAGGGCTTGGACTGCCTCTTAGTTAGGTATATTATTGATGCAGAACTGGGCCTAAAGACTATTTGCACTGCCTGTTTCCTTCCACTCTAGGTTGGCAACATACTTTGTGCATTTAACCCTTTGGACCCCATTGGTCTTGTATATATATTGTGTATCGATTGTGATGTGTTGGTTTATATAGTGTTACTGTGATTCTTTTACTATGGTCAATGTTACAAAGTCCTTGTAATAAATGTGTCTATATTTTTAATGTAACACCTGCCTGGAGTAATTTGTAAGTGTCCTTGCTTTGTGTGCTCATTGAGGTCTTTCAGTCACCCTCACTCCTCTTGAGACTTAGTCTTGACCATCGCCATCGCCACCCTGATTGGTCTGGCTTGTCCAGAGGTTACCCTGTTCCAAGAAACTAGGCTGCCCTTCTGAACCTACGCCCCTCCATCTCAGAGTTCAGAAATCTTAACAACGTCCCACTGTGAGTATTCGTTCTAGTGGTAGGTATGTTTCTGACAATAAACGCTGCAGAGTTTGTCTGATGATAGGCCATGGATTACTTGCTGGCGAACAGCAAACTCTTCATCTGGGAAGTCGCACCCAATCGCCATTTCATGGAGGCGGCTATGGAAGTCATCGATTTTCTCATTTGGTCACCGACAGGCTTGGCTCATCTTAAACCTTTCAAAGTCTGGGCTGAGCAGTGGTTTGAATTTTCTACTCAGCACAAGCTTGGCTGTCTCAGAGTCATCCTAGATGCCTCTATTGGGTAGGGGGTTAAATAGTCTCAGCAGAAGGGTCCCGAGGTTGAGCATTAAGAATGTCATTTTTTCTTCAGGGTCCCCGACATTGAATGACTTTAGGTTCAGTTCAAACTGTTGTATCCACAACTTCCATCTAAGTGCAGCCCTGGCCCCATGAGGTTCAAACGGGTTCATGAAGCTCCCCTGCATGGGGTCCAACCAAGTGATGTTGTCAAGGAGCAGTTCTTGGGCACCTTCCCTCACAGATGACATGGATGGATCTGCTGACATAATGACTGGGCGTGGCCACTGCTCCACAGAATGTGGGCGAGCCATGGGGCACTCTGTAATGGGGTGTGGGATGGCTTGGCATCACCTATTCTCATTGTGTTTGTGGGCACTTTATTTTGTCCTCTATGGGTATGTTTGTTCTCAGGCGCTAAACGTTTAGTACCACTTGTTTGTCTGGTATGACGTTGGACTGTCTAAAGTGGTCTTACTTGGTCTGGCCTTACGTTGCTCCTACTATGGGCTTTGTCGTGCCTTCTTAAATGGTAGAACAGAGTGTGTTTGGTTACCTCCCAATTTGCATTTCTCATCAGGGGCTACTGGTCAGTGCTGGTAGCGTTTTGTTATGTCTGGTATATCCAAATGCTTTTATTATTCTTGTGGTGTGTCTGGGATACCACCCACCATTTTATTAGACCTTGGATGTACTTCCCGTGGGGTAGCAGTACTTTATGGACGCTACCGGGCCTTGCCGGGTGTTCACAGAGGCCTGGGGCTGTGGCAAAAGCCCCCACTCATGTTTGATGTCACCATTCCGTGTTGCAGCACGCATTGTCGGGCATCGCTGCCACGAGGGTACAGTCAGCAGTCACCTAGTGTCTCCGGCAGCCACCTCACCATATGACACTCCAGGCCAGCTTGGCACTGCAAAGGGAGTGAGGCATTCATTTCTGCAGCTGGAAAGCGGGTAGCGTCAGCTAAACGTGGCACAGCAGATGCAGCACGTGGCGGGTTTACTGAAAAACCGCCCTCGTCACAGAGGCATGATTGTTACCAGGCCCCACACAAATAACGATTTTTTAAATGATTGGGCACTTTTTGGCTTGTGGATAAAGCTACATTTTCGGCAAGTAGTGTGATCAGCTCTTGTTGATGTTCTCCTAAAGACATTGGTCTAAAGAAAATGTACCTATTATCACTTCCTGATTGCTACTACATAATTGTACTTTTTAAAATCTTTTTATGAAAACATAATTTGTTTGTGAAACAATCGATGCTCATTTTTTTTTTTAAAGGAGCTACATATCTTGGTAGGAGTTTTTTAAATGTTTTTAGTAGCACAACTTGTTTTCTGATAGGGTACACAAAAGACGCTTGTTGAAAATACAGCTATTTGTGAGGGTACCAAGTCCAAACCCAATGGTCTTGCCACAGCAAGCAGAGAATGGAGGACTTAAAAACAATGGCACATCCTACAAACGCATGTATGAGAGAAGATTTAAATTGCAAATCAACAAAGTTCAGTGACTGCTGCTGGATCTTTTCAACTTCCAACCGTATTAACAACACAAAAATGGGATAATGATTTGGCATCCGTGGATCGTCCAGTTTAAAAAGACTTTTTATTGCAGATTGCTGCGCCTGTCTGTGTGTGCGGCTGAGCAGCCATGAAAGGATGTATGATATTTTAAATGAAATAACTACATATTAGCCACATTAAAAGCTGCATAATGCCAACACTGTTCTGATGAAAAAGTTAATGTGTCTCCTCAGTTCCTAGTTGTCGGGTTTTAAGCCAAAGGTGCGGCACTCCAGCCAATTAGATTTTTAAAGTCACACATTATGCACTTGGGTTTTTGGCAAACACAGACTGTGATGCGTATAATGAAAAAATAGGATCTGTGTATGTGTACCTTCTTGTAGATGCAGACAGGGATGTTGCTAGCAATAGGCAAGCTAACTACTTGCCTATGGTGGGAGGGTTGAAAGAATAGCAGGGATGATAGCATTCCGTCAGCAGCTTCTGTTTGTGTGTTTGTGCGTAATTTTCCGTTTAAATGTTAACCAACAAAATAATGGAACATGTCATTGAACAAAACTTCCATACCCAAACCGGAGCTCTCTGACCATTTTTGATACAATAATCCATGAGTTGTCAACCCAGACACATCACCCAGTGACGCATGCTCTAGAACATATACCTACTCATAGCAAAACAACCTTCGCTATTGCACATCACCTTCTTACAATCACATTTGAACTTATCAGTCTAACATGGTTGTCATTCCATCAACCTACAAAAACACATTTGCTGAGCCACTACTAAAGACAACCACAGCTAACAACTGGCAAAACTGCAAAATAGCACATCATCCCCATCGTACAATATTCAGCACAAAACTTCAACATGTTAATCTACCTCAAGGACCATGCAGAAGTCAACAATATCATACACTAAGCAAAACATGGGCTCAAACTGAGAATGAGGGAGATAGAATCAAGTTTCTCATCCAAAATTTTACAACCTAAAATATAATGTTAATGCAAACACTCCAAGTGAACTTTTGGACAGCTCATCAGCCTTCAACACTATTTGTCACAAAATCCTCCTAAAAGGCATGTGAACATTGGACCAGAGGTAAACACATGGCTGATGGCATCCTTTCTCTGATACAGTAAAGAGACTACCTGCATGTCTCTCTCTATCACTACTACTTTTAATTTCTACATGCCCCTTCTTGTAAATCAATAGCAATTAATAAGCGGACAATATTCAATTCATATACAAAATAGCCCAACCCTCAACAACCAAATCAATCAGATAGCGTATCAATTAATACTAAACCCAAATAAAACTAAAAGTATGATGTCCAGTGCCATAATAAACTATTACAAAATAATTGGAGGCCTGAAAGAAATAAGAACCTGTCCGTAGCAGAGAAAAAGTCAAAAACTCTGAATTCCTCCTCCACAGCTTCCTCTTACTGGAACTTAAGGGCAGAGTGAGAAACCAGTTATTTCAACTTAGATGTATCCAGTGCGCTATGCCAAAACTGAACTTGGCCTTCCTGGATAGCTGCAAATCTGCTTATGAAGGGTACGACGTTCAGCAACTAGACTAGAGCTAAGACTGCATGATCTGACCACTGGACCCTAGTGTGACGAATCTAGCAATGTCATCACTGCTTTCCTGGGGGATGATTCCCTCATGTTACCAGTGAAAAGCAGATGCTACCTGACTGACCCTGGGGGGGGGCTATCTGTGGGAGGACCGCATGGAGGAAGAGAGCCCTCAGAGAGGTGGAGTAGACTTGCTAGATCAAGGCAGACATTTCCCTGTTTCTTTAGCCTTTGGTAACTCCCACTTACCTCCCTAGTCCTGTAGAGCATACTGTAGTGTGGGTGTAGAACCTCCCGTCATGACCAATCACCAACTGTATTTACATTCCCCTTTGCTTGATAACACTGAGACAAGGAAGAGTACTGAATGTCATGAATATCACTAGCCCCCCAGGCTAAAACCCTATGAGTTCAAACTTTCCAATCATCTTTAGACAACAGGACTCCTCAACATCCTCCCTGACTACATTTCCTATCCCCAAATACATGTTTCACCTTTCAATCTGTAGTCTCCTTTATATAACATACAAGAACCAGCATGCACACTGCCACCTTACATCTGATATCACTGCCTTCTCCACACCAATCAGATAGAGCCACTTACTGCTCTATGCATTGGCTACAGGATGTTTATATCTACCATACACTGCCTTTTATATCCACTCACACCCCATTGGCTCTTCTTGATCTATTCTGGTATAAAAAAATCTTGCATTCTCCCCTCTAGATAAACAGATGCCTATGTGTCACCAACACAAACAACCTTGAATAAGACACGTATACAGAACCTGGATACGTCCAAACCACACCCAGCAGCACATAAGGTTTCACATCTGCCTCTTTCTCTACCTACACAAACCATCCGTCTTCTTGCTACTTGCCTCTTTGTTCCAGAACCATGATCCAAGACGCTGAATAAATGGGGGATGATAGGGAGACATTCCCCCTTTATTTAAAAGCTTCTCCTCCTGCCTGGAGCGGCAAAGCCCGGCTGCAGGCAAAGGGAGGCTGTTTTCTGATGAAACTGTTCGCTGCAAGAAGCTGGAGAGGGAATGTCTGAGACTGTACTGCCAGGAAGAACTGCAGTGAATCCATGTGTTTTGGCCTTTTCCTTTGTAACTGCCCACTTCTCGTTTAACTACTGTTGAGGGAATTATGTGATTGCTCAGGACTGCCCTTCGTTATGCACGGCTCTATGGGAATGCCGTGCTGGTGATCTGTGAACTGAGAAAGTCTGCAGAAGACGGTGGTTGAAAGAGGGAGATTCTGAAAACTGAACTAACAACTCACGGCTGCACCCCTTTTCTTCAATTTATTTGGGGGCTGAAACCACCATTTTTTGGTTGTTGCCCACTCCCTGAGGCCCGTCCAAAACTGTTTCGTGGCTGGTTTGTGTTGGAGAATTATATTTGCTGCTGAAGTGTGTCCAATGTATTTGTTTGCCCCAAACTGTGCATAGTACTAAGAAATCCAAGGTTTTAGACAGCAGTCGTTGTGCCAGGTTTGGGACCGAGGATTAAACGTGGGGAGTCGGACTATGGTTTCCCATCAAGCCGGTCGGGCCTTCTTTGTCTGTGGTCTCAGCTGAACAGAGCAGAACATATTATTTGGTAACCCAGTGCATCTGTGAGCTTATTTGTGATCTGTGTATATTTGTTAACTCCTACTTCTTTCTATTTTTGTTTAAAATCTTTCAGTATACGTAGCATATGATAATCATATAACAGCCATTTGCTAAATATTACATTATCGATGATATTGCACGATGGAGCATTTTTACATCACCGCTACTTTAAGCATATAAAGGATGTGAATATCCTGATCACTGAGATTCAGGATTTACTGCATGATATTGATGGTAGTCTTAAGGGTGGGAAATCAGGCAGCAAAAGTAAGACACTAAACGGAAAATCAAACTGTGTACTGGTGGCAGACGATTTGGAAACTGTAGATCTTATTGCAGTAGCTGGAAATGATGATACAGTCTCAAGGGATGACCATAATACAATCATGCCTGGTGTTAAACGCAGGAGTCGCCCAGGAATCTCTTACAAAAATATGAAATTGAAAAAAAGGGGGACAAGATGGAGGGAAACATTACTTAATTCCAGCAATAGATTAGGTAGAGGTAGGTCAGAATGTGGGTGGGATAGTTGTGGTCCTTCCACCCAATGCAAATTAAATGACTAAAGGGACATCAAGATGCAGCTGAGTAACTAGCAGAAGGAGTGGGGGAGGAGGGCTAGATGGTGTTCCACAAGAGGCATTAATCAAATTGAAAATGTCTGCAGAAGATACACGTGGGGTGGTCACTACGGGTCTAACCCTTACAAATAGATTTTCCCCTGTGGTCAATTCAGGCATAAGAAATGGAAACCCCATTATTAATGAGCAAATGAGGAAAACTTTGGTACTGGAAATTCTGCTTTTGTCAAATGCTTGAATCGCAGGAGAATTGTAGATAATGGAAAGGTGAAGAAACCAAAGAAGCCGAGGGGTAAAACAAGGGGTAAACCAAATGCAGGCATGCTAATAAGCAATAACATAGGACCCAGTACTGGAAATATAGTGGTCAGTCTCATGGGGCGGCCGGGAGAAACCAGTACTATCAGAATAGAAAATAACTTGACCAGTACTAATGATTAGGGTTTGAATCTTGATGGAATTAAAACGTTATCAGAATTAATAGGGTGCCTAACTGAAAAGATTGACAGATTGTCTGAGCATATTGGTAACCAAAGCTAGGAGGTATGTGAGAACAAATCAGTATGAACAGGAAAATAACTATGTCAATGATAATGGGACATCTGCTTTTACAAAGGCATCAGTAATCCAAACCATGTTTAACACCAAACCACAAACTCTACCTGGTCTGGTTGGTCTGGGTAAGGAGCATAACAATCCTGAAGGAACCAGACGGATAGCTAAGGTCATTTACAATGATGCCATATCCAATCCCCAAAAAATAGGCCAGTAGGCACCATTGAGGAACATGCAATGTTCACCCCTCATAGGATTGAATAAGTTATAAATAGTGTTAGGCAGAATCACCTGCAGTACCCTTGGGGAACACTACAGACAATTAAGACTACAAGTGTCAGTACAATTTTACCTTTTGTACAAGCCTGCAAGAGTTGAGTGAGCAGTAGCACAAGTTACACAAAGGACCAACCAATACAGTGATTCAAGTAAACACTTACCCAAGGTTTCGCAGTAAAAGAATATACATTTATTTGCTCAATCATTTATAAAACATTACACTACCACAAGCAGCTCAATATCACATACTAATACACCACAAAAATCCAACTGGTAAGTAACTAAACAAGTTTAGCTCAAAAATGAAGTCTGAGCGAAATGGCACTTTGGAAAGGGAGGAAAAAGACAAGGTTACAAGAATAGACAGCCCAAATACATTCAGAGGCAGGGCAGAGGGATTCAGGTACACACAACCAGCAATTCTTCTCAATAGGTCTGGGCCAAAGTCAATGGCTCAGATTCTTTTATATAGGATGGCACAGTTCTGGTATGTAACGGTTAAGTCTTTGCCACAGAATTTTAAAGGAATTGGCTAGGTGAAAAGTTTAACGAATGTTAGGGAAGGACAAGCCTTCGTAGTGGAGGAAAGTTTCATGCACATTCTCGATGGCTGAAAAGATTTCCGGACCGCGTTTGCACAATACCTTTTAAATGAAGAAAGCTGTAGCTGAGGCAGTTGTTCCTGGCAGTTCCTGCAGATCTCGCTTTTCCTGAGCTTCAGTCGTGGGGACAAGTTGGAGGATGTCGGGAGGTTCCTGCTCTGTCCAGGGAAGAGGCCAAAAGCTGTAGCAAGACGTCGGTTTAAGGTGCGAGTACCAAAAAGTCCCCCTGGTTTCCTTCCCACTGGCTATCTGGTTTTCAACAGCACTCTGATGAAAATTCGACCAGAATAGGACGGTGTCCAGGTAGCTTGTGAGTTGGTTGTTCCCACCAAACTCAAGGGAAGAAGTTAACCTTTAAGGGCTGCTCTGTCATCAGATTTTCAGGCAATTTGGACCTGCAGCAGGGCTTCGCCGGTCGTGCAGGAGTTGCAGCAGTCCTCTTCCTTCCTCTCCTCTTCGGTTCTTTTGTTCCAGTGGTCGACTCTGCCTTCCAAGTCCCAGAAATATGCTTTTAAACAGTTTTCCCCCCATTCATTCAGCCTGGCTGTCACTCACCCAGCAGGGTGGCTGTCCTAACCAGACAGCCAGCCGGCCAATCACACCAGAGTGCATTTAGGTCTCCTAGGAGACTAAGCACAGAGAGTTTCGGGCACCTCCCTCACATCCTGTCCGCCCCAGACACTCTGACACCAGAGGAGGGCTTCAGCACAGAAACCCACCAAAGGGCACAAACAAAGAGACCAAAACTGGTTTGGCGTGCAGAGACAAACACAAGAAGGACTTTTTCTAAAAGAAATGACGAAAAAAGTTGACCAAAGTCTGTTTTTACAGATAGGTCTTGGGCGCCACATTGAAAACCACAGCTACCTTTGATTTTAAGCTACAGTTGTTAGAGGTCGGGAAAAATCACGGTAGTTGATCTAAACCACTGCCACCAGCCATTTAAAGTAGGAAAAGGTAACATTTTACTATTACATGAGTGTTTTGACTGAGGGGAAGCTAAGCAAGTCCTCCAGCACTCTTTAGGAAGATAATGTGTGCTGGGTCAGTACATTTAAAGAGACTAGTAAAGTCAATTTAACTTTACATACTCTGGGAGACAGTAGTCAGTTCCAGAGAAGGTATTTAAACGTTGGGGAGTCTGGAAGACACCCCTGTGCCACTGCACTGAAGGTGCAGTGTGACACACAGAAAAAGATGATGCCATGGAGTTTGTTTAAAACACCATATCCAAAGAACACAAATACAAATAAATGAAAGTGAGAAAAAAAAGGATCACACTCTTTTCAGTTAAAAAAATTAAATCAGAGAAATCCAGTAAAGTTGCTGAGGGTCTCAACAGGTAAGGGAAATAGCACATTTGCAGAATTCCCCTAACAAATAGAAATGGCATACCTGAGTCCCGTGGCAAGAATCTCCCAGTGGTGTATGATATGATAAGATATGGCATTTATAACGCGCCTATACACAAGTGTTTTGAGGTGTGACGAGGCAAAGGAGGGGGAACAGAGGGAAGACAGACATTGATCTTACTAGGCCAGGTGTCATTCAGATCGCGCAATTGCATGTGAAAGGGGAGGGGAAAAGTGCACAGGGGAAGGGAGAGGGGAAAGTAAAGTACATTGGAGAGGGGAAAGTGCAGTAGTAGAATAAATAAGATAAATAAACAGCTGGATGGTGGCAAGTGCAAGGTAAGAGCAGAGCATAAGTGCTGGTGGGGGACTGTAGGGATAAAGAATACAGTCCCCAGGTGCAGGGGTTGCCAGGGAGGCAGTGCAGGTGTGCAAATGGCAGGGCCTGGGCCCAAGGTCACAAAGGGTGGCCTGGTAGCCAGTGCAGTTTCAGCCAGGAATTCTGCAGGGGAGAGGGGGAGAGAAAGCAGAAGCTAAGAGGAAGGTTTTCAGGTGCTTCCAGAACCGGAGATGGTTCTCCTCAAGTTTCAGGGAGGGAGGAAGGCTGTTCCAGCAGGAGGCCCCTGCCGAGGAGAGTGATCTACCACCAACTTGTTGCTTTGAAAAGCGACAGACTGTGAGGGAGTTGGAGCCGGATGAGCGAAGAGCTCGAGAAGGAAGATATTTGGGAAGAGAGAGTTGAAGGTATTGCAGCCCCAGGACCCAGAAGGCCTTGTACATAATTAATGTCCCTAGACTTAAATTGGGCAACTTTGAAAATCAAGAAATGCTAACCAATGAAACCCTTTGTTGGATTAGGCATACAGGGGGTTGCCCGTCAGTAATAAGGGATGATATTATTCATTGTTTGTGGGGTCTGATGCCATGTAGCAGTAGTGATTTCATCAAGATATATCTTGGGACTTCCCCCTGGTTGATGAGATCTTGGCTATTGAGAGCCGGACTAACCCTCCACCGGGGATGGTAATATCATTCAGATCATACCTCTCAAATTATACGGATGAGTTTTCTGGGCTTGTCTTGAGACCCAAACAGGGAGGTCCCCAAAAGGTTTACGACCCCCAAGCAGGGTTTGATAATGGGTTGGATGAGGTGAAATAACTACATTTGTTTGATGAACAATTTCTCATTATCCATATTGAAAACACTAATCCAACAAGCCAGAATTTAGTAGGAGGGCAAGAGGTGTCGGATGAAGGTTCCGATCCACCTGCCCAGAACTAAGTAAGACCCAGACTGTTAGTGGATGAGATCACCTGCAAAATGTTGGTGTGGAATGCTGCTGAGCTTGGGAAGCATATGGACTCAGAATGGTGGAATTTTGTATGGAGATTAAATCTAGTCTGTTTCTTGGAGACTTGGTCTTTGGACCGAATTGAATTCCAGGGCTAACGGGCATTTGACGTTCTGGCCCATAAAGACCCAAAGGGAGGGTTAATTGGGTTGATGAAGTTTGTGAGACAGGTTCTCCTGATCTTCAGTGTCTAATAGTGAGAATCCAACACAAACAATATCTTTTGATTTTCAACATTTATAACAAACCATATGGGAACTCCCCTTGAGGGATATTACTCTTGATGCAGTAGTTAATTAATCGCTTGGAATGTCAATTGGAAGTGGAGTTTCAAATCCTTGTTGTAGGGTGTTATAATCTGCAACCCCTAAGAATCTTAGACAAGGTCTGGGATGATCAAGACTTTGTATGCAAAATCCATCCCCTCAAGCCTGATAATCCCCCTGGACTCATAAAAATGCTGTTGACACAGGACATATCCTGTATGTGTTAAACTTAAGCACCTGCTATGGGTGCCTAGCCCCTATTATTCCAGTAAAGAAAACTTAAGGCAGTATGATGGTCCATCTCTTATTGACAATGTACTGATCTTTGCTAAGGATTGGGGATTAGTCAAATCATTTGAATTTCTTGTTTGCCAGGAAAGCAATTATAGACCTCTTGTCATTGTTTTTAAAAATATTCAGGGGTTTTCATAGTGTAAAGCATTGGAAAGGGAGTCTTTCGATATGGTGATTACTGGACTTGCCTGACATTCTGTCAAATGGTCAAAGATTGAGTTCTCATAAATAAAACACATTTATAGTACTATCCTGCATGACATTGAGGATATATCTCATACCTCAAACCCTGATGAGCGTATATTAAGTACATTTTATAACCCGATTGATTCTCTGCCTCCATTCCTGACCGGAAAAGCTGCCAAAGTAAAAAATGCTGCAATCCAAAGAAATGAATGGTATGATGAGGATTGCAGGGGCCTAGAAGGTGAAATAAGGTGAAAGAGAAACATGTATATAGGCAGCAGTTATGGGAATTATGCTGAAACTATAAACTGGTTGTCAGAAACAAGAAATGTTCTTTTGAGCAGGCTAATTGGGATAAATTACTGTATGCAATGAAACAAGGGGCACCCATAACATTTTGGGATTTGATTTTGGGAAAGGAAGTGAATGGGGCAGAGGCACTGGAATGTAGTATTCGACCGCAAGGAAAGGCAGGAGCATTTTAGGGGGTTGCATAAGGTTTAAGAAGCCTATTCTACTGAACCCCTCTCCCATGTCGTTGTTGAGGAAGTAATTTCTTTCCTAAGTTTGGGAAATCTTGCCCTTACAGAATATGAAATTAAAGAGGAACTGGATTCCTCAAGGCCAAGCAAAGCACCAGGTCCGGACTATGTACCCGTCAACCTTTATAAGGAAGATCCACTTTTGTGGGCACCTGTCTTGTGTAAGTTCTTTAATGCCATGTCAAGTACCAATGCAATCCCTAAGTCATGGCGACAGGCGATCATCGTCTCCATTTATAAAAGGGGTTTGGGACTTGCCAAGTAATTACCACCCAATATGTTTACTGGATACATCAAGTAAACTATTTGCCAACGTTATTCTCAATCATATTAGCGATGGGCCAACTCTAATGAGATAATTAGTCATCAACAAGAAGGGTTTTGTTTTAGAAAGAGCACGATTGAGCATCATTTTTGCCTTTTCCAGATTCTCCAGTTTTACACAATCTTGAAAAGGGTGAATCTTTGCACAGTCTTTGTAGACCTTAACACCGCATTTGACAGTGTAGTGTCCCCTAAAATGTGCTATGGCAAGTCCCTACGAGGAAGGGTATTCCGGACAATCTGCTGTCCATTGTTGGCCAACTGTATGCTGACAATAACGCAGCAGTGCAGTGGGGTTTGGGTGGTGAGATAATGGATGAGTTTGAAGTTGTAAGAGGAATGAGGCAGGGTTGTGTCCCTGCCCCGCTCCTCTTCAACATATACATTAAATAAATAATTGACACACTCAACTAGCGTATCCTAGATCTGTTGCAACCACCACCATGGGTTTATATATTCTCATGATGTATAAGTGTTGGCTGGCATTCTAATCCCCTCTACCTTAAATCCTGTGATGCAAGGATCTCCTGAATACAGGATGCCCTTTTTCTCTAAGCACCACTCTATCGGTTTGAATCTACAGATGCAACTGTGATTAGAGCAAAAGAGTAATGTATACCACCTTGATATGCACCAGGCTGTTAAGAAGAAAGGAAGGGATTTAATATCTAGAAGAAGATGAGAATACTTTGATTAAGTAAGAATAACAGAAT
Source organism: Ambystoma mexicanum (assembly GCF_040938575.1). NCBI lineage: Eukaryota > Metazoa > Chordata > Amphibia > Caudata > Ambystomatidae > Ambystoma > Ambystoma mexicanum. Next base: position 843,993,026 of record NC_090936.1, read on the forward strand.
AAAACTGATAGCGTGGGCACTGAAACCTTTATCCTATTCTTAGGTGGTGTTGCTCTATCTTTACTAATAGCAGGGAACAGAATCCCCAAAAAGATGAATGAATAAACAAGAATATCACAGGCAGAGCTATATCCTTTAAACACGGAGGATCCACTGGACAAACTGAGTTTGTTTGCCATGTGACAGAATGGAAGAAGAGTAGATGTTAATATCCTGAATCAGGATCAAAACGCCAATGAAGAAACAAGGTCAAGGATGTGTTTCAGGAAGAAACAAGCAGAGTGAACGCTGCATTGTGAACTTCAATTAGAAGCGCCGACACCAGGGTTGGAGTCTTTATTTATAGAAGTCCTTCAGTATTGCAGTGGTTCCTCACGTTGGGTAACAATGGCAAACAATCCTACCCTACATGATTGTTCAGCTGCACACACAGCTTGTCTATGCTCGCGGCGTTGCTGTAGGCACCATGGCAACCACCACCTTCATAAGAGTGATAAGGGGTGCCAAAGCCGCTCACCACACATGCTTTGCCTTGCGTAGCAAACTGTGACAAGATCCCCCTATTTCGGGTACAGATGGATATGCAGGGTTGTTCTCTACAGATGATGCCATTCTTCTTGCTACTACCCCAATGAAATTTAAGCATACTTTAGGCCATTTTATTGCCCGGTGTGACCAATTCGGACTGAAATTAAATAAGAGCAAGACAAGGGTCATGGTTTTTAGACCATCATACTCACAGGCCTGTAGGCTACACACGGATGCAGGTGGCCAGAAACTGAAGCAAGTCAGATATTATTCTTATTACTTGGAAATGTGGTTCCTGGAGGATGGTCGCTGGCAGGACCAACTGATAAAAGCACGTGTGTCTCTAGAGGAAAAACAGTGGGGGTGTTCGGAAGTTTGCAGCTAGACATGGTAAGGGCTCTGTAACCCCTGCATTGAAGATCTATAAAGTGCAAGCTATCCCATTGGCTAGCTAAGGAGCTGAAATGTGGGTATATATAGATTGAAAATCAATATTAACAACTGAAAATATATTTTGGTAAATGCTTTTAAAATTAACAAATAACTTTCTGCATGCCCCCCTCCACGTGGATTGTGGAACACACCCACTTCCTGATCTTGTATCACTCAGGCCAGTGATGCTTTGGGTAAGGACATGGGTACTCCTGAATTGTTCAACTATAAGGAGGCACTCATGCATGTTCTGGCCACTAAGGTGGATATTCCCTCCCGTGGGAAGCACATGTCAAGAAGTTCCTGTTGGCCCTCGACCAGAAGGATTTGTGGGTAAATCCAACAGCCAATAATAAGGGAGCCAGGTTTGTGCTGTGCAAAGCTGTGAAACAGCTCTCACTTAGAGGGTTGGAGGATAGCTCTACCCGATTGAAAACAGTCACTATTTGTCTGCTACGCAAACACATTTGTTGCTTTGAGCCATACCACAAAACCTTCAATTCTTCTATTTGCCCTGCTGTGTGTGGTTTAGAAGAAGAGTTTATCCTGCACTTTTTACTGTTTTTTTTGTCCAATCGAGACTTAAGGGCAAAGTATTAATTCCCGCTATTCTATTGCAGTTTTTTAATGTGTGTTCTACAGCTGAGATGCTGGTCTTTTGAAGATCAACGACTGACCTAAATGTTTCTTATTTTACCCGCAAGGTTATACATAGAGCATGGCTGGTTCGCAAATGATCAATTGTATTTTGATTTTAATATTGATTTTTAATGGTTCTTATCTTCAGTAATTTGATGATGAATTTTATATGTTATTGTTCTAACCTGAATGGTTGTGATTTCTACTCTATCTTTAGCAATGTCATAATGAATTGTATATGTTATTGTTTTAATTTGAATGGTTGTGATTATTTTATCTTTTGTGTTATTATACTAAAGACTGATGTCGAATAAAGCTCAATTGATAATGATGATAAATGGCGAATGTGCTATGCAATGCCAATACACATTACATTACACATTGAGGATATGTTGGGGGTGGTATTCCATTTTAACTCAGTTAAACTCAGTGTTCATCTAAATCACTCTGTGATAATGGGGTGATGGTTCGTATTGCTTAATAGAATATAATAGAATTCAGTATAATACATTCCATCACGGATGCTGGAGACACAGGACAAAGACATCCAACGCCTATGTCAATCAAATGTAGAAAAAAAAAATCTGATGGCATTGAATACTGCAGCCTTGTTTTGTATATTGTACAGATTGTTTAAACATGTTATAAAGTGTAGAACGTGACCAGTACATTTAACTCTGTATGTTTAATAACGGAAAACGTTTGTGCATGTAAACATTTCAAATGCTACTTTGTGATGCCTATTTACATAAAGACAGTGCCAGGTTCATACATATGACCATTACAGCATCTTAAACAAGGATAGAATAGTCTCTGATCATAAAGAAAAACCTCCTAATATGTTACCAGCTTTACATGCAAAACATATTTTCACCTAATCACTGCATAGACACAAATATATCCATCTTAATTTGAACCTGAGTGAATGATCGCAATCTGATTGATCTCTTCTAGTTCAAAACATCAACAGAATCTCAGACATAGGCTTCCATCGTACATACTAGAGCTCTCCTCTCATGCATGCATTTTTCTTGAACTAACTTGTAACCTAAGTGACCATTTAAACCAATCGGTAGGTAATTGTTATATAGTAGCCAGTCTCTTCACCAAAAACGAACAAAGCTGTTTTATCTCATCGTCTCATTGTTTGATACTCTAATTAAACGATTGTGCTACACTAAAACATCATCCTGGAGAAATTACCCCATCTTTTATTTTTAAATCATGGTTTTGATAAAGAACGTGTTATTTTGCAAGTGTGCATTATCTGGTGCAAGAAGAAAAAACAGTTTATAATTGTTTGGTTATGATGCTGTCGGGAAATATACACGGAAGAGAAGACTGCATATAAAAGTGCTGACATGAAAAAAATGTGAGCTGCAGCCTGCGTACAACATATGATAAAAAAGACACGTGCATGTAAATGTGTCATGTCAGCCCATCTGCGAAAAGTGTCATTGTTCTAAGAAAAAGGCAGGGCACAAAAAGAAATCTTCCCAGTTAACATTTGTTAAATGGAAAACTGCCAATCTGGATTGAAAAGCACAGCATTTTATAGGAGAGTCAACACCGAATTTGGGCCTGCTTTCTTCTATTTATTTTCTTACAGGACTAAGAATCAGCACTATAAAACCTATAGATATTCAAAAATATAAAATGTTGACATGAGGTTGACTGTGAAGAAAGCTTACAATGTTGCCCTTTTTTGTGGAAATTTAAAACCACTGGTCAAAACAAAATCGGGTTCATAATAGGTTTGGTGGTATACCACCAGTAAATCCGGTGGGATATCACCGAACGGAATTACTGTTACCGGTACTCGGTCTGTCCGAATTAGCAGCAGATTCTCAGTGCCAATAAGGGTAGGTTAACCCCCATTTCATGGAGTCCCAGAGGACTCCATGAAAGTAATACTGACTTTCAGTATTACCATGAAGGTAATACTGGCACCGGTAATGCCGTTGTCAGTAATACCAGCTGTTTTTGCCAGTGGGGTACCTGACTTACAGCCAGCTCTGAGCTGGAGGTAAGTCAGGTGCCCCACCAGCAAACTTGTGCCGGTAAACATAACGAGTATGTTAATTCCAGACCGGCAAACTTATGATGACCGTCCAACGACTTTAACACCTGCCTTTGTGAATGAAACCAACCTAGGCCTGGAAAAGTACAATTTTTCTGACCTCCCCCAGCAGCTATTGAAGACATTGGCTTGCTTCAAGGAAATTAAACACAGGGCCTTTGAAACTGAACTATAACATTTTATGACTCATCCTGGACCACAATAGTAGCACATGTTTTTCTTTTATTCTCAGTCTCCGGCACTTTCAGAGGAAACAAAATGTGTTATACATACAAATATTTAAAAAAAGATAGCGGGCGCTCCTCTTCAGAAAGAACATGGCAAGATAACCTGTTCTGAGATGAGAGTTTGCAGCACACGCTTTTTGCTCAATGTACCTTTCACAGATGGGAAATATCCATTTGCATATCAGTCTTTGTCCCGCCCACATGGGCAGTCCAGCACCAAAATGCTACAGCAATTCCTCTCTGAACAAGAGTACCAAAAGCAACCCCATACACGTGTTTCAGCCTTGGTTATCATGCTATGTTCTCTCTGGAGAGGAGCGCCTGCTACCTTTTGTGAAATATGTGTAAGGAACTTGGGGTTGGTCACCCTAAATTACCTGGGGACAACCAGACGTGATCTCCCTGCTCACTGTGCTCAGAGAGGCACACCCCACTGATGAGGCCCAACAAGGCTGGAACACGTGTATGGGTTTGCTGTCGGTACTCTTGTTCAGAGAGGAATTGCCATAGCATTTCGGTGCTGGACTGCCCATGTGGGCGGGACAAAGACTGATATGCAAATGGATATTTCCCATCTGTGAAAGGTACAGTGAGCAAAAAGCATGTGCTGCAAATTCTCACCTCAGAACAGGTTATCATGCCATGTTCTCTCTGGAGAGGAACGCCTGCTACCTTTTGTGTTATACATACAAAGAAAACATTCTGAGCAGCGGTCTGCTATCAAAATAATATGATCTTTCCATCACCCAGTAAAAGGAAATGTCCTCCGTAGGAGACTTTGTCCCTTAAAAAAGAACTAATGGCACTCAAACGAGAGAGCGCAAATGTGAATATTCGGTGGTGAAAATGTATAGAGATGCGAGACGATTTTCAGAATGAAATGCACAGAGAACCCTGCAGCACAAAGAAAAAGTAGTAGCGTCCGGCACTCCCACAGCACGCCCCATTTCCAAAGGAAAATAGTGCTGGTGAAATTCTTTGCGACACAATGTCAACAGTGACATTGGCTGGACAAATGTCACAGAAGTAGTCTAGGATTACTAATCAGCAATCACCATCACTCTCACTCCTACACATCTGCGCCCCACATTTCTACAACGATCCTACACCCACACCTCGTCCCAATACCCTGACTGATCTGCGCCCCCCAATTCAACATTGAGCCCACACCCAATTCACTTCCCAGTACCCAACTGATCTGCACCCCCAATTCTACATGGAGCCCACACACACACCTTGTCCCAGTACCCCTAAAGATATGCATCCCCCAATTCTACAATGAGCTGCACCCACACTTCATACCCCAACCGATCTGTAACCCAAAATTCTACATTGAGCCTACATCCACATCTCGTACCAGTACCCCAACCAATCTGCACCCCCAATTATACATTGAGTCGACACCCACTCTCATTGCACCAAAGCCACAGTACTTTCTCACAGTACTTTCCCAACAAGGTGGCAGCACATAGACATGCAACCAAAATATACATTAACCTACCGCCCACACTTAGATAGTACAGCACCAGAGCACTGGCACCAGATGTTCAATGAAATGTGTAATATCTGAGTGAAATCCTTTAGAATTAGCTTGCTGTAGAGGTCCATGATGAAGCTCCAGCACACCTCTGTAGGCCATCCACACTCCCATATAAGTTTGCCACAACACTCTCTGGACAATGAATTCCTGCATCCACCCTCCTTACCTCTTACACTTAGGAACACAGCAAGCAGACTCCCATGGCAGTACCAACACTTTTGACTGAAGAACACACAGTACTGTATGCGGGCTCACACTCAGGATCACTTGTGCAAAGTGTACAGTCAGATACTCAACAGTAATGGATCCCCACATCCACTCAGACTGTAGGAATTTCACAAGAGCTTGGGGGTCTTGCTCAGCACGATGGAGGTGTCAGCTATACAATGTATGGAAGTTCAAGGACACTTGCCAGCTATGCACCTTCTTCACCCATGGCCCAGTTTAGTGTTCAGCACTTATCTTCCTCAACCCTTATGCCCTGCATCATCCATGAATGGTATCTTTGCAGATTTTATCACCATGCAAAATCATCATATGGAAGCAGTGCTGGTGTTTCGAGGGCAATCATCTCTTCCATGGCTTGCCCTTTTATCATGCTTTGCTGCGCACCAACTGCCAACCACATGGTTTTCTGCTGCTACACTGTGGTCATTTGTCCTTGAGGTTATATAGTCCTTATGTGACTTTCGAGCGGCCATTGAATCAAAGGAATCCAACATCTGTTTGTATCATCCACAACACTTTGAAACTATAACTTTTGTGGAAGTTTGAGCACATCCATATGGACATGCAAGAAGCAATGGGCCACCTAAACTGCAGCAGCAGCATAAAGGAACACTATGTAGAAGAAATAGAAATCTGGAGAAGTGAATGGATAAAGGTTAATGAGCAGTCTTCAGTATCCCCAAATAACCCATGGCTGGAGAACATATGGCCAAACACTGAACCAAATGTGTACCTATTCCCAAAATGGGACACACAAGATCCCCATGAAAAAATCTCCTTTTTGAAAATGTCCACCCACATGCCCCCCCAGTAGAGACATTGTTAGGGAGAATTCTCGAGAATGGCTAATTTCCCTTACCTACTGAGTCCCTCAGCAGATTTGCTGGATTTCTAGGATTTATTTTTTTCACCTGGTAAGAGTGTGAGCCTTTTTTTCACACTCTTACATGTGTTTTGCTGTGTGTGTTTAACATTTTTGTGTTCATAGACTGTGGAGCCTCACCTACTCCATATGCATAATATTTTTACTGTGTGTCGCACAGCACCTTTAGTGCAGTGACACAGGGTTGTCTTTTTCAGACTTCCCACTTTAAACTCCATTTTCTGGGACTGACTACTGTCTCTCAGAACATGTAAAGTTGCCATTGACTTTATTAGTCTTTTAAAATTCACATAACCAGTACAACCTACCTTACATAGAATACTGTAAAGGGTTAATAGTTATCCCTTTTTGTCTGTCTCTCATGGAACATTATTTCATTCCCCTTGCATTAAGATTTGGCTGGTGGCAGTGGTATCTACCCTATTTTTCCTACCGCGGTCTATGTAAATAGCCTTGGTACTGTTTTAGGCTAAGTTGGTAGCCTCAAACTTAAATCCGCTGGACCCCACTTACTTTTATTTGGTTCCGGCTGGATTTATTTGCCATTTCTTTTTGTAAAGGTCTTTCTCGTGTTTTACTCTGCGTGCCAAACAAGGTTTGGTTCCTTTGTTCGCCGTCCTTTGGCGGGCTTCTACCTAGGTGCCTAAATGTCTGAGGGGTACAGAATATGAGGGAGGGGTTTGAGACTCCCTGCACAGGGTCTCCTTGGAGACCCATGTCGCACACTGTATGATTGGCTGTGTTGACTGTCCCGCCAGGACAGCCACCCTGCTGCGTGATTGACAGCCAGGCTGTGTGAATGGGGGAAAACTGCATAAAAAGCAGGTCTCTGGGGATTGGAGGGCAGAGTCGCCACTGATCGAGAGAACCAAAGAGAAGCTGATCGAAGAGGACCACTACCATGACTGAACCTCCCGGTGAAGCACTGCTGCGGGTCCGAATCTCCAAACTTGGACGACAGAGAAGATCTGCAAGGAATCTTCTTCCCTTGAACTGGTGGGACCAATCAGTTCGCCAAACACCAAGCAAGGCCTCCCTCCACTGGTCGATTTTGCTGTGCACAGCTGCAGTGAACCTGACAGCCAGGAGGACCAGACTTGTTTGGGTTTTAAGGAGCGCACCTTTTATTTGTTGCTTTGCTATGTTGCTGGTTTCTTCCCTGGGCAGTGCAGGACCCTCCATTCTTCCGACTTCGTGTCAGTCCGACAGTCGCTTCAGGAACCGTGAGCCTGCAGGACCTGCCAGGAACTTCTCCCTCAGCTACAGCCTTCTTCTTCATTTAAGGTACTGTTCACACCCGGTTGTTCGTTCTGTCCGACCGCAGTGAAAGTGTTAGAAATCTTTCACCAATCCGAAGGCTTGTCCTTCTCTACTCTTAAGTAACTTTTCTTCCGACCAACTTCATTTCGAACTCTTGGCAAAGACTTACTCTGAACTGTGTGATCCTGTGCAAAGACTCTGGACCATTAACATTGGCCCAGGCCTATTGATTTGAATCGTCATGGTAGCAAGCCTTTTCTAGTTTGCCCTGACTACTTACTTGTTGGTGCTGCTTAATTTTGTATAACCTTGTCTTTCCCTCCCTTTTAAATTACTGGAGTGCCATTTTGCTCACACTTCATTTTGAGCTTAACTTGTCCAAAACTCATCAGATGTTGTGTAGTATATTAAGAGTGTGATTTTTCTGCTACTTTACTTAGTCAATTGTTTTATAACTGATGTGTAAATAAATGTATATTCTTTTACTCAGAAACCTTGAGTCAGTGTTTGTTTGAACCATAGTAATTGCTGTCCATTGTGCAACTATTGATACTGCTCACTTTACTCATGAGATAAGTCTGGCTACTCAGCCATCGCTACAACTTTACTGTGTAGTACAGGCTTGTACCAAAGGTTTTTTTGATTGATATTTTATTTCTATCGCGCTCGTACACAAGTGTTTCAGAGCACGACAAGGCAAGGGAGGGGAACAGAGGAGAACAAAACAGCGATCTTACTAGGCCCAGTGACATTGAGAACGCGCAAGTGCATGGGAGAGGGGGAGAGGTGGAAAGTGCGAAGCAGAGGAGAAACAGATAAATAACAATACATAAATAATAAAGGCAACAAACAGTGGTAATGCAGCCAGCAATTTGCAAGTGCTAGGTTTAAGACAGCAGACAGGGTGGGTCTGATAAGTGCAGGAAGAAAAAGGTGGGGCTGTATGGGAACAGATACAGACCCCAGTGCAAGGGGTGGCCCGGAGGCAGTACGGGAGGGTGGCAGGATGAGCAGGTACCTGGGTCCAAAAGACAGAGGGTGGCCAGGTGCACGGTGCCAAGAGAGAACAGATCAGCAGGGGAGAGGGGGAGAGAAGGCAGAAGAAAAGAGGAAGGTCTTGAGGTGCTTCCGGAACCGGAGATGGTTCACATCAAGTTTTAGAGTAGTAGGGAGGCTGTTCCAGAGGGAGGGCCCAGCCGAAGACAGAGATCTACCGCCAGCTTGTTTCTTAGAAAAACGACTGACCCTGAGTGAGTTGTAGGTAGAGGAGCGAAGAGCTCGAGAGGGGAGGTATTTGCGGAGGGATAGCTGAAGGTATTTTGGACCCAGGCCCCAGAAAGCCTTGTGGAAAATGCAGAGGGTTTTGAATGTAATCCTTGCATCCACTGGGAGCCAGTGGAGAAATTTCAGAGCTGGAGAGATAAGATCCCAGGGCTTGAGGCCAAGGACAAGTCTCGCAGTCCTGTTCTGGATTAGTTTCAGAGGGCGGAGAGTAGAGGCAGGTAGATTTAGAAAGAGGCTGTTACAATAGTCCAAGCTAGAGAGAACCAGAGCTTGAGATACCATGAGCTTCTGGGGGAAGGAAAGGAAAGGCAGAGTACCTCGGAGGAGGTGCAGTCGGAAATGTGACTTTTTAGAGACCTCAGAGATGTGGGCGGAGAAGGAAAGTGTGGAGTCAAAGATGACCCTGAGGTTCTTAGCCTCGCAGGTGGGGGTAGGAGGAGGGCCAAGGGAGGCCGGCCAGAGAGTAAGGGGAAAGGATGGTGAAGGTGTGCCGATGAGGAGGATCTCCATCTTGCTGGCATTCAGACAAAGATCATTGGCGGCACACCAATCTTGAATGGCAGTTAGGCAATCAGAGATGAGAGAGGAAGAGGAGGTGGCAGAGGGCAGCTTGAAAATGAGTTGAGTGTCGTCAGCATAGCACTGGAAATTTGAGCAGAACATGGCAATGCAGTGGGCGAGAGTTGCCAGGTATTGGTTGAAAAGCCAGGGCGAGAGGTTAGACCCCTGGGGAACACCACAGGTAGAGAGGAAGTTAGATGAAAGGAAGGACCCAAGTTGGACCTGGGAGGGTCGATCTGAGAGGAAAGAGGTCAGCCAGGCCAGAGCCTGATCAATGATAACCAGGTTTTCACAGAGACGGTTGAGCAGGATGGTATGGTTGACCGTGTCGAAGGCTGAAGAGAGATCAAGGAGGATGAGGACAGATGGAATGTTAGAGTCAAGGTTGGTGAGCAGATCTTCATGGATGTTTAGGAGAGCAGTTTCCATGCTTCTGGCAGCTCTGAAGCCAGACTGGTGGTCATGGAGACAGCCAACCGAATTGGAATGAAGGTTAAGCTGAGAGATGGCCAAGAGCATCAAGCGTATCAGAAATTGAAGAGTAGAGCAGAGAACAGGGCTGTATCAGGATGAGAGACAGTCAAAGGTGGAGGGGGGGAGAAAAGCCTCAACTGACACACGCTTCATGGGCCAGATGTCCGAGAAGGTAGGTGACAGTGTTGGGGTAGGCTTGGCTTGGGGGGAAGAGAGGGAGAGATGAGAGGAGGGAGTGATCGCTCCAGGAGAGAGGAGTGCTCAGAGGGATGGAGAGGGGAGGTCAGAGGAGATCAAGACATTGAGTGTGTGCCCTGCAGAGTGAGTCGGGCCAGAGGGGAGGATGGACAGGGAGGGGGAGTCGCAGAGGTCAGGGAAGAGTAAAGAGGAGGAGCAAGGAGAGTCTAAATGTATATTTAGGGCACCGAGGAGGAGAAGTTGAGTGGTAGAGGCCAGGAGGGAGGAGGAGAGGTCTGCCCACTCAGAGAAATGTGGTGATTTGACCAGGAGGCCGGTAGATGGTAACCACAGAAAGAGAATGGGTAGGTGAGAGAGAAAGCCTACAGACAAGGCATTGAAAAGAGAAGTAGGTCTGAGTGGGAATGATAGAGGCAGGAATCCACTCAGGAAAGATCAGGGCTACCCCCCCACCAGACCGGGAGGATCTGGGTGCTGAGAGGATCTTTTAGCCATCAGGGAGGGGAGTGTCAAAGCTCGTGACTGAGCTGGCCGTGAACCATGTTTCAGTAAGACCAAGGACATCAAGGTGTAGTTCTTCAAGGAGGTGGCAGATGTCAGAGGAGTGTTTGACGGCAGAGCGAGAGTTGAGAGTGGCAATATGAAGAAGGTTGCCTGCCTTAAAGACCTTCCGGGAAGGGGTACAGATCAGAGCTACACCCTGTGGAGGAGAAAGAGTCCTCGGAGGGGCAGAGGAGGAGGAGGAGAGCGAGGACAAGGTAGCCAAGGGGGGAGAGGAGGGGACAGCAGGAGATGAAAGGAAATTGATGAGGCGAGGGAAGCACCTATCAAAGAGGAGGAGATTGGCCTGAGGGCCTTGGACCATGACAGTGCCCTTTAGGTAGACATTAATGATGACTTTAGAGGAGTCGAAGGAAGCCATGAGAACTTCCCAGTGAGTGCCACCATTAATGGGAGAGGAGTAGATAGGGCAGAGCACAGAGACCATATGAGCAGTCCATAGATCTGGCGAAGGAACGACAAAGAGGATCTCGGTAAGGGTCTGTCTGGCGGAAGCATTGGAGTAGGTGTCGGCGATAGGAAGATCAGGATTAGAGGCCAAGATATATTTCTTTAACTTCTTCCTACCAGACTTAGTGAGAAGGGAAGGATAGTCAATGGAGAAGCAGTTGGAGAAGATAGGAGAAACAGAAAGCGCCATTGGGGTGGAAGTAAGGAGAGGATGGAGATACTGGGGGGGCTAAGGCAGGTAGGTGTGAGACAAAAGAGAGTGGTGAGGTCACTGGGCTGGCAAGTTACAGAGAAGAAACAGTATGCAAGCAAAATACAGAGAATTTCGCAATGGGCAGCAAGATATGACTTTGTAGCACAAAGCAAAAACAGCAAGATTTGACTTTTTAGTACAAAGCAAAAACAGCAAGATTTGACTTTTTCAATCTTGGAATCGGATGTTAGCAAAGGGTTTTAGGAAGCACTGCGCAGCAGGATGACAACATGGGAGCAACAAGCAGAAATAACAGTGATAGTCAAAGGCAGTAGAAGTGAGTCCATAAGGAGGGAACTAACCCATAGTTCTGGAGGTGGCGAAGTCAAGGCAGTCCGGATTTCTTAGAGGAGTGAGGTGGCAGCATCATTGTGGCTAGGGTGCAGGGGGGACCACAATTAGCGTTCCGGAAGCGGACAGGGAACAGACAGGGGCATTGGGAGTGGGCCGGCTGAAGCCTGCCGGTCCCTGATTGGATGGAAGAAAACACTCAGCAACCAATGGGAGTGCAGCACAGGGATAGGTGATTCAGCACAGCCTGCCTACACAACAAAGAAAACCACGGCGGCCATCTTGGAAGAGCCAAAAACAGTCAAATAAGCAGCAATAGTAGGAAAAAACAAGTGCTTTCAAAATAGCAACGCAGCTCCAGGTATTAAAAAGCTCAAAAAATGGCTGCACGATGAAAATGCTAAATAAAACAGTCCTTTCCAACAATATTATGCAAATTTCCTCTATTTTTCTTTTTCTTTTTTTTCAAATTTCGATTTTTCAGGTTCAATAATTCCCCAGATGTGCAGTAATGCACAGAAAGTGCACCTACCCAATGGATTGATCAGCAGCCAGGCACAAACTCCACATGTGCAGGAGAACAACAGATGGCCAGGAGGGTGGAAACAGGACCTCACTCCCAGTTAGAAGCAGATGAAAGAAACCAGTTCCCGACAGTGGGCCTTGCTGAGGGGGCCGGCTGAAGCCTGCCGGTTCCTGATTGGATGGAAGAAAACACTCAGCAACCAATGGGAGTGCAGCACAGGGAGATGTGATTCAGCACAGCCTGCCTACACAACAAAAAAAACCACGGCGACCATCTTGGAAGGAAACAGTCAAATAAGCAGAAATAGTAGGAAAAAACAAGTGCTTTCAAAATAGCAACGCAGCTCCAGGTATTAAAAAGCAAAAAAAATGGCTGCACGATGAAAATGCCAAATAAAACAGTCCTTTCCAACAATATTATGCAAATTTCCTCTATTTTTCTTTTTCTTCTTTTTTTCAATTTTCGATTTTTCAGGTTCAATAATTCCCCAGGAGGTGCAGTAATGCACAGAAAGTGCACCTACCTAATGGAATGGTCAGCAGCCAGGCACAAACTCCACATGTGCAGGAGAACAACAGATGGCCAGGAGGGTGGAAACAGGACCTCACTCCCAGTGAGAAGCGGATAAAATAAACCAGTTCCAGCCAGTGGGCCTTGCTGAGAGGGCCGGCTGATGCATGCCGGTCCCTGATTGGATGGAAGAAAACACTCAGCAACCAATGGGAGTGCAGCACAGGGAGAGGTGATTCAGCACAGCCTGCCTACACAACAAAGAAAACCACGGCGGCCATTTTGGAAGGGCCAAGAACAGTAAAATAAGCAGCAATAGTAGGAAAAAACGAGTGCTTTCAAAATAGCAATGCAGCTCCAGGTATTAAAAAGCTCAAAAAATGGCTGCACGATAAAAATGCCAAATAAAACAGTCCTTTGCAACAATATTATGCAAATTTCCTCTATTTTTCTTTTTCTTCTTTTTTTTCAAATTTCGATTTTTCAGGTTCAATAATTCCCCAGGAGGTGCAGTAATGCACAGAAAGTGTACCTACCTAATGGAATGGTCAGCAGCCAGGCACCATCTCCACATGTGCAGGAGAACAACAGATGGCCAGGAGGGTGGAAACAGGACCTCACTCCCAGTAAGAAGCAGATGAAAGAAACCAGTTCCAGCCAGTGGGCCTTGCTGAGAGGGTCGGCTGAAGCCTGCCGGTCCCTAATTGGATGGAAGAAAACACTCAGCAACCAATGGGAGTGCAGCACAGGTGATTCAGCACAGCCTGCCTATACAACAAAGAAAACCACGGCGGCCATCTTGGAAGGGCCAAAAACAGTCAAATAAGCAGCAATAGTAGGAAAAAGCAAGTGCTTTGAAAATAGCAACGTGGAGTTCGAGCAGAGTTGAGCAGTCTTTGCAGGAGACTCCCAGGCTGCCTTTCTCTCTGTGCTCCAGTCTACAGCCACCATTTTGTGGGAGGACCTACAAAAACTTACCCAGCACCGCGGAGCGGTCGCGGAGTTCAAGCAGAGTTGAGCAGTCTTTGCAGGAGACACCCAGGCTGCCTTTCTCTCTGTGCTCCAGTCTACAGCCACCATTTTGTGGGAGGACCTACAAAAACTTACCCAGCACCGCGGAGCGGTCGCGGAGTTCAAGCAGAGTTGAGCAGTCTTTGCAGGAGACACCCAGGCTGCCTTTCTCTCTGTGCTCCAGTCTACAGCCACCATTTTGTGGGAGGACCTACAAAAACTTACCCAGCACCGCGGAGCGGTCGCAGAGTTTGAGCAGAGTTGAGCAGTCTTTGCAGTCCTTGTCAGGACTGTCGGGACTGAAAGGCTGTCAGGCTGCAAAAGAAATGAACCCAGAACCCGGGTACCCCCCGCATTCTTTGCAGGGGAGAGCAACAACAGAGGTAGAAGAACCGGAAAAAAGACATCTGAGGAGTACGGGCCCGGCTCCATCAATACTCCAAACTTCTCAACCAATAAACCAACTAGCTACAAAACAAGCACCTAAAGCACGCCTACCAGTTCTAGCAAATCCTGGCCCTAAATCCCCCCCCCACACTCAACCACCCCAAGTGGGACCCCCAACGGACGTTCAAACTGCATCTTTAACCCTGCAGTACCAAAAAAAAGCCATATCACTAGCTAAAGACTTTCAAAGCAATCAGCCGTCGTCTACGAGAAAAGTCTGCGTGACAACGCATCACAATTCGGCCTCTCGGCTGCAAATTCCAAAAAAAACAAATGCGGAGCCGAACGAAGACCCGACCTCACGCCAACTCCCTCCTGCCGAGAGCAGCCCATTGCAGCATGTCAGAGGACAGGCCGCGAGGGGCTTTGCCCCAGCGGGGGGAGCAACCTCGGATGAGCCCGCTCACAATAATAACACGAGTGCTGCAGGAAACCGAGAAATCTCACCGGCTCCCAGCACCACCTGTGAAGGACGAGCGCAGAGGCTCTCGACCAGGTCGCCGGCGGCTCCAGCTCCCGCGGAGAGACCGGCTCGCAGCACTGTTGTAGCTATGGTTCACATGTCGGAGACCGCGGAGGAAGCAGCAGAAGCTGAGGGCTGGGAGAATTACAGCACGCCTCCCCGGCTCCTCGCTCCAACGCCCCCGCAGTCTGAAAGAGCACCCCTAGTGGTGATCTATGGAACTCAACCAAACAGTGTTTGGGAAGAGTTCGCTCCAGGCAAAAAAGTCACACCTGAAACAGACTCAGCACCCGACACAGGAACAAACAAAACAAAAAAGGTCTGACACAGCCTGCACAAAAAACACAGAAAACTAAGCAGGCTAATGGCAGCCAGACAAAAAGAAAAACGAACAAAAACCGCAATCAGCAAAAAACGAAAAAAGGGAAACAGGACCCCCCAAATGAAGCACTACTAAAAACCACCTTCTGCAATTCCCTGAAAGACTTTTTCTCCAGACAGGGGAAGCGTAAACACAATATTCTCAACAAATTAACTGGCAACGAGATACTGGAGGCTCTAATAGACCCAGTGCTGGCCCCAAAAGCTCGCAAAACGATCCCCAAGGTCCTAGACTGAGAGGGAAAAATGTTAGACATTGCCAAGCAAGGAGACCAGCCTAGTCAAAACTCAAACAGCATAACACAGGACCCAACAACGCCAATTGGCAAACTCATGGACAAACTACCACCAAAAGCGGCAATCATAGACAAACACCCACAGTACTCTATAGACCCTCTGCCTCTAAAGGAAATCAAGTCACAGCTGGACGAAGATGTACCCTCCCTAGCAAACGGAACCCACTCAGAAGCAGAAACAAACATCGGCTCCCAAAACAAGCTGTCGGAATCCCAAACTCCCAAAACAGCAACACACAAAATCGTAGATCAAAGACAAGACCCATCAGCTCCAGCAGTTGGAGCGGACTGGGAAATTTTGCTGATGCCCAGACCCACGAGAACAAGCACCCTAACAAGGGACCAAAGAGGAAGTTATCTGCCACACAACCAGACACAAGAAAGATCAAGATCTGAGCAGCCCCAAACATCACCGGCTAGACCCGGCAGAATGAGCCTCCCCCAAACAACAGAAACTCAGTCGAGGAAACCAGACATGATGACCATAATGTCAGCGATAACCATATCTATAGCTCCTTTTGGAAACTTTACGAGACCCTGAATGACACGCTAAAAGACAATACAACCTTAATTGCTCTCATGCATACGAAACTAATTTTTCTAGAAGGCTTCATCACGGCCAAGGAACAAGAAATAAAAACTAAAGACCATACTCCGAGAGCTGAAAAGGGAGAACAAAAACATTACTCGACTGCAGAAACCCAAACAGAGCAACCATTATGTTCCCAGATCTTCAGTTTCCGAAGCACACTACCAGAAGAGCCCAAAATAAAGAAAATTCTGGGAACCAAAGGAAAAGAAACACGCAAGAAGAATCAGCCACCCAACCAACTCTATACAACAACAGATTCATCTACTCGAATCGCAGAAAAGAACACATTGGTAGAAAATCGCACAATGACCAAAGACTCAATTACTGATGGTTGCAGACCAGAAAAAACACCTCCCAAACAAACTACTTTTACCAACCAGCAACCAAAATCACCCCCCACTCATCAACTGGGACAACAATCTATTCAAAAATCGCCAAGAACAACGTAAGACTTCTTGGCGGATACAAACTTAATGAACCTGTCCATACATTTAACGCCAGATCAATATGCTGAAGAGGTCAAAACAATCAGCGTCGACTCGACCCCACCAAAACCAAAGCAACAAACAAAAAGAAGACGAAACAGCGTAACACCACATCGCTACACCCCAAGAGTGAGCTTAAGATATCCAAAAGGACCGAATGTCACCTCCCAACCAAAGCCAACCCTGCCAGTATCCCAAAAAAGTCAAGCCCAATTCTTGGATGAGAGACGCAACGTCAACAATAAAGACACCCACCACCATGAAAGAAATAAAACCAGGAGGTCAAAGGAAAGAGCCCCTCGACGCAGACCAATAAGCCAATACCGATCAGAAAAAAAGGCCCCTGGGAATATGCCCGGAAAAGAATGGACCTCCCGAGCATTAAAGAAAAAGAATGATGAAAACCACCAGACAATAATCCTCAAAATGGAACAAACAGATCACAACTCTGAAGCAGTAACTCTAAATAGAGGAACGATAATGAAAATTTTCAGAAACATCAAGTCCCTTAGACACCTGATACCAGAAGACATCCCTCTAGTAGAACCATACCACAAAGCCTGCAAAGCAAAACCATACATACACATAAAAAAGAATGCAGGAATCACCCAGTCTAAAGAAACTGACACGGATCTACGACAAATAGGCTATCTTCTGACGGAACACGGGGCCGACAATCAAACACCCAACCAGCAGAGCCGGTCCAGCCTGGACAACTTCCAGTCGCACCGCCTCGGAGCTAACAGAAAAGGTGATAACATCACCGGAAACACCCCGCAAAAAACTTGTCACCTGATTCTGAAAACCAGTCGAGAAGGCAAGAAAGAAACACCCCATCCACTGAAACAGAGAGAACCCAGAAAGATAAACAACCACGCTGGCAACGAAACAACAGCAGAAAAGCTCCCAACACCAAGAATAAACCTTAAAGACAAAGAACAGAAAAAGACAACCAGACTCTCCCTTGGACCGATAAAACAGCTATGGTCCTGGTTTCCTAAAACAACCCCAAACAGGTCTACTAAATAGCAATGACCAACGAGAGCAGAGAAAGATTCACCAAACCTGCTCTCAACGAGAACAACTCTGAAAATGGCATTGTGGAACACCCGAGGATTCAAACACCTGATGAAAACAGGAAAAACAAATCTAGGAGACTTCGACATTCTAGCACTACAATAAACCTGGCTCACAACCTCGCGGCTTTAGATGGCTACGAACTGACAACCTCAAAATCTGTAAGAGGAAAAATGGGCCACGCATCTGCAGGCCTCCTGATCGCAGTTTGAACAGGCTGCGGTCTGGAAATAGATAAAGAGCTATCTTCCTCACAGAACCATCTATCAATTAAGGTGAAGTGGACTCGACAAAACCCGATCACGAACAAAAGCTGGGAAACCCCGATTGTAATAATAACAACATACTGGAACCCAACAGCACCCAACAGCGAGACAAGAGGAGACTCAAGAGGCAAAAAATGGCTAAAATTAATGGACTCCAGAAACCGCCACAACACGGCACTGCTGTCAACAACAAACCCCCAAATTCCAACCTGGGAAAGAGCATCTCAAGCGGGAACAATTGACTATATATTCGCTTCAGAAGGCATGCTAGAACTCATAACCTCATTTGAGGTTCTACGCACAGAGGAAAGCGATCATAACATCCTCCAAATATCATGGACCACACAACGCCCAGTCAAACACTTAATGTCGGAAGAAGTGGAAGTAACAACTCAAGGCAATCGCCTAAGACTGAACGCTGAAAGGATAAAAGATCTGGCACAAAATTACAAAAAGAAACTTGCCAAAGAGCCAATCAGGTGCAAAACGGAACCAGACTACCAACCCCTGTTAATTCAATACCAGATAAACCCCACAATGGGCCAGAAAAAAGACAAACCCCAAGGACACCACAAGTACGACAAACTTTTGGTACTCAGGCGCCGTGCACTAAGGAAACTAAAACGCCTTGCAGCAAAATCAAAATCGATACTTATGGAAAAAAAACTAAGAGAAGAAACAGCAAAATACAAAGCTTGGTTAAAATCTTACCGCATCCTACTATACCAACAAGACTCAGAAGAAATGCTCAAAAAGGTAATGGGAAGAAACTCCAGAGACTTCTGGTCACTCATAAAAAAGATAGACAGCAACCAGGCCAACAACCTAGCCAACACAGTGAGTGAAGAAAGATGGACGACCCACTTTTCCACCCTATTCCAAAGCCCCAACGGATCACAAATCCTAAACACTGCTAATGATAATTCAAACTGGGAAGATATCTCCGACACTGAAGATATAGAAGATGCAATCCGCAAGCTAAAGCCAAGTCGTGTGCCCGGACCAGATGGAATAACAAACATATACTTGAAAAACAACCCAAAAGAATGGGCCGAGTTTATAAGTCTTGTTTTCGAAATGGTAACAACCTCAAAATCGATACCCCGCTCATGGACAAAGGCCACGGTGGTCCCGATCTTTAAAAAGGGCGACAGAACTGAACCCACTAACTACCGCCCAATCGCACTACTAGATACCATTGGGAAAACTTTTGGCTCATTGTTGCTAAACAGCTTCCAAAGGTGGGCTTCAACCTCACCCAGCTGGGATCCCCTCCAATCAGGCTTTACGAAGAACACTGGCACACAAGTAAACATCATGATACTCAATATCATAAAGAACAAAACTCGAGCACAGCAACGTAAGGTTTTCATAGCCTTTGTGGACTTAACACAGGCCTTTGACAAAATCGACCGAAGCAGGCTATGGGCCAAACTAGAACAATGGAAATGCCCACCCCAATTACTAGAGCCTATAAAGGCACTTGATATGATATGATATGATATGATATGGCATTTGTAAAGCGCCTATACACAAGTGTTTCAAGGTGCGACGAGGCAGAGAGGGGGGAACAAGGGGAAGACATAAACAATCCTACTAGGCAAGGTGTCATTCAGACCACGCAAGTGCAGGGGTAGGGGGAAGGGAAAAAGTGCAAGGGGAATCGGGAGGGGGGGGAGTACAAATAAGTAGAATAGAAATAAAATAATAAATAAATAGGGCCAGCTGGTGGCAAGTGCAAAGTAAGTGCAGACAAGTGCTAGGGGGGGGCTGTAGGGATACAGAGACAGTCCCGCAGTGCAGGGGTTGCCAGGGAGGCAGTGCAAGTGAAGAGTGACTGGGCCCAGGACCGAGGTCGGTGAGAGTGGCCCAGTTGCAGAATCAGTGAAGTTTAGGTGAAGAATTTAGCAGGGGAGAGGGAGAGAGAAAGCAGAAGTGAAGAGGAAGGTTTTGAGGTGCTTCCGGAACCGGAGATGGTTCTCCTCAAGTTTCACGGAGGCAGGAAGGCTGTTCCAGAGGGAGGCCCCTGCCGCGGAGAGAGATCTACCCCCAGCTCGTTGCTTCGAGAAGCGGCTGACCCTGAGGGAGTTGGAGACGGATGAGCGTAGGGCTCGGGAAGGAAGATATTTTGGAAGAGAGAGTTGAAGGTATTTAGGCCCCAGGCCCCAGATGGCCTTGTGGACAATGCAGAGGGTTTTGAACTTAATCCTCGCAGCCACTGGGAGCCAGTGTAGAGATTTCAGTCCTGGAGAGATACGGTCCCTGAGCTTGAGGCCAAGGACAAGTCTTGCAGTTCTGTTCTGGATGAGTTGCAGAGGGCGGAGAGTGGAGGCAGGCAGATTAAGATAGAGGCTGTTACAGTAGTCCAGCTTTGAGAGAACCAGGGCTTGGGAGACAGTGAGCTTCTTGGGGAAGGAGAGGAAGGGAAGAATACCTCTGAGGAGGTGCAGCTGGTAATGTGACTTCTTAGAGACGTCAGATATATGAGGAGAGAAGGAGAGTGTGGAGTCGAAGATGACCCTGAGGTTTTTTGCCTTGCAGGTAGGAGCAGGAAGAGGGCCAAGAGAGGCCGGCCAGAGAGCTGCAAGGAAGGAGGGAGTGGGTGTGCCTATGAGTAGGATCTCAGTCTTACTAGCATTAAGGCAGAGGTCATTGGCAGCACACCATTCCTGGATAGCAGACAGACAGTCAGAGATGAGGGAGGCTAGAGGAGGAGGCCGAGGGTAGCCTGAAAATGAGCTGGGTATCGTCGGCATAGCACTGAAGGTTGGGGCAGAGGGCGGCGATGCGGTGGGCAAGGAGTGCCAGATACTGGTTGAACAGCCAGGGAGAGAGATTAGATCCCTGGGGAATGGCACAGGTGGAGAAAAAGCTGTCAGAGAGGAAGGACCCAAGTTGGACCTGGGAGGGTCGATTGGAAAGGAAAGAGGTCAGCCACGCCAGAGCCTGACCAGTGATACCCAGGTTATCACGGAGACGGTTGAGCAGGATGGCATGGTTGACAGTGTCAAAGGCAGAAGAGAGATTGAGCAGAATGAGAACACACGGAGTGTTGGAGTCGAGGTTCAAGAGCAGGTCCTCACGGATGTTCAGGAGAGCAGTTTCCGTGCTTCTGGCCGCTCTGAAGCCAGATTGATGGTCATGGAGACTATCAACAGCTTCAGCATGGAGGTTAAGCTGGGAGATGGCCAGTTTCTCCAGGAGCTTGCCCAGGAAGGGAGTGATGGAGATTGGGCGATAGTTAGCCGGACAGGAGGGGTAGTCAGAGGGTTTCTTAAGGAGAGGGTGCACAAGGGAGTGCTTGAGGGGGGATGGGAAGACTCCAGAGGTGAAGGAGTGGTTGCAAAAGTCAGCCAGGGCAGGAGCCAGGGAGTCGATGTGGTCCTTGATAGTTTTGGAGGAACAGGGGTGAATCTGTTTAGACGAGACTTTCATAGATCGGACTTGTCTGGAAACCTTGTCAGCAGAAAAAAGGGGAAAGGCAGAGAAGGAGGGAGGAGGGGTGGCTGCTGAAGGGCCAGAGGAAGAGCAGGGAAGAGAGGGGGGGAGGTGATAGGAGGAGAGTGAGGACAGGATGTCCTGAGTTTTAGAGATTAAGTGGGAGGCCAGTGCAGTGCAGAGGGCTTGGGAGGGGACAGGAGAGGTAGAGACTGCAGCAGGGTTGGCAAGCTCCTTGCAGATTTTAAAGAGTTCAGCTGAGTTGTTAGATGCCGCAGAGATGCGGGCTTGGATAAGGGCTCTCTTCTTGGTGAGAACAGAGAGACGGTATTGCCTTTGGAGCAGGCGGCAGGCCAGTTTGTCAGAGGATGAACATGAAGCACGCCATTTCCTCTCTGCCACCCTGCACTTGTGTTTTAGGGTGACGAGATCCGAATCAAACCAGGAGTTACATTTGGCTTTGTGCTTCAGGCGGATTTTCTTGACAGGGGCAAGGATATCAAGAGTATCAGATATAGCAGAGTGGAGCAAGGAGAGGGCTGTGTCAGGGTGGGAGTCAGCCGAAGGGGGAGGTGGGGGCGAGAAGGTGGCAGCGAAAGCAGCAACTGACACGCGCTTCATGGGTCGGATGACCGAGAAGGTGGGTGGCAATGATGAGGGTGGCTTTGCCTGTGGGGTAGGGAGGGTGAGGTGGGAGGATAGGAGAAAGACACATCAATGAGGGTAAAACTAAACGACGCTGGAACTCTAACAAAAGAAATTGCAATCAACAGAGGCGTAAAGCAAGGATGCCCGTTGGCTCCAGCACTTTTTACGGCTTTCATTGGGTATTACAAAGACTCTGGTAAAGATCTCAGAACTTTTGCACCAAAACTGTAGTGACATTCCAACTCCAAGGCTTCTCCATGCAGACAATATTATACTCCTTGATCAAACCCCTGTTGGGCTGCAACGCCAACTAAACAACTGAGCAAACTACATTTCAGAAAACAACCTCGAAATAAACAAGGAGAAAACAAAAATTCTGATCCTCGAGAAATCAACTGCTAGAAAAAAAACATTCCACTGGTCAATCGAGAACACCAAAATTGAAGTGGTAAAAGAGTTCAAATATCTTGGAGTACTAATTGACAGTTCAGGCAACAAAGTAAGACTGCAACACAATCTTTGGGAAAAGACCAGAAAACGTACAGCTCAGGGTCGGGCAATGGACAGGAAATTTGGCCGATTCTCTCTGCTCCCGATCATAAAGTTCTTCAAAGGCAAAGTGGTCCCAGCCCTGAGGGGAAGCCTTCCTGACAATCCCAAAAACCATCTGGGACAAGCTGGAGGGCTACTTTTGGTGAGAAGTAATGCAATTCCCAAAATCAACAGCGATAGCGGCAATCCGAAGAGAACTAGGACTAACTTCATTGAAAGCGATAGTGGATGAAAATGAAATGTTGTTATACAGGAAAATAATCATTCCAGACGCTCCAAGTCAGTACAAATTGATCAATCAAGAAATTCAAAGAGGAAACTGCAAATCGTTATCCGCCTGGGCGACAAAAAAGGAAAATACTCTGACAGAATTCGGTGTCACCAAAGAAGAACTCTTCCTCACCCCCAACAAAATCAAAAAGAAAATGGATCTACAAGACTGGATACTTACGCAAGAAAAAGCAGCATCAAACAAACTTCTCGCCCATCTGCCGCAACACACAAAAAACTAAACGATCACCCACTAATTGTGAGAAGATTGCCTGACAAAAAAACAAGACAACTGTTTTTAAGGGCACGACTAAACCTCTTACCAACAAATGAAATTAGAGCATTGAGAGGTCTGTCCAACGTGAGTACTTGCAGACTGTGCAAAGATTCCACACAAACCGAAACAATACGCCATCTTTTAATATCCTGCACAAAAACAATCGACCTAAGGCAAGCCTTTTTACTCGCGCTACTAAAGCCCTCTGATTTACGAGAAGAAGAAGTCTGGTGGAACCGACTCATAAGTGGAAACAAAACCTCTTGGACGATTGCAGCAGCAAAGATCATAGACTTATCCTTAGCAAAATGCCTCAAAGAAGATAACCTTCAGGAAAATCGGCAAGGAAACTTAACAGATGACCGACTTCAAACCGACACACAGCATCTGTAAACCAAACGTTTATACTCGCAGAGTATCTCACTCCCAAAAGAAAAGACAAAGATCTTTCCTGTACAGATCTAGCAGCATTTTGTAAAATCAAAGAAATTTGATAAACACAAAAAAAAAAAAAATATAGCAACGCAGCTCCAGGTATTGGAAAGCTCAAAAAATGGCTGCACGATGAAAATGCCAAATAAAACAGTCCTTTCCAACAATATTATGCAAATTTCCTCTATTTTTCTTTTTCTACTTTTTTTTCAAATTTCGATTTTTCAGGTTCAGTAATTCCCTAGGAGGTGCAGAAAGTGCACCTAGCTAATGGAATGAATGTGTACTGTCACTTGTAGTCTTAATTGTGTGTGGTGTTCCCAAAGGGTACTGCATATGATTCTGCCTAACACACATATTCAAAACCTACTCACCCACGACTGATATATGCAAAGTAATCATCCAATGGCCTACCACCATAAATAGCATCAGTCAACCATATATTTCTAATGCTCCCTACCCTAATGGCAAAATCCATGCCACATGCTCAAATGTGCAATTCATTGCAAGTAAGGCCATGTTGCTGATCTCAAATAACCCTCACCATGAATCAACAACCATAGAACTTTTACAGAGGAAGTGCCATGGCCACCACTGCCTGAATAGCTGGCACGGCCATGCACACTACACTATGGACATTCATTAACTCTCTGCCTGTATGAAAAAGCAGAGAAGTTAGTAACCAACAGATGTGTTGGAGAAACATGTGAAAATGGTGCAGCAATGAAAAAGGCACTTGCCTACATCAACCTTTCTCCAAAAATGGACAATAGCCATTAAGCCATAAGACAAAACATTACACTGACCAGAAGTATGCACGTATGTCTCCCCATAAATCAGTCACAGGGAGTGCCCTAATACCTAAGACAGCCATAGGACCAAATCAGTTGTAGATTATGTAATGACCAGGTGCACATGCAAAAGAACCACACAGCAAACCAAGATATACTGTAAATGGCACAAAGTAATTGCAAACAGTTAAATAGAAAAACATATATAAATGTATTGATTGAAACAGAATGGAAAATATGTACAACTATGATAATGATAAAGTGTCAACAAATACATATAATGTAAAAATAAAACTACAACTATAGAACTAGACACATAAGTCAGCGGCTTCTAAGCACGGACCTGGGGTCAAACCTGTGTTGCTCTGCGTCGCCTTGCTTCCAAGGCAAGCGTGTTGCTCCAGAGCTATTGTTACGCTCACCTGGTATCCACGGGGGCTCCAGAAGACACCGGATCGGAGACAGTGGGCTGTCCTGGACCACTTCTGCTTGTTTGTATGTTGGCTGGTGGACATATCCTGTGACAGGAGAATGGAGGGTTAGGTACCAAGCCTGTGATGGGGACTCCCACCTTCCACTGACCAAGTCCCTTCCCTTGGAGGTTATGCCTCACCTTAGTTTCTTGTGTGTTGAGCTCTCTGTCCTGCGTCTCTGTGCAGGGGTGCGTGTTAATTGTGGGCATTCAGAGGTCCTAGTTGCTTCACTGGTCCTGTACCCTTGTGTCGGGTCCAGACCAGCTGTGACACTGACTCTGTTTATAGAGTTCAGGTAAGTCTTTCAGTTTCTGTTCCTTCTCCTGTCTTCTTTTCATTCTCTTTTGCTCGTAATGTCTTTCTGTCTTCCACAGGAGTTATTGTGGTTGCAGAGCTGCTGCGCCGGATGGATAAGGCAGAGGTAAGTAGTGTAGCGCGAAGCGCAGCACTGCTTAATGTGAGCTAGTTGCTAATCTTTATTTCTTTCTCGCCTTCTTACAGGGTGCAGTGCGCTGTTGGTCCGGAATGAAGTTCAATCAACGACCGGTTATTCAGGTGAGTCGTTATTGGTGTTTTAGCTTGTCACCTTTGCAGTTAGCGTTGCGCGATGTCAAATCCGCTGCTTGCTGAGTACGGATTATTATTAATGCTGTCCTTTTATTTTGCAGGTAGCGGAGCACTCTGGAGATGGTGAGACCATCGAGCGTGGATGGATGTAGGAGCTGTTACTCACAGGTAAATGTTCCGTGTTAATGCAGTTCTTGTAGGTTGTGGAGCACTCCATGGATGGGTGAGGCCGCTGAGCACAGATGGATGCACGGATGGATGTAGGAGCTGCAACTCACAGGTAATGTCCTTTGTTAATGCTGTTCTTGTTCTTGCAGGTTGCCGATGGAATCCAGGTTGATGGCTTCCCATTTAAGCTGCCAGTAGGAGCTATGAGCTGGACACAGTGAGTGTTTCGCTGCAGGAGTACAGAATAACGTGAAGCGTGAATCCCAGTTTGGGCGTGGCTTATATAGCCAGCCACACCTAAAGATTTGACCACACCCAAAACACTAGTCTGCAAGGCTCAGTTCTTGAAACTGAGCTGTGTAAAGGACCTCCATGTTGGATTAAGGTCCAAAGTGGTGCTTGCCTCATTCTAAATAATGAGCCTGGTGCCAAAGGCACCAGGACTGACTCCATGTCTTCTGTTGATGGGCTTTTAAGGCCCTTGGAGCGATTGTGGGGGTCTGTAGCCTGCCTGCTGTCTGGGGGCTGTTGCATCTGAGGGGGTCAAGGATAGGGGTCGTGAGAGCTATCCTCCCGAGACCAGTCTGCATTGGGGGAGTACATCAGCTGCACGGAGAGTTCTTGGCTGGCATTCCTCTACAGACTGTCCCCCTGTAGGTTCCTGGGAAGGCTCTGTGATCACCTCATTTGCCTGTGTACTGACGTCCACTTCCAACAGT
Organism: Ambystoma mexicanum; assembly: GCF_040938575.1. Lineage (NCBI taxonomy): Eukaryota > Metazoa > Chordata > Amphibia > Caudata > Ambystomatidae > Ambystoma > Ambystoma mexicanum. The sequence continues at coordinate 844,019,304 of NC_090936.1, forward strand.
AACACAGGCACATCCAGACAATCCGATTGCAGGACATCGACATAGGAGGGCATGGGGTTGGCTGACATGGAGGCCTCAGTAGAGGTTGACTGGGGCACAGATGAGCAGGAGGTGGGGGCCATGACTGTGCGTGGCTTGTCCTAATAGGCCACCACCAAACAATGCTAGTGCCAGTTGTGACAAGAGGTGGATCACCTAACCGTGATGCTGTGCAAGCAGCTCATGAGTAGCATGCACAGGATCATGGAGAAATGCCTGCTGCCTCAAGCCACCCACCAGCAATGGTAGCACTGCATCACAGATGGCCCCATCAGCTGAAAGTGTATTTAATTGTAAACACAGTTAACAGTCTCATTATTCTCAGATACAACACTTAATGAGTCGAATGATCAAGCTCCTGAAAGAGCAACACATAGTTGCCCGTGTATTCAGGTTTCCGTAGGAATAGATTATGTCAAAAGTCTGCCCCTGTGACTTATTAATTTTCATTGAAAAGGCTAAACATATAGGAACGTGTCTTCTTTTGAATTTGAAATGCTTATTTGTGTCAGATGGAATGAGAGGTATGTGCGGTCTAAGAACAGTATCTATGTTTAATCCATCGGTTACACATGCCTCTATGATGTGTCTTTGTAGACACATAATTGTCAACCTTGATCCATTGCAGGGTGTTTATTGCAGAGTCCCGGTGATGACATAAGATTGCGTAGTAGCATAATTACAGCACCTACTTTTAGTCTTAGCTGGTCAGAAGCCATTAGTCCTACAGCATTTTGCTCTTTAGAGACTGAAACATTGAGTCAGCAATTAACTGTTCATTGACACTGGATCCGCCATGCCCTGTGTGAATGAAGTGGGGTGGAAAGAAGAAACTCGAAATTATTCTGAATATTTGCGATAGTGGAAGGTGAACGCGTAGAACTGTGCTCATTCTGTTTGTTAAAATGAAAGCCGTTGTGGAAGTGGAAGGGCACACATAGGTGAAGTTTCCCATTTGCACAGCAGAGGGCAAACTAACAATGATAAATTGCATCAGCTGAGTAAGAAAACATACATTAGCTATTTATATATAGAGATTGATATATGGCGATGTGTGAGTTTGCAGAAGTCCATATTTAAGTAAACATAGCATTGAAAGAGAGGCAACCAGTGTGTTGATCATTCTTCATTTTCATCATTGACATTGGAAGTTCATAGATGCATAATTTGTTAATATTTAAATTGATTTACTTGTTTCTATTTGATTCATAAATAGACCGTCTGTGCAACCCTGTGTGTTTCCTGTCCCAAAAGGGTGTGGTGGCTGTAGGGAATCAATATTGTTAAATAGGGGGTCCAAGGATCATAAAATAACCATTCAAAATGTAAAATTATGCATGCCTGATTTGGGGTGGGTGGAAACTTCCCCTTCATTAGATGTCACCTGATTAAGATATACTACATCACTTACATTTATATTTTGCTCTGTTGCAATTTGCATGGTATCTCTGATGGTCTGAAAGAGAAGTAGGTGGGGTAAATTAGTGGGGGGATGGAAGATATTTATTCTGGTGTTTTGATGCATTCAGGATGGAAGAAGCAAGATGTCTGTGTGCACTTGAGGTAATGGCAGACTCATGAGCCTATAGTATGAGGATACGTTGGTCCAGACTGCAATATAAAAGTTAGCTGGAGAGGTGTAGCATTCTGATGTCAATTGTCATTCAGAAGGATATTTGTCTTAGAGATTGCTAACTGATGCACGTCTGAAACATGTACATGCAATTAACATGTCCGTCACTTCAGACAACAGATCAAAAGCACACACGCTATTACAGAGTGTTAACTCGTTGTAGTCTGATAGGAGCAAACACTGTGCAAACAAGCATTGGCAAAGCCAATATGCTGGTTTTAGTCAATATAGATTTTTCTTTTCCTTCAGCCTTTAGAAATGTAACATAATTAAGTGTGCAAAGTATCCCAAAAGCATCATTCACAAATCTCTCCACAACTTGGACAGGTCTACTCCTTCCAACGATATCAATGCCATTATAACATAGAACGTCCACCAGGTTATGCTCATTTTGTATTGCAAGGCAGCTGATGGGCATCAGTACCCCTCGTTAATATGTATATTGAAATGCTCTGGCAGCGAGCTATTGTTTCCAATATCCAGACATTAAAATATGTAATATACTAAACGGAGTCACTTATTGACAGACCACTCCACCCATTTGTACCTGCTTCAATAGTAACCTGTCTAATTCATATTATTTGTGCATATTGTTTAAGCATTTAAGAACCAACTATCAGCCCATCTGTTGTTTTCCCTTAATTAGCATAGAGGGAGCCTTATGCATGTTTACTTAAGCATATGCAGTTTGCACCTTGATCATTTGCTTGTTTGCGCTACAATGTGTAAAGAAAGGCATGGAAATCTGCTTTGCACTTTGTAGTGCAGTCATAATTTCACACGGCATGACCATGCATAGCTGGAGGAGTTTATATGGACTACAATGGAATCTGCCAGGTTTTAGATGATGCAAATAGCTTGTGAATGCCATGGGAAGCATCTCTGCCCAGATCCAAATGTAATGTGTGCAGAGATGTTACCAGATTTCTAAGGCACGGTGGGTGGGGTTGTTGGGTTTCCACATTTTTTAAAAACACATGCCATTGCTCTACCTTAGAAATCCATCAATTTGTGTTCTTACAAAGCATGCATACAACTGTATGCATTCTTTTTATGCATACTTTTTACAAATCACCCCATTTGAATTGAGGGCCCTTGTGTTTTAGCAAAATCTTACCAAATGGCAAACTGTGTTGGAGCCCCCTAATTGTAAAATGGAGACTAAGCACTTCTGCCTGCAAAGGCAAAGACATTTGGAAGAGGGATCGGTACATAAAGGGAACAAAAAAAACATCACAATAACACAATAACATCATCCACCACTCTTAACAGTCCTCTGAAATGACCCTCCCTCTCAAACCTTAACCAAGGATTTGCAGTCTGGTCTTTGGCAGATACCAGCAGGTATAATATTAAGTAACAAAATCATGCTGTATCTTCATTTAGTCCTTCAAGAAATTCCTTTCTTGTATAATCTGTCTTGGAAGAATACTTTGAATATACAGTGGCCCTGCATCACAACATATTGAATCTGTTGTGATTATGTTGAGCATTGGATATGTGGTTTCAATGTTGAGATCACGGATAAGAAGAAAACACGTCTCTTTATCCAGTCATCAATCCTCCTAATCAAATACTTTAATCATTAGAGGTGACCCTGACCTGTTTCCTTCCCAAAAAAACATTTGGACTCCTTCAGCTATAAGTATAAATGGCCGTGTCATCCTCATGTGATATCCGGACATGGTTACCTGCAGACTCCTCCAGCTCCAAGCCCCTTTCGCACCTCAAACTTTCCTTAACAAATGGAGTGATGCGTAGGGGTTTCCCCAAAATGACCAAAAATAAATTACTGAAAGGGAGAGTTGGTTGAATTTCAGCCATACCAAAAGTTTGCACGGCACAGAATCTCGACCAAATCCCCCATTCAGTGGCATTATAGTGAACAAGTGCAGCGGAGGCTGGAGGGTTGTCCCCTGCACCCTTGTTCACTGCAGCCATTCGTGTAAAGTACAAAAGAAAAAAGAAAAGGACCCTGCAGCGCAGGTTCCCGATTGCGGAAGTGAATGGGCACAGGCTCGCACAGACACAGCAGGTCAGCGTCACACAGCAAAGTGTGCCGCCGCAAGGTAAGTAAGGGGGGGGGGTTGGTGGGAGTGGGTAATGCATTTAATTTGGGTTGTTTTACGTAACAACCAAACCGTATTTTCGGCCAAAACCACTAAGGTCTTATCGGCTGTGGTTTGTTCCGTTATGGTGTAACAACCCAAATTCATAAGTAGCACAGGGTAGCAGTGGTAGATCCTGCTGACAAATGTTCTGATTGCTGTAAGTCATTACACAGATGCAGTTTCACGCCATATACACCAGTACCTAGAAGCACCATTTTCTAGGCAGCTGCTCTGAAAGAAACGTCTGTTTCAACCCTCCCTTGGATAATTGGCACTCCTACTCTGACAAGAAAAACTCATAATATCATCCTTGTTGTCATTTACATTAATTCTTTAACTCTTTCTGATCAAATGTATCAGGAAGTGGTATACAAATGCAAGATAGCATAGCATAACATAACTTAAGTTATGGTTCTTTTTAAAGACTTTTTAAAGGTCATGAATGATTTCACATTGTCGATTACATGTTTGTATGGAAAACACTGGTACCTCTGTGTCTCCTGTACTATACCAGACCAACAAATAAAGAGATATTACGTAATCCGTTGGCTCTCCCATTTTGACACTTACCCTTTGCTTCGTCACTGTGAAACAGATCAGGATGGCATGCCTTAATCCTCATTTGGGAGGATCATTCTTCCGTTATTCTGACATTAATAATATACTAGTTGCTCTCCATCAACTGCTGAAGGTGATAGTCTTATGGTTACATGTTCTCACTAGTGTATGATACAGTAGAACACATTGTGGTTGAGTGTATTTACCTTGACTTGAGAAATGTCAGCATGATAATTAACTGTGAGGTACAAGCCCTCCACCAGTCAATTAGGATTCATGCCTTTTCATGAAATTGTATCAAGGAGCTGGAGGACCCAGCAAACCACCTGCTTCTTAATCCCCCAGCTGCTCGGTTCTGTAAATCTGCATGCAGCTTCACTCACATCGAATTTTCATGTGGGCGGAGACGCTGCAATTCCAATGGACTCTACCTGTTTGTGCATCTGCAAAAACTATTTTAGCTCTATATCGGTTCATGTTAATATCGTCCACGATACATATATTTGTCAGATGGCAATAATGGTTGTTTAGCTAAGGGGTTTAAAAAGGCACAGAAACCAGGAACAGACACGAATTCGATGCCTTATGTACATTCACCACCCCTAAAAAAATCAAAATTGGTGGCAATTACAGGGAGAGGAGGACTCTGGCAAAGCATCTGTTAGCCATAGCTGTGCTCTCCGTTCAGGTGCTGACACACAAGAACCTTCGTTGTTGCACTAGACACACTTTTACATTGATGGCGAAAAACAGCAGATAGAAAATGGCCATTTATGTTATTAGTACCCGGCGAGGGCGCAATCAAAATGAAAGAGCCATTCTGATTGGCCCTCGCCGAGTCAATACCAGGCCGGGAATCCCTCCGTCGGGATTCCACAGCCTTTGTCCCCGGCAGGGGGCGTGGCAGCCTCTCAGCCAATGAGAAGGCTCGAAGCGGGGCCATCCCTGCTCCGAGCCTCCCCGCGGCTGAGAGGCTGCCTTCACCCCCCGCCGGGGACTCAGGTAAGTCTTTTTTTTTATATTTCCCTCCCCTCCCTCCCACCGGCCCCCCAACGTACCTTCTTGTTTCTGCATCCCCACTGGGGACGAGGGAAGCCTCCAGCCGTGTGGAGACTAGGAGCGGGGCCCCGAACCACGCCTCCACACGGCTGGAGGCTTCCCTTGTCCCTCGCCGGGGAGGCAGGTACTTTTATTTATTTATTTTTCTTCCCCCATCCCATACTCCCAACCCCACTTACCTTCTTTTTGATCCTTTTCCGGGAGCGGACACTCCCAATGGCCGCCATGGAAAGTGGAAACGGACTCCTTTCCATGGTGACGGCCATTTTCTTTGTCATCTTTTTTTTTAGTGCCCCGGTCACAAAGTTTTTGCGGGCCGGGGTACTAATAGCTATACTTATAGCTATATGCCCCTCGCGGCGGGGGAATTACCGACTCTGGTAATGCCCCGGGGCCTTGGTTAAGGCCCTCGCTTCGCTCGGGGCCTATAACTATGGCCCGGGGCATTACCTGAGTCAGTAATGCCCCCGCCGCTCGGAGCATATTGCTTAAATAAACATGGGTACACTGCTATGCTACACCACTAAACACACTGCATTGCAAGAGTTGTATAAACCATTGGTACTGAAATAAATGAATTCAATATTTGAAGAATGGACAGATGAAAACATTGATATGTGTATGAAGTTCATTCTGGGAATGAAGTATTGTAGTTGGTGAGTAGCTTAATCGATACTGCATGCAGTGATCTGACTCTCTGTGGGCAATTCTGGAAGTATTTTGCAACCGGAAGCCATCAGATGAGTGCAGAAACTCCCCATGTCTCATACGAGTCGCCAACAATATGCAATGACACAGTGTTTAATGCCTGGAGGAGGTGCAAGATGGCGATGTGCATTCTGCTTACGGCAGCTTTGATTGTAAGCAATCTCCCACCACATTCCATTGAATTAAATCTGGTTGTATACGGTGACTCAAACCCAGGGGCACACTATGATAGAGTGCACCGATGCCATGGGAATAGTAACAACTATGTGGGCATTTGTGGTTTAAGAGTCTTTCATGAAATGCATGTATTGTGCAGTAGAGCGGAACGCCCCTAATAGGTAAATCAGCACACAAGTTAGTAATACAAAAAAGAAAAAAAAGCCAAGATGGATTTTAGTGAATTTACTAAAAAGAAATGTGCAATAAGTAAAGCAGTGACAAAGCAAACGGTCGATCAGAACACATAGCATGGAAACGTTAAAAAATATATGGCAAAAAGGCTTTCCCCATTCAAAACATGACAATCCCAATTGTATTGTCATTTTTGTGTATGTATAGTATATGCGGTTAATATCAAACCTTTTATTGTATTGTAATTTTGAATTCACTGAATCTTGCAAACAATCAAACTTTCAGTTGTTGGTGGTGTTCCTTTTCGTAGAACATTTTCAGATACAAGGAAAGACGTGTTAGTGGCAAAAGGTCCTTTATTTACTGAAAAGACTGTGGGAAGTGTATTCCTTGGAGAACAGAAGTGAGAGCAGACACATTTATTTTACTAGGCTCTTTAATAGACAACTATTCACCAGAGGGGGAGGTTAAGGTGATTGAATGTAGACATATTCAGAGAGACAGTCGGAGCACATTTTAATTACGGTGGCCATAGAGGCGGGGGCATGGTTGTGTGAGGGAAGGTAACTTTAAAAAGACGAGTGGGCCACGTATTTTACTCAATATAAAAGAGCAACATGAGACATATCCGTTTTGTGCGAGAACTCTCAACTTTAAGGGCACTTGCAACACATGCAATTTATTTGAAAACCCCAATTCGGACCAACTCAAATCACCTTGGAGATTTCATGTAATCAACGTTATGAGGAGAAAGCGCATTAGATCAGCATTTTCTTTTTTTAAAGAAAAGACCGAAAGGCATTTGCAAGTAAGTGTCTGTGAGCCGACAGATAGTATGCAAAACATTGACACTATAATTCAATGTTAAAAAGAGAGCAACAATTATTTTGGAGCGGCAGGACACTGTTGTACGAGAAAACACAAACCAGCAGAAAAATCTGTAGGACATATTTTTAATAATTTGCTCCTAGAGATAGAAAGAGCGGCGGTTGCTGTCCGGCATATGAGTGCAACCCAAAATTAGTGGTATATTTGGGAGACATATTTATTAACATTTTAAAAATGAATTTCCTGTGCAACAGATTAGTTGTGAAAGGAACCACATTGTGGGAGACATCCCCAACGTGTTTGCAAACAAGAGAGGCTGCAGAGGCACGGTAGGGTTTTACGAGGGAGCACGATCTGGGGGATACGTTTGCAGCATTGGTTTCAGTTTATTTTAAATCGAGGAGTGTGGCTTTCAAGCCACCAAGGTGGTTTTTCAGTATGAATTGTACAAAAACTGCCCCACTCAGCTCCTTTAAAAAACTTTACCTAAACGCTGACTGTACGGATAGGAGTAATCCCCAAACTTTGCGGGTTGCCTAATAATCTTTACCTAAACGCTGACTGTACGGATAGGAGTAATGCCCAAACTGTGCCGATTGCCTGACCGTTGCATATAAATAGTTAAATATATTAAACCATTAAGCTGATGAAGCCCTGTATGGCCTGGTCCTTTTCTTTGGAATGTCTGTGGACTGTGATATGGGAATCACAGTGATCATGGTAGATGCATTCAATTGCCTGAATTGATAGAAATTCCATGGCATTGGATCATGGACTCCAAACTAATCCTGATGGATCTGGTAAGTGGGGTATTTCTGTCCCAGACCAGAGCGTTGATTAGCTAATGTTTATAGAGATCATAGAGAGCATGTTTATCCAATTGTTCACCCAAACGTCTCTTAGTGGCAGCTTAAACCGGTGGTGAAAGGAACACTGATCAGAGATGAGAATGTGCTATTGGAAAACAAGCCAGGGTTTCAACCATTGCCTGAACAGGTGCTAATCTGCTGAGAGTGGACAATCATCAGCATTGTGTCCTAGAGATGTGATATGAGGGCAGAAAATCGTGATCCTGCAGATCAAGCTTTGCAAAACTAAGGTCTTTAGAAGAGGAGCATTGTGAAAGGGTGACGGAAATGTGACGGGGTGTATTTTTCTTCTTTATGTTTGATAAAATGGGGTCCAAGGCAAAAGTAGGCCTAATGTTCTAAGCACATGGGCTTGAAACAAATACCATAGGCATCCAGGGAATAGGGCAAGGGATTAGGGTGGCGTTATTAAACTGACCCGGAAGTTTAGTAGGCAATTCTGCATTAACTTGGACATATGAATACAATCTGAAGTCATGTGTGTGATGAAATGCCCAGTTCTCTGCAGGAGTAGAGGGCTAAGAATTGGTTTCTAAACTCCTTCTTAGTACCACACTACTATACCAGCAGTGATCTCAGTCATTGAGGTGAAACAGGCACAGCATGCATAGTATTCCACCTTTGCTTCTTCAAGGCACCATGGGTCGAGGGCAGTTTATACCCTTTAAGAGGTTGTAAGTCACCATGGAAACATCCAAACAATACTTACTGGTGAGGTAGGTACCAACATAAAAGGCCTTTCCTATCAAGTATTTATAAAAATATGACTGTCATTAAACTACAAGCCTAAAGAAACTTTAAAAAAAACCTAGCAACCCACCACTGTAAGGAAAATGCACAGATTATGCAGACATTTGAAAAAAAGAAACACTTGGGGTAGTGAATGTGAGGGCTCCGTTGGTAAATAGCCTGTATAGCAAGTTCCAGTTTGTGAATGTGTATTTAAAGGACATTCAGATTTAACGTTTAAATAGACGTTTTTTTCGTCCATATCAAAGGAATGTTGTCCTGAAGATGGCTACAAATTAGAGAGGAAGGACACTAGGGATAGTGTCTAATGTGTAACCAGGCCAAACCACGTCAACAGATAATCTGAGATACCACAAGAAACAATTTGGAATCTCTAGATATAAGTAGCCATTAACTTTATGTGCTATTTTGTCACCCCTTTTTTCTCTTGAAACTGTGATTTTGTTGAAAAAAACACAAAAAACAAAATGTTGTTTATGATACATCTGGTTTTATTGATTTTTTGATAGAATTTTTTAATTCTTTTAATTAGAATCTGTTTTAATGCAAGCAGTTCATTGGGTCCAACCATTTTCTGGGTTTGTAGTATGAATTGCTAAAACTACTACTGTCTATTATGCAAGTAACACTACTCTCATTGACTGGCGGCGTAAAGAGGGGTAATCAGTCTCACTTGTATATACATTGTTTAATGTTTACCTGATTGAGGTAAGACTAAAAGGAATCAGGGTACTGTACCCTCTTCCAATTGCTGTGTCCACAATCAAATTTGGTATTTCCGTATTGTTGTCAAGGCTTACGTGTGCCTCAGATATTAAACAGTTCAAATAGTTTTACAATTCAAGTCATAAAATTTCTGACGTTGGCTGAGTATCACTTTTAACTTGGGATGGAGGCATTAAAGGTATCCTCATTCGCCTGTCTGTCACAATTTCGTGTGGTATAAGATGGTGGTCAGAACCTGGTTGGTTCCTCAATGCATACAATGCCAGTGGTAGGCAGTGCAACCACCCTTTTTTCAAAGTAAGCTTCAACTTAGCTATTCTTTCTTTTAACAGGCCATTGAGCTTTTCAGAGATACCATTTCCTTGCGGATGATCACCCGAAGAAAACTTGTGTTTTATACCAAGCAATGAGTTGATCTGCTTGAAAACTGTATTAACAAAGTTAGGTCCATTATCAGATCTCATTACTTTGCACACTCCCCTTCTTGGAAATACCTTGCGCACTAAGAATTTAGCTGCATGGGTAGAGTCTAGGTGTGTACATGGGCCTGCCTTTATCCATCTGGAGAAAGGACATACTACAACTAATAGGTATTTATATCCATTACAAACGTGTATAATGTCGACATAGTCGATATGCAAGTGCTGAAAAGGGCAATTGGGTCTTGAGATGACCCCCCTCACTATGCGCAGTATTTTCCCTGCTGTGAATTTTTGGCAAATAATACAATTTACCATAATAAATGCAACATGCTCCATTAGGTTCAGTACAAACCAATCCTCAGCAATTGTTACAGCAAGATTCTCCCTAATTGTATGCACGGGGTAGTGCAGCTGTTCTAGTGCTATGCTTAGTAAGGCTACAGGCATCACTGGTTTACCAGTGCTGTCTTGTCACCACAATTTTTCAGAGGGGTTTAAAGAACAACCTCTTCATTTCCACAAGTTTTTTTCCTCTTGCGGTGCCTCTCCTTGAAGCTCCACTATCTGTGTTTTAGGCATATGATTATATCCCTCATCTACAATCGTCGTCACATTCATTCGTTCATTCACATGAATGGTTTGGATATTCATTGTCCCTGTATCTGTATTTGCCAAGCGCTTGGCTTTAGGTCTGATGCATGATTTCCATGTGAGATAATATCTGTCCCTTTCGTGTGTGCTGCGCATTTAATGACTGCTAGGCCCACTGGGAGTTGTAGTGCCTTAATGAGCCTGTCCAATAAGGCTGCGTGCTGCACTGGCGTGTCATCCACTCGGAGGTAGCCCCTTCTTTTCCAGTGCGCTAATCCTGCATGCACGGTCGACGTCACATAGGCAGAGTCGCTGTATACTGTCACTTCCTGGTCTGTGTGATTCTCAATAGCGAGTATCAATGCCAATATTTCTGCAGCTTGTGCGGAATAATGAGATGGCAATTGAGTACTACCGAGCACTCAAAATCCTCCATTTGCCAGATGTTTCACTACCACGCACCTGTATATCTTTGTCCATCATTTTGATTGATTCTGGAAGATCCATCAATGAAGACAATCTCTCCCGCTGTGAGCGCATTCTCTTTTACTCTAGGGGGCTCATCACAGAACTCTTCATAGTTCGCACAATCGTGCATAGGCTCTCCTTCGGTAATTGGCTCAGCTATAAACATTGCTGGATTCACTATTTTACATCAAACTATTTTAATCGCTGGAGTTGATATAATTACTTTATAGGCAGAAGCCCTTTGAGTAGTCAACGTGCCTTTCGGTTTTTCAAAAATAGCAAATAGTGTGTGTTCATCAAATAAAGTCATGGAGCATCCCAACACTATGCTTGTAGCTTTTTCTATGGTGAACGCGGCAACTGCCAAACTCTGTTCGCATGGAAAGTGACCTCTCATTACTGGGTCCGAAATTCCACTGTAATATGCAAGGGGTTTGTACCCCAATATGGTTCTCTGTGTGAGTAATGCTGTCATAAAAGTACCATCTGTGTGCGAGAATAAAAAGAGTTTCTCTGCATAATTGGCGATCCCTAAAACAGAGGCTGTGCATATTGCTTTTTTCAATTCATCAAACCCTTCTTCTATTGCCTCAGTTCACACAATTTTTTCTTTCATTGCCTGTGCTTTTTTCAAGGCCTGTGAAAGGGGCTTTGTATATCAGCTGTAGTCAAAGACCCATTCTCTGTCATAATTGCATAATCCTAGAAAACTCTGCATTTGTTTTATCATGTGTGGCTTAGCTATTTTTAAAATGACCTCAGCTCTTTCAGGGGTGACCTTCTTCCCCTCATGTGAAATTAAGTTGCCTATATAGAACACTTCTTTTTGAAAATATTGTAACTTTTCCTTTTTGACCTTGTAACCTTTGTCAGCAAGTATAATCATCAGCTGAACAGAATCACGTCTGCACTCTTCCTCTGTGGTGCTGCAAACTAAAATGTCATCTGCGTATTGCAGCACAATGCTCTCTAAAGCAAAATTGCTTAAGTCCATCTGGAGGACTCTGTTGAAAATTGATGGGGAGGCCTGGGGCAGTCTAGTACTTTTTAATCGTGTTTGTCTAAATGTAAACAATGTAAAATCTTGTGATTCTTTCTACAATGGGATTGAGAAAAATGCATTTTTCATGTCAATCACTATGAAATATCGTGCATCAACGGGTATGTTACATAGAATTGTAGATGGGTTCAGGACTAGAGGGAACTCAGCCTCTACAATTTGTTTATTGCACGAAGATCTTTGATTAGTCTCCAAGACCCCCCTTTAGATTTCCTGATAGGATAAACTGACGTATTACATGGTGACTCTGACGTCACTAAGATAACTTGGTCCATCATGGTGGAAATTGTCTTAAAAATAAATGCCTTCATCTACCTCTCGAGACATGGGATATTGCCGTGCTCAAGGCAAAATTGCTCCAGGTTTCAATTTAATCTTCACTTGCCCACCTCCTTTCAGTAAGCCTACGTCATTGGAGCCAGTAGTCCATAATGAAATTGGCACTTTTGCCATATCTTCATCAAAATATTCAGGATGCATCTTTGCTTACATCATTCTCTGCGGGACCTCTCTCTTAATCGCCTTGACCCAATAAGTAATGCACATTTCAAATATCACAAAATCATCAGATCTTTCATCTCTAAACAAGTCCTCATCAGTGACATCATTCACTCTGCAGCCTTCCTCAATGGCAATTATTGTGCTCCATCATCTACCTTTATCATCAGTTGCACCAAGCAAAGCCATATTTCCTCGGACTATAGCTGCTTCTCTGTCTAAGGGGAACATTTTCCCCTCCTCTTTGTCCATTGATATCTGAGGTCTTAATAGAATCTCATCTGGTATTCTCATGGTTCTGCCTACTAGACCTGGCAGCCATGTTAACAAAATATGTATCCCATAATGGAACACTTCACGTTCCAACAGTATCACTCTAGGCGCTTTTTGCCCTGTGTATGCTCTGATCATTTCGCATACGTTTAAATAATGCATTCCCTGTGTCGAGCATACTATGCCATCGTCTGTAAACAAAATGGTCATATTCTTTTTTGTCATTAAATCTCCATGACATGTTATTATATGTTGACAGGTGTTTGCCTCGAGTAAAGCAGTGGCACTTTCATATTGCATTCTCCTATGGAGACTGGTAATTCTTTTGTAAAAGGAACATGAGTTGTTGCTCCTATAAAGCCCTGAGTATTCATCGTATCACCAGACATTGGAAATGTTCCCTCACATATGCACAAGCGTGTTGCATCCATGTGCATTAAGAAGGAAAAAAGCGTTGCCACCTATAATGACATCTACCCTTGGCTCCTCATGAGGATTCAGCATAATAGATAGGACTGAACACATCAGGTCTCCAAATGAGCTGTCCTATTTCGGGTACAGTCTCGCTCCATCACCCGTGAATGGATTTCCTCCATCAACAGTAACACCTCCTATTCTACATATCTTAGACTGTTCTGTGTTCGTATTCTGCTGAAGTTGCATAGGAGATTGCTGTGACTGTCCTTGAGGGGGGTTGCTTGTTACTTGTTGTGACTGCATGCCTTGCTGCACTCTAAGTGCTTGATGATGCATTGTTTGATCTTGTGCAAATCCATCTCCACCCTGCTTTGAATATGCAGGTTGATTTGGCGTTCCCTGTCTCGAAAATTCCACATGTCCAACACACAAGAGGTTGTCTTCCCATCAGCCCATATTGCATGTTCTGATTACCATTTTGCATATTCTGAAATCATTGTTGCCCATTCTGAAAACCTCCCTGATTATTCTGCCAATACCCTTAATTACCTTGCCAACCTCTCCCTCGATATCCACTTCCTTGTGGTGCATGTCCAACATTTGTCTGATCAAACTGTTGTTGGCTATTTATTTGTGGCATGTGTACTGCCTGCTGCGAGTTTGATCTGCCCACGTTAGTTAACATTGCCCCTTCAATGGCATACTTAGATAGATAGTTTTTTTCTGAACTAACTTTGCTTCTTCACCTTTTCGTGCATCATCCTTTTTGCGATTCTTTTTCTGCAGGAGTCTGCAATAATGTGCAATGGTTAACTGGATTTCCGACAATGGTTTAGTTCTATCCCCACAAATTTCTTGAGCTGTTTCTGCACCTGTTCTGACAGCCCTTGACATAATATATGAGAAAATACAGGTATAGACTTCCCCCAAGCCTCACGTGTTTCAAGCACCATGCGTCTTGAAAACTTTGAATATAAAGCAACGGGTCCTCTCCCTCCTTCATTTTTCTTGTCATTATAGCTCCCATATCGGTTGAGTCTGGATATAGTACTCGAAGCGTTTCCAAATTGCTGATCTACAATTGTTAACCAGTGCTCCGTCATGCACGGTGTTGACTGTACACATACCAGGGTAACCTGCCCTTGACCATACGTCATCAGCTCTCTCACCAAGTATGGTGATTAGAAGACTTTAATATCCCCTATAGCTAATGTATTCCCTCCCGTCATTTTTTCTAACTCTGTATCCATTTTCCAGCGCTGGAAGTTACATTTGGGAGCTTACATTTTAAATGTTCCTGTCCATCTGGGGCCATGGTATATACCGTGGCCTGGCCCCTCCCTTTTCCAACAAGGGGAATTTTGACGCTCCAAACTCATTTTCATCTCTTATCATTTGCCTATCTATTGCTGGAGTAATATTCCCACATCACTGTCTACATATCAATTATCTTAGCCTGCTTATATAAAGTGGGGACTCCCCCCTCTGACCATGGGGTTGCCCTTTATATCAGTCTGACTGTGTCAGTTGCTCTAGTGCCCTAGACATAGGTATTTCTGAATCTGACCATTTTACTCCCTTAGCCATAGGTGAACATCCCTCCGGACCACATATGCCACTTCTCTTTTCCCTTTCTTCATCTGATACTTCTTGTGTCCAACTCATGCAACTCCTCTCATCATTATCTCTATTTAATGTTAGTCTGTCTAAAGACATCTCTGTATGTCTTGTACTGAAGGAGGCTTCCTCTGTGTCATACAACTGAGTTCTCTCGAGACAATCATTTTTTCCCTTCACTTTTGATTCTTTCTGGGCTTGCATTCCATGGTAAACTTTATCAATGGTATCTCCAATGCTTCGTGAGTCAAATTTGTCATCTAGATTTAATCTAGATGTACCTGGTAATGACTTGGACTTGGTAAATACTTCCTCTATATCTTCCCATGCTACTCGTGGATTGGGATTTCTTATGTCCCTTTCCAAATACTCGAGATCTCGTGCTCTCTGTCTTCTTTTGCATTCCATGTTGTCATTGACTTCTCTGCGCTTTCTCGACACTTCTCTTACTCTATCTTCCTCTTTCTTTTTATATCCCTTCGTTCATAAGCCCTTCGTATGTCCTCATCCCTTTGTCTCTTTATTCTTTTCTCTCTTATCCTTTCTTGTTCATCGTCTTCTATTCTTTTTTCTCTCAGCCTTTCCTGTTCATCGGCTGCTCTCCTTTTATTATCATGTTTTCTTTGATCTTCTGCTCTCTCTTGCTTTTTAGCTTGCTCATCTTGATATAAATGCTCTTGTCTTTGTCTATATTTTCTTTTAGTTTCTTCATCTTTCAATCGTTCCTCCCTCTCTTTGTCTTTTCTGTCTTGTTCGTCTTGATCACCCCTTTGTCTTATATCTTCGATGCCTTTACCATCGAGTTTAAGTAAAAGCTGACCTCCCATCCATTCATTCTGTAGGAGCACTATATCATCAGTTTTATCCTTATCTCCTTTCCATCTTTTTATTTCTCTTCTTATATCTAGAGATGTTCTTGCTCAATCACTTCTCCCCATATTGCGTCTCTCCTTGTCTCTCGGGACATTGGAGGTTATATCTTTCTCGGGGTCTTTCCCTGGGCCCTCGTCACTACTTTGCATATGTGACTCATATGACAGATTGCTATACCCCTTCACTGCTTTAATTCTCTTAATGGGTATAACCCTTCATAATTTTTAGTTTCATTTTTCATATGAGACAGGTCGGGCAGAGCAGCAGGCTATTCACTCCCCTCTTTGCATATATTGAGTATCCAATCTAAAGTAGGCTCCTCCTCCTTCTCATGTTCATACCTTTTCCACAGCTCTAGACTTGCTAGGCGCTTTTCTAAATTTTTTCCAGTGTACGCTGCATGCAAATATGTTGTCATGTGCTGCAAGACTGCTCTCGATAATGACCTCCCTTGTGGCCATGGCATGAACATTTTGTCTGCGGTCCCTTTAACCCATACTGCACTGTATTGTTTACTTTTAAGAGCGTGCCTTTGTAGCTGTTTGCAAAGATGCACTAATGGCATAACTTCTTCCATGTCTAACCTTTACTTTTCTTTTTCCTACCACTTCACTTATGCTTTAGTTACAGTTTTCAGTTTTAGATTTCAATCAGCATACACTTATGAGCAAGCACCAATCGTTGCAAGCTCCAATCCCGTCACAATGCAATTTTTCACTTTAATCATGCTGAAAAACAACCATCAAAGATTAATCTTAAAACAATCACTTTTCGCGTCTTAACTTCACGTTTTTTCTTCTCTACTTAAAACATTACTTTTTGAGCTCTGACGTCATCGCACCTTACAACCACAGTGCAAGGGGTGGTCCGGAGGAAGTGCGGGAGGGTGACAGGATGAGCATGTACCTGGGCCCAAAAGACAGAGGGTGGCCAGGTGCACGGTGCCAATAGAGAACAGATCAGCAGGTGAGAGGGGGAGCGAAGGCAGAAGAAAAGAGGAAGGTATTGAGGTGCTTCCGGAACCAGAGATGGTTCTCCTCAAGTTTTAGAGTGGCAGGGAGGCTGTTCCAGAGGGAGGCCCCAGCCGAAGACAGAGATCTACCCCCAGCTCGTTTTTTTAGAAAAACGACTGACCCTGAGTCAGTTGGAGGTAGAGGAGCGAAGAGTTCGAGAGGGGAGGTATTTGCAGAGGGATAGCTGAAGGTATTTTGGACCCAGGCCCCAGAAAGCCTTGTGGACAATGCATAGGGTTTTTAATTTAATCCTTACATCCACTGGGAGCCAGTGAAGAGATTTCAGAGCTGGAGAGATACAATCCCAGGGTTTGAGGCCAAGGACAAGTCTCGCAGTCCTGTTCTGGATTAGTTGCAGAGGGCGGAGAGTAGAGGCAGGTAGATTTAGAAAGAGGCTGTTACAATAGTCCAAGCTAGAGAGAACCAGAGCTTGAGATACCATGAGCTTCTGTGCTAATGAGAGGAAAGGCAGAGTACCTCTGAGGAGGTGCAGTCGGAAATTTGACTTTTTAGAGACCTCAGAGATGTGGGCGGAGAAGGAAAGGGTGGAGTCAAAGATGACCCTGAGGTTCTTAGCCTTGCAGGTGGGGGTAGGAGGAGGGCCAAAGGAGGCCGGCCAGAGAGTGAGGGGAAAGGATGGTGAAGGTGTGCCGATGAGGAGGATCTCCATCTTGCTGGCATTCAGACAAAGATCATTGGCGGCACACCAATCTTGAATGGCAGTTAGGCAATCAGAGATGAGAGAGGGAGAAAAGGTGGCAGAGGGAAGCCTGAAAATGAGTTGATTGTCGTCAGCGTAGCACTGGAAATTTGAGCAGAAAATGGCAATGCAGTGGGTGAGAGTTGCTAGGTATTGGTTGAAAAGCCAGGGCGAGAGGTTAGACCCCTAGGGAACACCACAGGTAGAGAGGAAGATAGATGAAAGGAAGGACCCAAGTTGGACCTGAGAGGGTCGATCTGAGAGGAAAGAGGTCAGCCAGGCCAGCGCCTGATCAGTGATACCCATGTTTTCACGGAGACGGTTGAGCAGGATGGTATGGTTGACCGTGTCGAAGGCAGAAGAGAGATCGAGGAGGATGAGGACAGAGGGAATGTTAGAGTCAAGGTTGGTGAGCAGATCTTCACGGATGTTTAGGAGAGCAGTTTCCGTGCTTCTGGCAGCTCTGAAGCCAGACTGGTGGTCATGGAGACAGCCAACAGAATTGGAATGAAGGTTAACCTGAGAGATGGCCAACTTTTCCAGGAGTTTGCCAAGAAAGGGAGGAATGGAAATTGGGCGATAGTTAGCTGGACAAGAAGGATCAGCTGTGGGTTTCTTGAGAAGAGGATGCACAAAGGAGTGCTTCAGAGGAGAGGGGAAGGATCCAGAGGCAAAGGAGTGGTTGTAAAAATCAGCAAGGGCCGGAACGAGGGTGTCAATGTGGTCCTTGATGGTTTTAGAGGAACAGGGATGAACCTGTTTTGAAGAGGCTTTCATAGATCGGACTTGTCTAGCAACCTCGTCAGGGGTGAAAAGAGGAAAGGACGAGAAGGATGGTGGGAGGGTGGCTAAAGGAGGGTCAGCAAGCACAGATGGAGAGGGAAGAGGAGGAGTGTGGGTGGAGAGGGTGGACAGGATGTCCTGGGTTTTTTAAATTAAGTGAGAGGCAAGGGCATTGAAAAGGGCCTGGAAAGCAACAGGAGGGGTAGAGACTGCAGCACGGTTGGCCAGCTCCTTGCAGATTTTAAAGAGTTCGGCCGAGTTGTTAGATGCCGCAGAGACACGAACTTGAATGTGGACTCTCTTCTTGGTGAGGACAGAGATTCGGTATTGCCTTTGTAGCAGGCGACAGGCCAGTTTGTCAGAGGATGAACAGGAAGTCCTCCATTTCCTCTCAGCTGCCCTACACTTACGTTTAAGTGTAGCTAGGTCAGAGTCATACCAGGAATTGCACTTGGCTTTGGACTTCAAACGGATCCTCATGACAGGGGCAAGAACATCAAGTGTATCAGAAATTGAAGAGTAGAGCAGAGACAAGGCTGTATCAGGATGAGAGACAGCCAAAGGTGGAGGGGGGGAGTGAAAGTGGTGGCAAAAGCCTCAACTGACACACGCTTCATGGGCCGGATGTCCGAGAAGGTAGGTGGCAGTGTTGGGGTAGGCTTGGCTTGGGGGGAAGAGAGGGAGAGATGAGATGAGAGGAGGAAGTGATCGCTCCAGGAGAGAGGAGTGGTCAGAAGGATGGAGAGGGGGAGGTCAGAGGAGATCAAGACATCGAGTGTGTGCGCAGCAGAGTGAGTCGGGCCAGAGGGGAGGATGGAGGAGCAGGGAGAGTCTAAATGTATATTTAGGTCACCGAGAAGGTGTTGAGTGGTAGAGGTCAGGAGGGAGGAGGAGAGGTCTGCCCACTCAGAGAGAAATGAGGTGATTTGACCAGGAGGCCGGTAGATGGTAACCACAGTAAGAGAATGGGTAGGCGAGAGAGAAAGCCTACAGACAAGGCATTCAAAAGAGAGGTAGGTCTGAGTGGGAATGATAGAGGCAGGAATCCACTCAGGAAAGATCAGGGCTACCCCCCCACCGGACGGGAGGATCTGGGTGCTGAGAGGATCTTGTAGCCATCAGGGAGGAGAGTGTCAAAGCTCATAACAGAGCTGGCCGTGAACCATGTCTCAGTAAGACCAAAGACATCAAGGTCTAGTTCTTCAAGGAGGTGGCAGATGTCAGAGGAGTGTTTAACGGCAGAGCGAGAGTTGAGAGTGGCAATATGAAGAAGGTTGCCGGCTTTAAAGACCTTCCGGGGAGGGGTACAGATCAGAGGTACGCCCTCCGGAGGAGAAAGAGCCCTAGGAGGGGCAGAGGAGGAGGAGGAGAGAGAAGGCAAGCTAGCCAAGGGGGAGAGGAGGGGACAGCAGGAGATGAGAGGAAATTGATGAGGCAAGGGAAGCGCCTATCAAAGAGGAGGAGATTGGCCTGAGGGCGTTGGACCATGTCAGTGCCATTTAGGTACGGGAACTCTGTATCAAAGCAAGTAAGGCATATTAAGGACGCTGTAAGAAGGAACAGCGAATCAGCCGGTGCAGTGGAATTAAAAATATGTTTGAGACGTGTACCCTCAGATTTAGATGAGAAGCTATAGTCCATAGCCCAGCTAGATGCAGGAAACAACACCCGGTTTGGGAACTGCCTAAAGACAACAAAGAACTGCAGCTGATCAGCCAAAGCAGTTGGGTCAGTAACAACATAGAGACCTGCGTCCTCGAATATAGAGGAAGAATTACAGATCATAGCCTGTGAAACGAAGGGAACAACACCCAGTCTTGGTACGGTCCAAAGACACCCCCAGAAGATTGGGAAAGGTGTAATAACTGGAAGAAGAGGAGAGTTCCTGAGAATTAATAATTTGAGAAAGTAGTACAGCTGCAACTATGCAACTGAAATTTGGACATCTGGATATTCATTCGGTGTTTTAGCTTGAAGATAGGAACAAAAGAAGGGACGGGGTGTGGATCCCCTGATGGTTCCAGGAAGACAAGAGACAATTTTATATCACAAATGAATATGGTTTTTACCCCTGATGAATTTCCAATAAACAATTATTAACAGTTAAAGGAAAGAAACATGTTGGGAGCATGGTTGAATGCAGTGTGAATGATTGGAATGAGTGGAGTGAGCAATGAGAAGTTTTAAGCGGTATGGACTAAGGTGGGATGTCTCATTTAGAGGGGGTCTAATTTATTATCCAGGTTGTGAATTGATTTTACAAGAGAATTAAAACATTGATGAATTAAGATACCACTAAAAATTGTGATAATACAGTGTTAAAATGTGGAAAGTATAATGTCTGTTTTAGAATGTTGTATACACATTTTTGAGATAAAATAGGAGTGTATACTTTGTTTTATGAATTTATGTTTTAAAGTGAAACAAATAAAAAGATATTTTTGATACATAAAAAATAGTATGTGATGATTTAATGTATAACATACACATACAAGCTAATAGACACGAATGATTGAGGGGAAACAAGTGACCCTGTGAATATAATATATTGTACCAAAGTGTAGAGGGCTGTTCACACGTGGTCTAGAGAAATATTTGCTCTAGTCTTTCGGATGTTGTAAGAGTGCCATTTAGGTAGACATTAATGATGACTTTAGAGGAGTCGAAGGAAGCCATGAGAACCTCCCAGCGAGTGCCACCATTAATGGGAGAGGAGGAGATAGGGCAGAGCACAGAGACCATATGAGGAGTCCATAGATCTGGCGAAGGAACGACAAAGAGGATGTCGGTAAGGGTCTGTCTGGTGGAAGCATTGAAGTAGGTGTCGGCGATAGGAAGACCAGGATTAGAGGCCAAGATATCCTTTTTGAACTTCTTCCTACCAGATTTAGTGAGAAGGGAAGGATAGTCGATGGAGAAGCAGTTGGAGAAGATAGGAGAAACAGAAAGTGCCATTGCGGTGGAAGTAAGGAGAGGATGGAGATACTGGGGGGGCTCAGACAGGTAGGTGTGAGACAAAAGAGAGTGGTGAGGTCACTGGGCTGGCAAGTTACAGAGAAGAAACAGTAAACAAGCAAAATACAGAGAATTACGCACTGGGAAGCAAGCTATGACTTTTAAGAGCAAAGCAAAAACAGCAAGATTTGACTTTTAAGAGCAAAGCAAAAACAGCAAGATTTGACATTTTAGCACAAAGCAGAAACAGCAAGATTTGACTTTTAAGAGCAAAGCAAAAACAGCAAGATTTGACTTTTTAGCACAAAGCAGAAACAGCAAGATTTGACTTTTAAGTGCAAAGCAAAAACAGCAAGAGTTGACTTTTTATCGCAAAGCAGAAACAGCAAGATTTGACTTTTAAGAGCAAAGCAAAAACAGCAAGATTTGACTTTTAAGTGCAAAGCAAAAGCAGCAAGATTTGACTTTTTAGCACAAAGCAGAAACAGCAAGATTTGACTTTTAAGAGCAAAGCAAAAACAGCAAGATTTGACTTTTTCAATCTTGGAATCGGATGTTGGCAAAGGGTTTAGGAAGCACTGCGCAGCAAGATGACAACATGGGAGAAACAAGCAGAAAGAACAGTGATAGTCAAAGGCAGTAGAAGTGAGTCCATAAGGAGGGAACTAACCCATAGTTCTGGAGGTGGCAAGGTCAAGGCAGTTCGGATTTCTTAGAGAAGAGAGGTGGCCACATCATTGTGGTTAAAGTGCAGGGAGGACCCCAATTAGGGTTCTGGAAGTGGACAGGGAGCAGACAGGGGCCTTGGAAGTGGGCCTTTGCTGAGAGAGCCAGGTGAAGTCTGCCGGTCCCTGTTTGGATGGAAGAAAACACTCAGCAACCAATGGGAGTGCAGAACAGGGAGAGGTGATTCAGCACAGCCTGTCTACACAACAAAGAAAACCACGGCAGCCATCTTGAAAGGGCCAAAAACAGTCAAATAAGCAGCAATAGGAGGAAAAAACTAGTGCTTTCAAAATAGCAATGCAGCTCCAGGTATTAAGAAGCTCAGAAAATGACTGCACAATGAAAATGCCAAATAAAACAGTCCTTTCCAACAATATTATGAAAATTTCCTCTATTTTTCTTTTTCTTCTTTTTTTTTCAAATTGATTTTTCAGGTTCAATAATTCCCCAGGAGGTGCAGTAATTCACAGAAAGTGCACCTACCTAATAGAATGGTCAGCAGCCAGGCACAAACTCCACATGTGCAGGAGAACAACAGATGGCCAGGAGGGTGGAAACATGACCTCACTCCCAGGTTGAAGGAGGTGGCTGGGTTTTCAGACAGAGCTGCCTGTTGGATTGAGTCTTTTTTGAGAAACCGCTGGTGCAGGGTTAGCAGTAAGATTGCAGAAGCCAAATCAGTCTTATTGACTCAGGGTGTGCCTCAGGGAGCGTGCTCGTCACCCTCCCGTTACAATATCTTTAGTGTGCCCTTCCTCAACCTACTGGAAGAGAATAAAGTGAATTTTAGTAACTATGCAGATGACATGCAATGTGTCATCCCTCTGATGGGCAACTATCAAGAGGATGTTAAAACCACCAATAATATGTATGGACTGATCTAATCATGGATGGCCAACAATGGCCTGGCTCTTAATACAGATAAAACAGAGTTAATGGCTGTTGGGACTGAGGCCAAAGTTGGTAAACTGGGGAAAGACTATGACCTTTATAATAATGCAGGTTTTAAAACATAAGACAAGGTTAAAACACTTGAGGCCCGATTCATGGAATTATCTGCACTGAAAATAGGGTACTTGTGCGCAAAGTCCTGGTTCGTCGAAACACAATGTGTGGGGCTTACCTGGGACTTGCGAGGAATCCACACTGGTCCACCTATCTATCTGTTCGATTTTTTGTATTGCGACTTACACTCATGGGCCTCAAAGCGCTCACAAGACAGTTACAACAGAAAAACGAGTAAGGGTCACAGCAAGAAGGAAGGTCTAGGCAAGCTGGAGAGTAGAGTCTAACCTGGTCTTAAGTTAAACAGCTACGTCTTCAGTTGTTTTTGAAATTGGGTTGTTGACTCACAGCCCTTGAGGGCAGAGGAAGTTGCATGGAAGCTTGAGCCACCCAATTTCTTCAGCAGGACTCGAGGTTGCTGTAGAACGATGTCTTTATTGGAACAAAGAGTTTGTCAAAAGGGAACTCTAGAGATTCTGGCTGAGAGATAGTTTGGAGCTTCGCCTGTCAGGCAATTATTGACTATCATAGTACCTTTAAATCTAATTCTTTGGCTGACACTTAGCCAATATAGTTTTCTATGCACTTTAGTAACATGGGTGCGCCGACTAATGCCACAGACAGCCGAAACTGCTCCATTTCAGATCACGTGAAGACTTTTTACATTTGCCTGAGAGGATCTGATAAGGAGACTATTGCAATAGTCCAGTTTAGTATTGATGATGGCAGCCACGGTCGTAGCCCTGTTTGTCTCAGAAAGATATGTACGGATTTGCCACAGCAGCTGAATATAGTAGGAACAGGAAGATTTGAAATGTAGAACATGTTTCTTGAAGGAAAGATGGGAATCAAAGTAGACCTCCAACGTCTTCACATAATCAGATACCTCGATAATATTTCCTGCAACAACAAAACTGCTGTAGGATAGGCCAAGACTTTAAAATTTTGTCGGTGTGCCCAGGATGAGTAATTCAGTTTTCTTATTATTCAAAGCCAAGGATTTTCTGGCCATCCCAGATTGTATAGTGTTAAAAATAGAATTTAGCATTTAAAGATATGTACTGTAGGGGCCTGATAATTCAATCCCAATCTGGATGACATCTGCGTAGCATGCGAACCGTACACCCAGAGAAGAAAGGAGGTCACACAAGGGTTTTATGTAAATGCTAAATAATAGCAGCACTAGACAGGATCCCAGTGGGACCCCACAAATCAGAACTGCTTTTTGAGAGTGTGCATTGTCCTTGGTTACAGAGATGTACGAGGGCCAAGAAACGATCTAAGCCAATTGGCAGCAGAAATGGAACACTCACCCATTTGGACTAATCTAGCGGCTAGAATGGCATGGTCAACAAGATCAAAGGATGCTGAAAGAACAAGAAGAAGTAACAGTCACCACACCACTGTTACCAGATGAATGCCTTGTGCAAGACTCCAAGAGAAGGGCCGGTTGGGCCTGCACAACCACCTAAAAAGGGGGCAGAACATGTGGAATGTGAAAATGTGAGAGTTACGTGGGAAGTACCATCGGTGAACAATAGCACCACCCATACACACGCAAAACAAACATATTAATAGAATTGGACAGGGAACACCAGTGAGCAAAAATCCACAAACACCTACACCCATGTTAGAGCAGGCGTAAACATCAATGCGCACACAAACAAGTGCATAACAATAACCCACGCTCAACAAACAGGGATACAGCCACAATGAGTGCACCATTTGTTGCAGCAATCATCCAGAGACACTGCAGGAGGAGGAGGATGGCCATGGCCTGGATCTTCAACCCAATGACCAGTCGTTGTGGGATGCCTGATGGCCAGGTCTATGGCATGTATATGTTTCCCCCCAATATCATCCTCAAAATGGTCATGGAGTGGGAAGATGACCTCACATCACCCACCATTTGCTCCCAGGCATTGAGCCACTTTCAAAAGATGTTCACTGCTCTGCATTTTTTTGGCCACTGGTTCATTCCAGCGGATGACTGCCATAGTAGAGGTGGCATCTCCGAGGCCATGCAGTCTTGCTGCTTACACCAAGTGTTGTCAATCATAACTGCACGTCTTTCTGTCCGCCGGCATATCTATATGCCCAGAACACTGGCAGAAAGGCAAGCAGTGATCCAGGACTTTTATAGGTTGGCGTACTTCCCAAAAGTGCTAGGTGTCATTGATTGCACCCATGTTGCTCTATGTCCACATCGAGCAACAGAGCACATATACATCAACCGGTTGTGTGTGATGCCAAGGACATCATTACTGAAGTGTATGTCAACTATCCTGGTAGGACACATTATAATTAAATCTTCAGGATTTCCCCATTACACTGGGCCCTGAAAGCTGGGAAGCATGGCAACACATAGCTCATTGGTGAGCATGCATGTTGCACACAGACCAATAGACTCAACAATGGCAACCATTCTCACCTCTACAGGGGACGGTGACTACCCTCTGAGCACATTCATGATGACACCGATACGCAACCCCAACATATTTGCCGAGGTAACATACAACACTGCCCATATTGCAACTGAGGGCATGGTGGAGCTCACATTCAGAGTGTTCAAGTCCTGCACAATGTTGCAACATGGCGTGGCGTCCCGGTGGACATTGTGGTGGTACACCATCCACACACACAGGCACACCGCTTGCATATGGCTGGCCAAAGGGCACATGGAGAGGCTGCACGTGCCCAGCTTGTGCAATCTTTTTTCACCTAAAGTCCTTCCCCTGTGTAGTGCACACGAACCTGCCAAATTCCAGGTGCCATTCAATGATGACAATGGGCCACTCCACTGTGCCCACAAAACCACCCTGAGAAAGTGCCCTTGGAAGTGCAAATGCATGTGCAAAAGACATTCCATTTTGGTTTTCCAAAAGAAACACATTGAGGAGGGAGGACACCACTACCATCATGCCAACCATTTAATTAAATCACATCTTTGGCATCAAAAACATCACATAACTAACATACCTGTCAAATGTGTAAGCAGTGATAAATGCTGAAACATCATAGCTGAGCTGCAAGCAGTACATGGCCTCAAAAATTAACATGGACACAAAACACAACAAGCAAAATGGCATATAGCTGCACACATGTCCCAGAATGTGTATGATGCACACAAACAGGCCCCTATTGTGGTGTGTAGAAAAGCAGTGCAGTATTGATCCACATGTTACTCAATCTGGCAATATGACCACAATAAACCCCATCACAAAAACAACAACTAACAAGTGGTAATAGACAATTGTGACAAAGAGGGCAACCGGACAGAATTGCTACATCCAGACATGCAACAACTAAAGTAGCCATTCCATAACAATCTCGATAAATGCACATTTTACCTGTCCCCTTGACATGCAGTTGACAATCAGATTTCATCCCATGAAATAGCCATCATTCACTGATGGAAGGATCTGCAGACAATGAACAAAATGAAACGAGTGCAGCTAATACATCCATGTACACAAAAACTCAAGACCCATGGGCCCCCCTTAGTGACATACAACACATGCAAACAACAACTCACAATACAACCATCAACATGTGTCCCAGCCCACATGCAGCAACACCTGCACACTTCATGCAAATCAAACACACAAAACACACACACTGACAAACAACATCAACTACGCTGCCTGTCCCCCTGAATTACATGCTGAAAATGTGCATGTCACATATCCCAATTCACAAGAAGATGGCACATACACAACGCATGCATCAGTCACCATGCTGCATGAAAATGAGAAGACATCACATATGCAGATAATTGAGCCCCCAAAAAGCAGGGACACCCATGGAAGACTACTAATGACATGCCACAGCTTGCCATCACCAGCGTAGTATTGGGACAGTGCACTGAACAAAATCATGGTATCCCATGATGCAAAGCACAAGTATGAAAGTACACAAATATTCACCTCTTGCACTCCAGGCATGATCATGTGTGATGCAGCAATTCACAGAGGCTGATGTCAAACTGGAAGGCTAGCCACCGAGGCAACTGCCATAGAAGACATGCTAAACCTAGGATGCAAAGTAAAAGTGCAAGGTCAATGCAGACTTTATTGTGACAGCATATTATTGGTACAATTCTGCATTCAATGTAATTCCGCAGTACCATGCACCCGGCTGCAGTCAACTTGATGCTGCAAATGCCATGGTGCAGCATGCATGGGAAATGCATGTTAAAACACCAACACCGCACAACGTAATGTACTGGTACACAACATAGCATCCCAAAAATGTGCATCAATGGTTCCATGACTGTGGCTCGCAACTGGGGCTGCACACCATATTTGGGGAACCCTAAGGAAGAGAGTCCAAGTCAAGTGTGCTGTCAAACCATTTCCCCACAAACATTGCAAGGGATGTAAAGTATCACTCAGTACACATGGTCAAAGTGCAATGAGACATACACCAGTGCAACCATCAATACTTGTCACAGGCAACAAACAGATGGACCTGCCATCCATACCCAACCACCCAAGAAAGGCCCACACATTGGAACTCCCACAATTTGGAATCTAAAATCTGTGGCCCCACCAATCAATAGAAACAACACCATTCCCGTACCTATCACCAGAACCACACCCTGTGAAACATGC
The DNA here is from genome assembly GCF_040938575.1 of Ambystoma mexicanum. Lineage (NCBI taxonomy): Eukaryota > Metazoa > Chordata > Amphibia > Caudata > Ambystomatidae > Ambystoma > Ambystoma mexicanum. The sequence goes on from NC_090936.1 coordinate 844,046,950, forward strand.
ACCCATGAAGTAATACTGGTGCTCCACAAGACATGTCAATCCAAAGTCAATCCAAAGTGATCACATACAGTGCAAGACTACCAGCCAAACACCACACCACACAAGTGTCTATAAATGCCCTTCACATACATGCACAGGGTACCCACCTGCCTTGCATATGATGCAACCCATCGGACGACACATTCCCTAAATGCAATGACTTGCCTAGTAACAGAAGGAATGTGCACATCCATGACAACACATGAATGGATCCTGAAAATATGCAGAGAGCGCGCACTGCAGAAGCACCACAGGGTGAAAGAGGGTGACAGGACATAGAGTGTGATCTGCCAATGAGTGCAGCGTACCACAACAGAGAGGGAGAGAGAGTGACAGTTAGAGGGAAGGTCAAATGAAACACAAACCAAGGAGTACACTGCCTGGATTTGAGATGTCCAATGCCATGCACTACACCACAATATGTGCGTGCATAGATGAGTTGACCAAGAAGGTAACACAGTGACATGAGTACCATTTAAAAAACCATCTTGGCATGGTAGCATGCAAAGAACATAAAAGTAAAGTTACACATGCAACAAACATGATAAACAATGACGCATGCTCAACATGCAAGACAGTGCTCATGCTTACCCACTGACTGCTCTGGCAGGGTGTGAATCCCCCATCACCTTCACCAGGAACTGTTTCTCAAAATTAGTGACATGAGGGCCAGTGATTGGTGGAGGGCATGGACATCAAAGGGTGCAGGCTGTCTTGTCTCCCCAGGACAGCAGTCACTGCCAGATCACGGATTAGTTAAACAATATGGGAGAAGACATTACAACAGGCAAAGTTAAGAACCATCCACACAGCACACATGTGCAAGGATACACTGAACCCATAGTTACCTGCACATACCATCCTGTGCACCACATGCAAACATGCAAGTTGACCTCACTATGCATGCCTGCATGTCCACCACTGCAAACGTCATTGGCCTTGAGAGGTCAACTGCACAACGCAAGGTAAACATAAAAAAATAAAAATTCTGGAAAGGGCATCTAAAAAATGACATGCCAACATCCACTCCTGGGGTCAACAAAAGTATCAAAAAATTAACAAAAAAATAAAAAATGTCCATCATGGACCAGGGGGAGGTTCACCCAGGAGGGGGGAGGATCAGGGTGAATGTCAATGTCAATGTCACATGCTTTTTTGGGTGGATGCCAGATGCTGGACCACAAATGGCCTGGGGCATGGCATTACCCCTTGGACTGGTGCAGCTGCTTCCATAGCATGTCCTGTACCCTTTCAGGCTGGGGCAGCTCCTTCTGCAGCAGGTCCTGGAACCCATGGGGCTAGGGAAACTGCTTCCACAGCACATCCCGGACCCCGACCTCATCTGCCCCCTTCCCCTCTTGGGGCCTTTCTACTCATGTTCCAGGTGTAACGGAAACATGGAAGGCACACCAAGCTATTGTCCTCGGCAATGTGAGTGATGGAAGACGTAGTTCTGTGGTCCAACAAGGCTCAAATGTACACCAGGTGTGAAAAATACGGTATGCGTAATGCACAGGCAACCCAAAATTAAAATAAATGTGTACGCGAGACCAGCGTAGCTTCTGAATCAAATTAAAAAGTGGTACACGATACTCAGTGTCACCCATCAACACAGAAAATGCATACAAGAACCCTGGAAAGCTACCAGAAAGATAAGAATAGTGGTACGCAATACACAGGGGCACCCAGAGTTGATAAAAATGCATACGCGACTCACTGTTAGCCTTGCAAAATTCAAAAGTAGATACGCGTATGCATGGAGGCAAAACCCCACCAAAATAAGAGATTTGTACGGTCCCTTAAGTGAACGAATTGCGTGGCACCCTAAAATATGCAGTACTAATCCGTCTCCTCCCCTTTGCACGCATGTACGGAGTTGCTTCTACACATACTAATGTATCCCCGAAAGTGGTGTGCTGAACGCCTGTGTGCATCACATTTCACGTAAGTAACTCGCTGAGGGCCTTTCCTTGGATTTCACGTGTTCACGCTTTATCAATTTTTTATGCGCAAAGTCCCTTCACTCTGTTTCCAGCTGTCTACAATGTGAGGCACAGAAGACCCACACTCCTCCCTCCGTGCCATTTTATCTGCCTCCTACTGCCATGTGCTGCCTACAACTTAGCCACCAGCTGCTGCTTGTAGAGCGTGTCTGCCTGCTACCCACCTGCTCTGCGGTTGGAGTACCTGCTGTTCAGCCATTGCCTATGCTCCTGTCTTTGGCCCTGTGAACACCTCAGATGCTTCATTGGACTCCCACCATGCCATTCCACCACCACCGCTCCGCAGCCCAGCTCTAGGACCACCTTGCCCACCCACACCTGCCTCTGGGGTTGCCATGTCAGCCCCATCATGCCCTGACCAGAGTGGCAACTCCTTGGCAGCGAGGGAGAGGGCTGTCAACTTCACTGCCAGGGAAATTGACATCCTGGTGGAGAAGGTCCTCGAGCATTATGATGCCCTCTTTCACCCTGTGATGCAATGCGGCAAGGATGGACTTCAGCAGATCTGGGACATGATAACAGATGCCATCAACCTGGAGGAGGATCCACAGGAAGGCCCTGCACTATGTCCAGGCCAATGCCACCATGAAGGTGCACCATGTCCTCAGGTGCCAGATGTCGGCTAACAACATGCAGTCCTGGAGAAGTTCTACCCGGTGCTGCACACCCAGGTCTGCGGGTTAGGTGAACATCTAAAGTCGACTGGTGAGTGGCCATGTGGTGCAATGCACTACTGTGCATGTGCTCTGTGCATGTACCAGCATGATGGCAGTGACCCCCTTAGGCTTGCAGCAAGTATGTTTCTGAGACAGATGTCTTCATGCATGACCCAGACATTGCTCTCCATGTGTGCATTCTGAGTATATGTATTTTAAATGTGCTATCAGTTGCATTGTGTGTTGTAGTGCTGGCTTGCAGACCATGTACATGTAATGTTACTTGTGTCTAAGACGTGCCAGGGGACAAACGTGACAGTTGAGGTAGTGTTGCCCATGTCATGTGCTTGCATGAAGCTCATGTGTATGTGCCAAAAATGGAAATGTGTGACTGGGCATCACTCACGCCTGGATGCAACACGTGCATTTGGATGTCTGGTTTAGTCAAGTAGAGGCATTGCAGTTCACGGGACTCTAATGCGATTGGTCATGGCACTGCTTGGGGCCTCTCAGTTGATGCATGGGTATGACATGCGTATGTACTTGTTGCTGTGTCATGCACACATGTGCATGCGTAAAATTATGCATTTGTGTATAGCATAGGCAATAGATTGGTTGTGACAGTGGCAAGTAGCTTGATGTGATTGTGTGGAGTGATGGCCAGGCAGGTGTCTGCATGGATGTGGATTGCATGACCATGTGTGTGGGTGTGGAGGTTGATGCTTGTTCCCTTGAGAAGTCATGTTCATATGAATGTTGGTGATGCCAGGGCCGATTTGGTGCAGTACACTGATGTTTCTGTTCTCTGTCTCCTTTTCCACAGTTACATCTGATGAAGAGGGCGGAAGCCGTGCTTTGGAGCACGGCTGCAGGGATGCCTCCACCAGGCAGAGGCGGAAGCCCCAGTCACGGCCCACTGACAGCTCATTTTAGGGGAGCGATGTGACTGTGGCAGCACCGGGGACATTGAGCTGTAGGTGTGTCACGGAAGATGAAGGTGGAAAGGGACCCCTCAACAGCGGTGGGGGCAGGTGATGCCACACAGGCACCATCCATGGTGGAAGATGACCTGGAGTCATCCAGGATGATGGAAGCGGAGTGAGAGGAGGTGGCCATTGCAACACAACCCATGGGGTCAGACGGGGGTGTTGAGGTGGGACTGCAGTCTTGTCCCAGGGGCATGAGGCTGTGCAGGCCAGCATGGAGGTGCCTGTGCAAAATCTAGTCCTGGGGCCATTGGATGCACCAGTACGCACCTGCCAGGATGACTCCACCCAGACCCACCACACGGTGTCGGCTGCTGTGTCCACCCAGACTGACACCCCCTTATAATCTGGTGTTGTCATCCGGAATTATGTGCTACCCCTGCTGGCCGGGTTGATGAAGCAGACAGGTGTCATTCAAGATGATGTGCAGGCTACTCGTCGTCTGCTTGCACATCGTCACAGTGAGCTATACCACCTGGTCGGCTGGCTTGCAACATGCCTGTTTGTGTTGTCCTCCATGGGATGTTCACTGCTACAACCACCTCCTCTTCTTCATCCTCTGTGCGCCAGTCATCCTACGGGGTGCCTTCTGGCCCAGATACCACCAGGGTCACTTGTGCACCAGCCCCAACCACAATGCCCCATCTGGTAGAGACCACATCCCTGTCCGAGTTGGGAGTCCAAGGCATCAACTGAGGTTGTCACCGTGACTACCCTGGCACCATCAGGGGCTCCGGCAATGGATGGACATCAGGCACCCATGAGCAGTGCAGGTGCAGTATGCCCCTAAATATCATCATCAGCTCGGAGGGCATACCCACATAGCAGGCACTGATAAGGTTTTTAGTGTCAATCTGATGGTTTCGTTTTTTTTATACCTACTCTTTAGAGATTGTGTTGAAATAACAAGAACATCAGCAGAAAAATCACGCATCTGAACTATATATTGCAAACCAGTAGACTCATTCCTCTGAAGAATGTCAGCAGTAGGGCCTGAAACATACGTAAGTAAGGAAAGTTGTGGCTGTTCAGTAAATGAGATTTCGTGTTTTAGAAATGAAAGTGGGTCTATCTTTCCCTCAAGTTAAAACACTATTGTGAATTTTAGGCAGCATATGGGCTGGTTAGAGCAGGCATGTTGTGCAATTTGGGAAAATACGTATATTAGTACTGGCTGTTTAGCAAATGAGGCTTTGTTTTTTATAGAAAAATGTATTCTTGAGATATTTTTTATATGTTTGTAAATATGTATAGAAGGAATATACTTGTGTAGATTTACACTCTGACAATTTGCTGTATTGAATATATATATTGTTTTCGCATATGTGTAAGTTTGTATGTTGACATGATTTAATTCTGCAGTATTAGTAAGTTAAAATCTTAGAGGACTGCATTCCTCACCAGTTTAGTTTTTCCACTGATTTCAGGAGTGTTTTAGATTGGTCTTTAATGTCCAGTAGCACCCAGTAGAAGTAATCTACTGAATGCCATCTGTGGTTGGTCATACAATCAATAGGAACAGTCACTGGAGTATTAGCAGCACAGACTATTGATGCCTGTTTAGTGAACACCTATCTAGTGAACACATCACCAATGGGAAGGGATGAATACCGATTACAATATGGGTACAACAATCAGTCCATCTGAATGGAAGTACTTGTGTGAGTTGCTGTAAAATCACAAAGCTCTGACCATGCCAGGGCTGTAGGGTTATATAGGGAGACCTAATAGAGAAACTTAGCAGAAATATAGAATAGTATAGCATAGCACAGAGTGTTAATAATTGAACCTTTACATGACTAACCACTAACACAGCTAACAGTGCTAATTGTAATTCTGACATTAGCAATTACACTGGAGCCAGAGTGAGTTTGATTAGGCCGTAGGACGTGTTGCAAGGTGTAGGTGCATGGACATTCACACTGCAATGTCAGTTTAAATGAACAACTGAAACAGTGAACAGTAGTGTGGATCGCAGATGCTGGATTCATCACGATGACACAGCAGATTGTGCGCTTGTAAGAACAATTTCATTTTTCAAGCTGGTGCAAGCCAGGAAACAGCGAGGAAATATGTTTCACATTTCATCCGGATACAATGGCATGTTGAACAAAAGTGCTGTACAAATGTCATGTGGAAAGGACCAGAAACGGTTGGAAAGTTACTGGGGGTGTTGGCTAAATGGGTGATGATTGACCAGAGTAATCATCCATGACATCACAATAGAATGTATGAACATGGCTGGTGAAAAAATAGAGAAATGTAAGCTGATGGGAGGTGAGGAAAAGGGAGCTTAAAGGGTGAGGAAAGGAGGGGGAAAAGGGGCCAGACACAAAAAGAGTGAGAGCAGAGAAAGGGGAAAAAGAAGAAAAACAAAAAGTAAGGAGATCAGATCGGGTGCTCGCTGGCTCTGCTGTGAGCTGTGAGACTGCATTCTGTGGAGTGATAAGCACTCACTGCAGAGGTGAGAGACGGGGCTGGAGGAGAGTTTGCTGTAATTCTAGAAGCAGCAGATGGTGGGAGTGAGAGAGAGCAGCCATGAAATGAAAGAGGGAATGCCTGTGCAGACTGAGTGGCACTACACCCTTGGTGAGTATAGGGGATATAAATAAGAACATAATAATTAATTAGGGAAACCCCCAGAGTCTAATAAGCAAAGTGTTGAGTTGAACACAAAAGGGCAGAAGCCCATTTCTTCTTAATGTACCAAAGAACAAATGTGTTTGCCCATCGAAAATAGTAGTTTGTTGGAAAGGGGGAGCTTCAGCAGTGCTAACAGTTTGTCAATTATAATTCCAAGGTTACGTATAAAGAATGCAAATAGTTTGCCAAGTGTGCTGATAAGTAGCTAGTTTCACTTAAGAGAACATGAAATCACTGTCTTGTGTGTGGGTTATCGAGAAAATGTTTAAAGTATGCCAATATAACTGTGAATATGGCTGAATATATTGATTTGTGTTGACTTTAGATTCATTTTTATGGCAATGCAAAATGTTTTCCTGTTTCTAGCATATGCCATTGAGAGGGTAAATCTGATGTTTTGCTGCTGTATATTTTTCTTCTGTTCTGCTGAACGTGTATAAAGGTGATTGTGGGCATAAGCGTGTAAACTAGTGCGTGGTCTATTATTGTTTATTGTGTGGCCTGTTCATTGTATTATATATAAAGGGAAGGTCTGGTGTACCCAGTATAGTTAATGTCAAGATCTAATGTGCCCAATTCAGTATAAAGCCTGGCATTTCACTAGCCACACATCGAAAAAGAATAAGTGGAGCTACACAGAAATGAATATGAACTAATTCCCTACATTTTATTAAACAAACATTTCTTACAGTGTACAGTCTGAGAGATTTCTTTGTGAACCGGGGTTATTATTTCTGACTTAAGGGGAAGCATTGCAGTGCCTCATGTTGAAAAAGTGACATTTACACAATATTAAGCATTTACTTCATCATGAAAGATTATGAAATAATATCTACTAGGCTCTCCATGTGGGGAGTATTTACATGATGCACTGCATACCTTGACTCAATGGCGGGGAAATATCCACTGGAGGCCCTGTCTCCCCTGCATCCATAAGAGTGTCAACAAGAGGCCCTGCTGCCTGGCATCCTTGAATATTGTCACCATAGCCTCCTCCAATAATCCTGCCCTCTCTACTCATACTGGGAATCCTGCCTTGTCTCAGCCTCCCCCACAAACTGAGGGGATCTATGATGCTGTGTGGACGAATCAGCAAACCAGTGCCAACAAAATGTTCAAGGTTACTCCTTCCTCATATGTCCTGTGAGGAAAACATTGCTCCTCCTCCTCCTCTCCTAAGCCTTCAACCCTTTCCCTCCAGTATCACAGGTGGCCATGACAAGTAGCACAATTATATATATTTTTTTTAATTAAGATTTCTAGCTTGTTACAAACATTTATCTTTAACAACATGTTTCCACCAAACAGGTCATAATATAAAATCAATTATGGGCATTCCTTGTTCTCTAAAGATTCATCTGGACCAACAAAGAAAAACAAACATGAAGACCAACTCAAAAGCCTGATTCCCCAACATCTGAATAATCATATGTCACCCAAGTTCATCAAAAACACATCCTTTAAAATTGTAATCAAACAAAATATTGCTGCAAAATGTTCGGCCAACAGAAGTAAAGTCCAAATTTCATCTGCGTCCAGGTAACATCTGTCTGAAAGCATTTTGCCCGTATGCCTAGTTCTTAGTGTTGTCAAGCCCGGGCCAAACAATGTGATGTGTTTTAATGTTTCCTTCACTCCCATATTGGCACAGAACTGACATCCATTTATTTGTCGCAAGATTGTAAATCCATAAGAATTGTTTTGTAGCATATAATTTCACCTGAAAACGCATGAACTGGGTTCTGTACCATGGACAGGGGAATTTAACAAGATATTTAGGGAGGAAGCCGAATGATTTGCCCTCGCCTTTCAAGGACATCTGCAAAAAGTGAGTATTTTTTTTCCTCCATGGTCAGATCCAGTCATGTTCCCACAACCTCCTTTTCACCTTCTCTGGCTTGTTAATGAATACCTCAGGTTTAGTTTCAAGTTGTTCTAAAATCACCTGACAACCCCTCCTCCATTGATCCAAGAGGGCAGTCCTGTTCTTCTTTACCAAGAATTTACAATACAGAGCCAGAGTCCTCCACACAGTTCTTGTATAGACGGACATTAGGCCTAACTCATATCTAATCATTGCAGACTATGTTAGGGAGTCTCAATATTTCCTTCCAGTGAAGCCCAAAATTCCCAGGGATTGAATAAATACTCCTTTGCTCTATATAGTAGTACAAGGAGCACCTTTAATTTATAGAAAAGCAGCACCGGCTGAATTGAAAACTTGCTGTATTTAATGAGAATTGGCTTTGCTTGAGAAGTTAAGGTTTTCAGTTTAGATTCTAAGCCAAGCTGTCAGGGTCGGTCCATCACACTACAATTTATTAGGCCCCCCAAGTATGTCACAGAAGGAGTCTGCACCAAAGGATTCTGTTCCAAATGCCATGTAAAGGTCATATTCTGTCTTCCTCTTGTTGAACCCAAGACTGCAATGTTTGTTTTCAGGGAGTTGATCGACAGCCCATTCTTAGTCATATATTCCTGGACAACCTCCAAACTCCTCTGCAAACCAATCATTGTCATATCAATCAGCACCAGATCGTTTGCAGAGAAGATCCTCACCAACCTTTAATCGATGATCTTCAGGGGGAAACGCTCTCACCTTATCCAGATTCTCACCGACGTCTGACAAAACTAGATTGAAGAGGGTCGGTTTTAGTTGGCATCCCTGTTTGAGACATCTCTGGGTCTGAATTGGACTAGTCAGCCATCCTTGAGAATTCAGTCTGATTTGGACATTAGTTGATTTGTATAAAGACCTAACAGCTGACAACAGATCGACCGAGCAGTTCCAGGCTTCCATTTTCACCTACAAATGTTGCCTGTCCACACTGTCAAAGGACAGGTCAACAAAGGCCATATGTATTTTTGTACCTTTTTTGAGGGCATTCAATTCAAGATGTTTAAGAGAAAGACGTTCAAACCTGTGCCCACCCCCTTTACAAATCCTGTTTTACGTGGGTCATTTCTATTCTCCCTTGAGATCCATTTCTGCAGCTGTTTTAGGAGAAAGGCCGCAAACAATTTGCCCAGCGTATATAAGAGAGCAATAAAGCGGTAGTTGGAGGGGTCTGCATTGTTGCCTCTCTTGAAAATAAAGACTTTTAAGGCGGATCAACATGAATCTGGGATCACACCTGTCTTCAGGATCTGTTTGAAGAGCATTAAGATGAATGGCAACCAGGCCTTGGAGGCTTCCTTTATCATATAGTTGGTAATACTATCGGGGATCTAGATGAATTGGCTTTCTTAATTAGCATTTCAACATCCGACATATCCAATGGAAAGGTCCACCCCACTAAGTTGGTACTGGGCTGTGCCGCCCAATCTCAATGGAGAATAATTTCTTGTAAAAATCAGTGCACTCCTCCTCAGAAACCCCATTGATCAGGGAGTACGAGTGCAGTGCACCACCCTCATTGAGCAGTTGTCAAGTCGATCTAGCATCTTTTTTTAACAAGGTCGATAGCATAAGTTCAGCTTCCATCTGTAGAATATGTGCTTTGTGGAGTGATAACCAGTTTTTGTATTTTTGTTTTCTCTTTTTCAACAGCAAAATTTCTCTTCCCTCATCCAAGCGACCAAATATTCTTAGGTCTCTATGCAACTGATTTGTTGCAATCATGATTTTCTTATCAAACTTATGGCTATGCACTTGGGAAACATTCAGACACTTTTAAGGCTTTGTGCTGAACTCTAGCAACAACGGCGTATAGTCAGGATCCGACAACGCCACTCCACTTATCTGGTGTACTTTTCCACTAGCACACTGATTTCTTGATGGTTCGTCTGAAGACGGTTGCCCCCTTGTGTGGATTCAACCTTTGTTTCCCAGCTGTCTTCATTAACCATGCAGTAGCACCTCCAGGTGATTTTTAGAAGGGTATGGACGCTTGTTTTTTTGGGTAGTTTGAAATTATATCATTGATTATAGAAGACATTATAAAGACCATAAACTCACTCAAATCATTGAGAGCCCCTGGATCTGATGGTTTAACAAACAGCGATCTAAAAGCAGCCCCAGACCACTGGGTCAACTTTATGAGTCATCTATTATGCTTAATTAAAAAGACCCAACAGATACCGCAGGCTTGGACTACAGCGGTCTTGATTCCAATTTACAAAACAGGAGATAGAAAAGATCCGGCCAATTATAGACCAATAGCTTGACTAGATCCCTTGGGTAAATTATTTGCTGGTTTCCTGCAAACAAAGCTGAATCAATGGGCAAAAGACAACAACAAAAAAGCCAAAAGACAAACAGGATTTGTCAAACATATAGGCACTAATGGCAACCTCCTACTGTTGAATATGCTGAAACATGAAGCAATGGCTAAATCCGAACAACTATATGGCATCTTTATAGACCTAAAAACGGCCTTCGATTCAGTGAATAGACAACTGTTATGGGTTAAATTAAGAAATTGGGGCTCCCCCGCAAATATTCTGAACCCGATTAAAGAACTTTATTTGAATACTTCGATACGTGTTCCATTGACCAAAGAAGGAAGACTGACTGATTTGATTCCAGTAGACAACGGCCTAAAGCAAGGCTGTCCATTAGCTGCATGTCTTTATAATCTTTTTACTTATGATTTTGGCGAAAAAATTCAAAACACCATAGAGAATCCACCAAAAATCAATAGCGAAGCTATACAAACACTAATTTACGCAGATGATATTATCATTTTGGACACAACATTGCAAGGACTGCAGCAAACAATGGATAAAGCACAAGACTACATGACGGACAACAAGCTTCAAATCAACACCGATAAAACAAGAATCATGAAGCTGATTAACTTGAAAACAAAAAGTCAACCAAACGTAAAGATTCAGATAGGAAAACAACTGATTGCGACAACCAAGACAATCAAATATCTAGGGGTTATAATTAATCCTTCAGAAAACGAAGTAAAATGGCAAGAACACATTGAAGCAAAAGCAAGATCTTTGGCAAACCAAGGCCGTTTCTTCCATTTAAAATACGGGACTTATTCAGAAAAACCCACAATTCTGCTGTACAAACAAAAAGTAGTCCCAATTTTAACATATGCAAGCGAGACACTAATTAATCAAAAAGTAATGAGATGGCGCTATTATGAGGCACTGTTCTGGAGGAAGACACTTGACATCCCCAAAACATTTCCAATGAACACAATAAGATTTGAGTTAGCCTTACAATCGGTACAATCAATAGTCCTATGGAAACAACTGGACTTGTTAAGAAAAATTATGTCTGATGATGAAATACCAGCTTTGGAAATCCTAAAAGAAAAAAAGGACGCTTTCCAATCAACAGCATTACAGAAATGGGTTAATGAAATTAAGGTGAAAATTAAAATAGAAGACATCTCAGACGAATTGCTGCTGAATAGACCGCAATATGTAAAACGGAAAATACAAACAAACGATTGGCTAAGAACACTGGAATTACAGAAAAAGTACAAACGGCATCTTCATTCAGAAACAGAGGTGAGGGCACTTAATGAACTACCTAAATATCTGGTACAGTTTCCAAACTGTAAGTTTCGCAATTTGTTTCTGCGATTTAGATTAAATATATTGCACACTCGCAAATACCAAGCTCTGATAGGGAAACCTCTCAAGAAATCTGATGCCTGTCGATTCTGTAATTTAGTGAGACCTGAAACTCTATTTCATCTGATCATGGTATGCCCAGCCTTGAAACTGAAAAGAGATATATATAAAGACTTCTTTAAAATTGCTGAAAAACCATCGACAACAGAAGAAAGATGGGCGGAACTCCTCGAAGGAAGTAACCAACGATTAATATTTACTGTGATCAAATTTTGGAATTATCTTATTACCGAAAATCTAGAGGAATAATGAGAATAGCGTGAACACTACGAATAATAGGAATAATATGAATGGTAATGCCTGACAATTTGCTTATTACTTAGATGTATGAACAAATGAAAAGTTTGTTAAATCAAACAAAACATTTTAATTAAAAAAAAAATGATTATAGAGCTGGATACAAACACATAATCAAAAAAGCTGATGTAAGTACCATTGGACGAGGTAGACTTGGCCTGTCTGTCACCCTTGGATTGTCTATTCAGCATGAAGAGATCCCTATCATTCATCAGCTCTAGCCGTTCTGCCACTCTAGTCTGTCTTGCCCTTGATTGTCCCTGCCCCGGAAGAAAGCTCTTCTCATTGCTCGCAATACCCGGGAAGTTCAAGTCACCACTAGAAGGATAAAATATACTTTGTGCTGCAGACATAATTTGTCTATGTCTATTGCTTTCAGAAAAGACTCATTAGATATAGCCACCATTTTCCAATAGACGTTTAATATCAACCCCCATTTGTCTGGGCAACCTGCCGTTTCCTTAATTTTTATAACAATGTTTTGTAAAAAAGGGATTTGGGCAGCTGGATTCCATCACAGTTAACCCTCTACTGTTTTTCACCAATGTGAACAATCAAGCCGAAGGGCACACTCTAGCTTTGCAATACGCAGGATTAAGGTAAGCAACCTTGGAGTCACGTTTAGCCAGATATCTTACAGGCAAATTATATCCAGGTCACCAGAAAGTATGTCCAAATCTCTGCAGAGATGAGAAACTCCTCTGGTGTTCCAAAAAGCCATCTGCCATGGTGTCACTCGTTGTTAATAGGAGAGTTGTGCCCAAGCTTGGGCCAGCCCCTGGATCCCGTCTGCCCGGGGTCACCTTGTGATGTTGCATAAATGAACCATTAATTGTGTATTTGACCATGTCTGCGCAGTTAAAAGTAACCTTTATGGGGCCATTAGGGATCCTTGGAAGAGGAAAAGGTGCTTGATTGCTCTCTTCATTGCATTTATTAATTTTGTCCTTGTAAAAGAACTCCTCCCCAGCCAGTTGCCCACACCCAGCTGCCACCATATTTAACACATGGTGATCCCGATGCAGCTTCTCCAGCTATAGACCTTTGGGCTTCAACGGCAAATGTTTCTACTAGCAATTCGCTTAGCTTGGAATCCCTTAGGACGAAGCAGATATGCCACGTCCAATAAAGACTATCTAACACCATTTGACTTCAAGTAGAAGATCACTGTGTTCATTCTACATTCCTTTGCAAATTCCAAAAATCATGATGTCATCTGATTGGAGAAATTACCAAGAATTTACAATACAGAGCCAGAGTCCTCCACACAGTTCTTGTATAGACGGACATTAGGCCTAACTCATATCTAATCATTGCAGACTATGTTAGGGAGTCTCAATATTTCCTTCCAGTGAAGCCCAAAATTCCCAGGGATTGAATAAATACTCCTTTGCTCTATATAGTAGTACAAGGAGCACCTTTAATTTATAGAAAAGCAGCACCGGCTGAATTGAAAACTTGCTGTATTTAATGAGAATTGGCTTTGCTTGAGAAGTTAAGGTTTTCAGTTTAGATTCTAAGCCAAGCTGTCAGGGTCGGTCCATCACACTACAATTTATTAGGCCCCCCAAGTATGTCACAGAAGGAGTCTGCACCAAAGGATTCTGTTCCAAATGCCATGTAAAGGTCATATTCTGTCTTCCTCTTGTTGAACCCAAGACTGCAATGTTTGTTTTCAGGGAGTTGATCGACAGCCCATTCTTAGTCATATATTCCTGGACAACCTCCAAACTCCTCTGCAAACCAATCATTGTCATATCAATCAGCACCAGATCGTTTGCAGAGAAGATCCTCACCAACCTTTAATCGATGATCTTCAGGGGGAAACGCTCTCACCTTATCCAGATTCTCACCGACGTCTGACAAAACTAGATTGAAGAGGGTCGGTTTTAGTTGGCATCCCTGTTTGAGACATCTCTGGGTCTGAATTGGACTAGTCAGCCATCCTTGAGAATTCAGTCTGATTTGGACATTAGTTGATTTGTATAAAGACCTAACAGCTGACAACAGATCGACCGAGCAGTTCCAGGCTTCCATTTTCACCTACAAATGTTGCCTGTCCACACTGTCAAAGGACAGGTCAACAAAGGCCATATGTATTTTTGTACCTTTTTTGAGGGCATTCAATTCAAGATGTTTAAGAGAAAGACGTTCAAACCTGTGCCCACCCCCTTTACAAATCCTGTTTTACGTGGGTCATTTCTATTCTCCCTTGAGATCCATTTCTGCAGCTGTTTTAGGAGAAAGGCCGCAAACAATTTGCCCAGCGTATATAAGAGAGCAATAAAGCGGTAGTTGGAGGGGTCTGCATTGTTGCCTCTCTTGAAAATACAGACTTTTAAGGCGGATCAACATGAATCTGGGATCACACCTGTCTTCAGGATCTGTTTGAAGAGCATTAAGATGAATGGCAACCAGGCCTTGGAGGCTTCCTTTATCATATAGTTGGTAATACTATCGGGGATCTAGATGAATTGGCTTTCTTAATTAGCATTTCAACATCCGACATATCCAATGGAAAGGTCCACCCCACTAAGTTGGTACTGGGCTGTGCCGCCCAATCTCAATGGAGAATAATTTCTTGTAAAAATCAGTGCACTCCTCCTCAGAAACCCCATTGATCAGGGAGTACGAGTGCAGTGCACCACCCTCATTGAGCAGTTGTCAAGTCGATCTAGCATCTTTTTTTAACAAGGTCGATAGCATAAGTTCAGCTTCCATCTGTAGAATATGTGCTTTGTGGAGTGATAACCAGTTTTTGTATTTTTGTTTTCTCTTTTTCAACAGCAAAATTTCTCTTCCCTCATCCAAGCGACCAAATATTCTTAGGTCTCTATGCAACTGATTTGTTGCAATCATGATTTTCTTATCAAACTTATGGCTATGCACTTGGGAAACATTCAGACACTTTTAAGGCTTTGTGCTGAACTCTAGCAACAACGGCGTATAGTCAGGATCCGACAACGCCACTCCACTTATCTGGTGTACTTTTCCACTAGCACACTGATTTCTTGATGGTTCGTCTGAAGACGGTTGCCCCCTTGTGTGGATTCAACCTTTGTTTCCCAGCTGTCTTCATTAACCATGCAGTAGCACCTCCAGGTGATTTTTAGAAGGGTATGGACGCTTGTTTTTTTGGGTAGTTTGAAATTATATCATTGATTATAGAAGACATTATAAAGACCATAAACTCACTCAAATCATTGAGAGCCCCTGGATCTGATGGTTTAACAAACAGCGATCTAAAAGCAGCCCCAGACCACTGGGTCAACTTTATGAGTCATCTATTATGCTTAATTAAAAAGACCCAACAGATACCGCAGGCTTGGACTACAGCGGTCTTGATTCCAATTTACAAAACAGGAGATAGAAAAGATCCGGCCAATTATAGACCAATAGCTTGACTAGATCCCTTGGGTAAATTATTTGCTGGTTTCCTGCAAACAAAGCTGAATCAATGGGCAAAAGACAACAACAAAAAAGCCAAAAGACAAACAGGATTTGTCAAACATATAGGCACTAATGGCAACCTCCTACTGTTGAATATGCTGAAACATGAAGCAATGGCTAAATCCGAACAACTATATGGCATCTTTATAGACCTAAAAACGGCCTTCGATTCAGTGAATAGACAACTGTTATGGGTTAAATTAAGAAATTGGGGCTCCCCCGCAAATATTCTGAACCCGATTAAAGAACTTTATTTGAATACTTCGATACGTGTTCCATTGACCAAAGAAGGAAGACTGACTGATTTGATTCCAGTAGACAACGGCCTAAAGCAAGGCTGTCCATTAGCTGCATGTCTTTATAATCTTTTTACTTATGATTTTGGCGAAAAAATTCAAAACACCATAGAGAATCCACCAAAAATCAATAGCGAAGCTATACAAACACTAATTTACGCAGATGATATTATCATTTTGGACACAACATTGCAAGGACTGCAGCAAACAATGGATAAAGCACAAGACTACATGACGGACAACAAGCTTCAAATCAACACCGATAAAACAAGAATCATGAAGCTGATTAACTTGAAAACAAAAAGTCAACCAAACGTAAAGATTCAGATAGGAAAACAACTGATTGCGACAACCAAGACAATCAAATATCTAGGGGTTATAATTAATCCTTCAGAAAACGAAGTAAAATGGCAAGAACACATTGAAGCAAAAGCAAGATCTTTGGCAAACCAAGGCCGTTTCTTCCATTTAAAATACGGGACTTATTCAGCAAAACCCACAATTCTGCTGTACAAACAAAAAGTAGTCCCAATTTTAACATATGCAAGCGAGACACTAATTAATCAAAAAGTAATGAGATGGCGCTATTATGAGGCACTGTTCTGGAGGAAGACACTTGACATCCCCAAAACATTTCCAATGAACACAATAAGATTTGAGTTAGCCTTACAATCGGTACAATCAATAGTCCTATGGAAACAACTGGACTTGTTAAGAAAAATTATGTCTGATGATGAAATACCAGCTTTGGAAATCCTAAAAGAAAAAAAGGACGCTTTCCAATCAACAGCATTACAGAAATGGGTTAATGAAATTAAGGTGAAAATTAAAATAGAAGACATCTCAGACGAATTGCTGCTGAATAGACCGCAATATGTAAAACGGAAAATACAAACAAACGATTGGCTAAGAACACTGGAATTACAGAAAAAGTACAAACGGCATCTTCATTCAGAAACAGAGGTGAGGGCACTTAATGAACTACCTAAATATCTGGTACAGTTTCCAAACTGTAAGTTTCGCAATTTGTTTCTGCGATTTAGATTAAATATATTGCACACTCGCAAATACCAAGCTCTGATAGGGAAACCTCTCAAGAAATCTGATGCCTGTCGATTCTGTAATTTAGTGAGACCTGAAACTCTATTTCATCTGATCATGGTATGCCCAGCCTTGAAACTGAAAAGAGATATATATAAAGACTTCTTTAAAATTGCTGAAAAACCATCGACAACAGAAGAAAGATGGGCGGAACTCCTCGAAGGAAGTAACCAACGATTAATATTTACTGTGATCAAATTTTGGAATTATCTTATTACCGAAAATCTAGAGGAATAATGAGAATAGCGTGAACACTACGAATAATAGGAATAATATGAATGGTAATGCCTGACAATTTGCTTATTACTTAGATGTATGAACAAATGAAAAGTTTGTTAAATCAAACAAAACATTTTAATTAAAAAAAAAATGATTATAGAGCTGGATACAAACACATAATCAAAAAAGCTGATGTAAGTACCATTGGACGAGGTAGACTTGGCCTGTCTGTCACCCTTGGATTGTCTATTCAGCATGAAGAGATCCCTATCATTCATCAGCTCTAGCCGTTCTGCCACTCTAGTCTGTCTTGCCCTTGATTGTCCCTGCCCCGGAAGAAAGCTCTTCTCATTGCTCGCAATACCCGGGAAGTTCAAGTCACCACTAGAAGGATAAAATATACTTTGTGCTGCAGACATAATTTGTCTATGTCTATTGCTTTCAGAAAAGACTCATTAGATATAGCCACCATTTTCCAATAGACGTTTAATATCAACCCCCATTTGTCTGGGCAACCTGCCGTTTCCTTAATTTTTATAACAATGTTTTGTAAAAAAGGGATTTGGGCAGCTGGATTCCATCACAGTTAACCCTCTACTGTTTTTCACCAATGTGAACAATCAAGCCGAAGGGCACACTCTAGCTTTGCAATACGCAGGATTAAGGTAAGCAACCTTGGAGTCACGTTTAGCCAGATATCTTACAGGCAAATTATATCCAGGTCACCAGAAAGTATGTCCAAATCTCTGCAGAGATGAGAAACTCCTCTGGTGTTCCAAAAAGCCATCTGCCATGGTGTCACTCGTTGTTAATAGGAGAGTTGTGCCCAAGCTTGGGCCAGCCCCTGGATCCCGTCTGCCCGGGGTCACCTTGTGATGTTGCATAAATGAACCATTAATTGTGTATTTGACCATGTCTGCGCAGTTAAAGGTAACCTTTATGGGGCCATTAGGGATCCTTGGAAGAGGAAAAGGTGCTTGATTGCTCTCTTCATTGCATTTATTAATTTTGTCCTTGTAAAAGAACTCCTCCCCAGCCAGTTGCCCACACCCAGCTGCCACCATATTTAACACATGGTGATCCCGATGCAGCTTCTCCAGCTATAGACCTTTGGGCTTCAACGGCAAATGTTTCTACTAGCAATTCGCTTAGCTTGGAATCCCTTAGGACGAAGCAGATATGCCACGTCCAATAAAGACTATCTAACACCATTTGACTTCAAGTAGAAGATCACTGTGTTCATTCTACATTCCTTTGCAAATTCCAAAAATCATGATGTCATCTGATTGGAGAAATTGTAGCACAGAAATGTGGTTGAACAATCTCATCACATTTGCATGATTTAGAGTCAGGTTGTCATCCACTGGCAACAATCACTCCAGGCATAAGATGTCTCCCTCGTGAGTGCCATTATCTCATTGTCACTGATTGTTCTTGGTATTGCTGTTCGCACCATTTGAAAGAACAACCTTGTTTCTTTGTGTGTCGCCTAGTTCAGAAGATTGGAAATGTGGGCAAACTTTTCCCTCACGATCAGCTGGTGAGAGCAGATTCTTGGGGCATCCAAATGTCGCGCATACGATCGTGCACATTTTTGGACCTAATAACTTAAATCGTGTGTGCATTATGTTGCACTGCATTCTGCAGCATGTTGTGTGTTTTAGGGAACTGTTTTGTGACTGCAAGGTCGCACAGTAGCTTTACCTCTGCACTGCTTCCTTTGCTAGCCTGCCAGTTCAACATGGCTACCCTCCCCTAAGCACTGGAGTGCCTGGGGCTTTGTCCTTCTGTCTTCCTGGATTGGCTGTTGGCCATTCTAATTCAGCCTAACAGAAGCTGGAAGGCTTGGCCGGACCTCCCACCAAAGGACCGATCCTGGCCCTGACATGACCACATTCATTTACTTGTTCTCCATTCATTCCTCCCACATTTCTCCATGATGCCGCCACAAATCTCCCTCCGATCCTAAAGCCCCTTTCTGCTCACTGTCTGCTACAGGTACGCAAAGGATGCGAATGCCTGTGTGCTGAATGCTCCCCCCACCCCCTATGGCTGCCTGTGCGCTGAATGCTCCCCCTCCTCCGCTATGGTTGCCTGTGCGCTGAATGATCCCCCTGTTGTAAAATGGGATTGACCATCAGGTCTGTGCCACCTATACTGACATTCTTGCATTATATACTGCTGCTGCCCTTAATGATGGGGTTGTGCATCATCTCTGTACCACCTATGTTGACATTTCTGTATTATATCCTGCTGCCACCCTTCAAGATGGGTTTGTGCATCAGGTTTGTGCCACTGATACTGACATTTCTACATTGTTTGCTGCTGCCGCACTTCATGATTGGGGTTATGCATTATCTCTGTACCACCTATATTGACATGTTGGCATTGTATGCTGCTGCCACCCTTCAAGATGGGGTTGTGCATCAGGTCTGTACCACTGATACTGACATTTCTACATTGTATGCTGATGCCGCTCTTCATGATGGGGTTGTGCATCATCTCTGTACCACTTATATTGACATTTCTGCATTGTATGCTGCTGCCACCCTTGAAGATGGGGTTGTGCATCAGGTCTGTGTCACCGATACTGACATTTCTACATTGTATGCTGCTGCCGCTGTGGGATGTATTAACCCCCTTAGGCTCTGCCCTGTGGCATCACTGTGTGCTGTTGGTGCCAGAATTATCAAAATGGCTGCAAAACCCCTATGCGCGCCAAAACCTATGGAAATCGTGCCTTACAACTTGAAAAGATGGCTGCCAAATCTTCCATGCATGTTGTCAGTGGTGAAACGGAGACCTCACTGCTGAAACATATCACTGGGCTTCACAACAAGTTAAAATGGAGACTGCATGAAAAGCAGTGTTTTGCTGAAAGGAATCTAGAATATTGTTTTCAAATCTTTTCCTTGGTTGCTGAAAATACAGAATGCCGGTCCAAATCACCATCAAACATCCAATATTCTTGCTGGGTGTTACTAGTCACTTCATTCAAGAAATCATTATGAACATGCAATGCCATGAAAAGCGGAATTTGTCATCAAAACATTCACAGCAAATGTGCCTGCCTGTGAAATCTGTCAACATATGGGCGCAGTACCAGCGGCCGCCTGTATGACAGCTGTCAGTATATCACATCATAAGGATTTAAACTTGTACCATTGAAATCTAATGTCGGAAAACTAAGTGACCAGTTATTGAGAGTAACCTAGGTTGTAACTATTTAAATCCCATGGTTTAGAAGCTGGAATTGCAAGTTTGTGTTAAACCAAGAAAAAAAATGTAACAAAATGACCTTGAATTAAGCTGCCTCTAAGCCACCCAACCAGTATGATAGCCTTGGGCTGCAGGGGAAGATGACAATGGACTTCCTCTGGCTGAAAGGATATGCAGAGTGTGAAGAGTCATAAATGGCCTCTCCCAGAAGGAAAGTGGAGGAGATTGTTTGAGCTGCCAGAAGGAGAAGGAGGCGGGGACAAACCACCATTTGCTGTTTAACAAAGGCAAAAGTACATTTTTAAAAAGACTGATAAATGACTGTGTAAAATTGTGAAAAATATGTCAAAAACAGATTTGTTAATGGGATTTCTGGATGCACAGTTTAAGAGATGCCAGAACTCTGTGAGATGTTCTGGGAAGTAGTAGCGGAAAATATCATTTTACACCAAATGTATTTGTGCCAAAAGCACAAAACCTCATACTATTATGCCCTTAAGCAATGCACACAATTGTACACATTTTTGGATAAACTAGATATTGTGTCCTGGCCAAAAAGGAAAAAAGGGCAGAATTCTGTCAAAAGCAGACACAAGATCCGACAGCGACGAGGTTTGGAAGAGTATCTGCCACACAAAATATGTGATTTATATATGTTGTTGTTATAAAGATTGTACCCATGTAAATATGTATTATACCAAAAGTAGATCTTATGTTCAAAGGGACAAGGGGAGGATTCTCTGACTCATCAACCCACATCATCATGGTGACACCCTGTTTTCTCCTACAATCAAGGGAGAGAAGAGACTCTAGCCAATTGCCTTCCTAAGGGGCAAGCTTAGGATAAACCAGCACACACCCTTTATCACATGCATAAAAAGAGACAGCTGAGGACTTAGAAAGACACACAGATGCACCAACTATCCTGATCCTGGCGAAGCACCCGGAAACAGAACCATCCATATTCCTTGCTCCTGACTTCAGAAACTTGGCAAGCAGAAAGGCAAATTGCATTAGTTGAACCATTTTCAACTAGGCCTTAAATTTCAAGAACCAGAAAGAATCCCACCAAATCTAAAGGGAACCAAAGAAACAGCCGGGCTGTGCTGTAACTGCTTTCCTGCTAAAATAATTATTACCAGAACCAAAAGATCCCATCCAGTTGTGCTGTGCTGTGACCAGAGAACCATTGCAGATACAGTCCAATCCGGTGTGCCCAGCAGTCTGTAATGACCAGAATACCTGACCAGAATCCCTGAGGTTCCATTTGAAACCCAGAAAGTGAGTATCTACAGATAGGACTGTGTCACTAGCATAGGTACTGTCCATAGTAATCCCATATCCAAATCCATCCTATCTTGTCTTCAGAACCTGCATTGTTAGACATCTTTTTAAATTGCCTGAACTCTCTATCTTATCCCTACAATCTTCCTTCTGTACTAGTATTGTTAAAAATATATTTGGGCTCATATATTTCACCTGAAGAAGGCAAGCTCCTCGGCAGGCAGTCGCCCTGATCCAGTGGCTGTGCTCCCGTGTGGTATTTGCTTCTTCATAGTCATCCCCTAGTATAAGAAATCCCATTTGTCTTTTAAAAACGTTTCCCTGTTTTCCCATTCTTTCACCTGTCTCGGAAAAATGACCTCCACTAAAACGTCCATAACTTTCTCAATTTTCATGCTACATGGTAGAAACAAAATTTCAACTTCTGCTTGTAGCTCACATCCACAGCTTTCCTTAGAACCAAAGACTGCGCACAGAAAGGTTTGCCGCAAATTTTGTTTTAGGAAATTTCTATCATGTGTAAAGCAGCTTTTCATTGCACCCGACCTCAGTTTTAAGTTTTCGCATTGCTTATTAGTGTCAAATCATTGCTAGTGTTTGTCTGCAACTACCTAAAGTGGCTCCCATTAGAATGTAAACCATTTCAGCAATTTAGCGTTTTACCCAATCCATTCTCAGGTAACTTTAAAACCATTTTGACAGTTTGCCAATCAATTCTGTTTCTCTCTCGTGTTGCTGGGGGAAATTGGGATTGGTATTTTGTTGGAATTCTGCATTCCTGAATACCTGCTCTCTCTCCTTCTATCTCTTTATATTGCATATTGGGGGGTTTAATGGTGCGCAGGGGGAAATAGTAACCACATTACCATTTGATTGAACACACACAGGCAAAAGTATTAATTCTGTGCTGCATTGTTTTTGCTCATTATTACTCCTTGTGATTAAAGAGATTGCTTAATGTTACCTCACCCATTGGTGATCATAGCATAACCATTAAACATAGTGTGAATATATTGTAAACTACATAAATAAATATTTTAACTTTGCAAACCAGCCTGATTCCTGGTTTAGTGTGACTGGGGGGTTCCAAGAGAGGGGCGTGATATGAGTGGTACATCGTTCAGAATAAAAGAACTTTTAGACACAAAATAAATAAGGATTTCAGTTATGCATTACACGCTAGGTGTTGACTTAGGTGAAGTGCCGGATTGAAATCACTTACACTGCACTTCATGATGGGGTTGTGCATCATCTCTGAACCACCTATATTGACATTTCTGCATTGTATGCTGCTGCCACCCTTCAAGATGGAGTTGTGTATCAGGTTTGTGCCACCGATACTGTCATTTCTACATTGCATGCTGCTGCCACACTTCATGATGGGGTTGTGCATCATCTCTGTACCACCTATACTGACATTTCTGCATTGTATGCTGCTGCCAACCTTCAAGATGGGGTTGTGCATCAGGTCTGAGCCACTGATACTGACATTTCTACATTGTATGCTGATGCTGCTCTTCATTATGGGGTTGTGCATCATCTCTGAACCACGCATATTGACATTTCTACATTGCATGCTGCTGCCACACTTCATGGTGGGGTTGTGCATCATCTCTGTACCACCTATATTTACATTTCTGCATTGTATGCTGCTGCCAACCTTCAAGATGGGGTTGTGCATCAGGTCTGAGCCACTGATACTGACATTTCTACATTGTATGCTGATGCTGCTCTTCATTATGGGGTTGTGCATCATCTCTGAATCACGCATATTGACATTTCTACATTGCATGCTGCTGCCACACTTCATGATGGGGTTGTGCATCATCTCTGTACCACCTATATTTACATTTCTGCATTGTATGCTGCTGCCAACCTACAAGATGGGGTTGTGCATCAGGCCTGAGCCATTGATAATGACATTATTACATTGTATGCTGATGCTGCTCTTCATGTTGGGGTTGTGCATCATCTCTGTACCACCTATATTGACATTTCTGCATTGTATGCTGCTGCCACCCCTTAATAAGGAGTGAGGCATTTTTTATGTCTTTGCTTGCACTTCTGTAACCAAGATTTCTCACAAGCACTTCTGTAACTAAGTAAGCCTTCTTAACAACGCTGCGATGCCCGAAGGCAAATAAATAAATAAATAAATCCATATATCTGTCACATGTGACTTTACACAAAGTCAGCATCAGCAGCACACATGTCTTTTTGGAATCCATTGGACAATTTTAATAAGATTACAATTCTGAATCACACTTTTCTTCATCTGAGTGCCTTTACATTCTAACAAAATAGGGGGGGGGGCAATTTTTGCTCATTCACTAGGCCTTCTGTCGAAGTCACTGTTTTGTACTGGATTTTATATTTCAATGGAACTCCACACTTAGCCAGCTTCACTATCACAATGGGGCCTATCATGGCCTCTCCATTTCTGTCGCTCTGGGGCTGCCTTTTTACCACACAGACTTGCCAGGGATGAGTCTGAAAATGAAGATTGTTCATTCTGAACCGCTGTTTGAGGCAAACGGGGGTCCGATGAAAAATAAGTTAATCGAGGTTAGTCATTTGGCTGGCTGTCGTTTACCAATCATGGCACTACTAGACACCCTTTGCACCAATTATTTTGTTCAGCCCTTGAGAGGGTAGATTGAAGCTCGAGCTTGTTCGCTTGAAGGCAGGCCTCTTTAATAAAATTCTCCTTGTTGGGCATTTGTGCAGCTGTCTGGTTAAGTGTGGGTTGATTTTAAATTTGGGCTCCATCTCTCAGAGGACTTGTCACCAGGGGAGGGATCGAAAACTCTGGGCAACCTTTCTTGGAAGACGTGGAGACAAATTGATTTCCCAGTTTACACATGACCGGTGAATAGGCCTGGGAAATCTCCATTTCAATGGAGGCTCTCCTGGAATGAACTGACATCAGCTCCTGAAGGTCAGGCTTCAAGGCGAACACCTCCGTCAATACCAGATGAGGGGGGAGAACGACCAGCCCTATCTTTGGGTCAGTCCTACCCCCGCCAATGATTCTCGACTGTAGGTTGTCAAAAGGCAGATTGTCACCAGGGGATCTCACCCTTTCCAATGAAAGAGGGTCCGGCAGCGTCGCGATTTCCAAAATCTCGGCATTGGTCAAGTCAAGATCTTTTCTCTGAGTCAATAAACAAGGCTCAATTGGCAGCAAACCAGACGGCTGCTTATTAGCCACTCCCTCTGTCATATTCGGGAATAAAACGTGCTGTTTAAACAGCATTAATTCAGCAGCTGGCAGGGATTTCTTTCCCTCAAGAACTTTTGCCAGACCCACACATTCTTCCACCCACCCCCCTGAGTCATTAAGCCACATTCAGGTTGCGGCGAGGCCCTTTAAATCGAGCATGCTGCATCATAATGAGGCAGTGCAAACTGTTTTAACATTTTCTTAGTTTTTATGGAACATGAACTCTCCTGGGATGTAAGTTGCTGGCGGATCGATGGCCGCGATGTAAAACTCACGAATCAGCAACAGTTTCCATCACCGGCTCCTCTCCTGATCATACAGCAGGGTCAGAGTGCGAACACCCACCGTTACCCCAGGCAACACAGTCAATACTCCTACATCTGGAGTGTGATTTTAAACACAAGCACCTCCAGTGTGCAATAGAGAAGGCAGAAAGACTTCAACTCAGCAGGCAGCAATAGAGCATGGGAACACAATCAACACACCGACGCACTCCGTGCCGCTCCACGTCTTGGGTGTGATTTTAAACACAACCACCTGCTGTTGCAATAGAGAAGGTAGAAAGACTTCAATTCAGCAAGCAGCAATAGAGTGTAGCAACACACTCAACACTCCGACACACTCCACGCCGCTCCACATCAGGAGTGTGATTTTAAACACAAGCCCCTCCTGGTGCAGTAGAGAAGTTAGAAAGACTTCAACTCAGCATGCAGCAATAGAGCATGGCAACATAGAGAACACTCTGACGCACTCCACACAAATAGAAATAATGACATACATGTGCACATCTCAAAAACCCAAAAGTATCAATTCAAAGTAGCCTGCGGGAAACATGTATATATGGATGGATGATATGGTACTTTTAAGTATCAATTCAAAGTGCCTGCGGGAAACATGTATATATGGATGGATGATATGGTACTTTTAAGTATCAATTCAAAGTAGCCTGCGGGAAACATGTATAGATGGATGGATGATATGGTACTTTTAAGTATCAATTCAAAGTAGCCTGCGGGAAACATGTATATATGTATGGATGATATGGTACTTTTAAGTATCAATTCAAAGTAGCCTGCGGGAAACATGTATATATGGATGGATGATATGGTACTTTTAAGTATCAATTCAAAGTAGCCTGCGGGAAACATGTATATATGGATGGATGATATGATACTTTTTATGTTTATTGTGATGTATTGGACTATGTTTGATTTGCACATTATTTAATTAATTCCATGAATTGGTTGAGGAATAATGGTTGACAATAAGTCATCTCCATTTTCTCAATATAGTTTTTTGAAGATTCCCCTTGAACAGAATTGCCATAAGCTGTGTTGCTTCCTTATTCTTTAGAATCATTCAGAGCAGATACTTTTCTTTGTCCAAGAGGATTGCCACATGTTGAATTCAAACATGTCACCAAAAGCTGTCTTCCTCAATCCAGTGGCCTTGTTTTGGGCCACACATCCTCACTCTCCTCTAAATGAAAGCAGAATCCATAGCAATAGACAGAAGTGTCACGATTTACCATTGGCGAATTTATGCTGTACTAGAAGACATGGCATGACATTAGCTTGACCTCATTTTTAACCTACTGTCATTTGCACCATTGAGGAATGGCGAACAGAAGGCCAGACACTTGAGACATTACCTCCACTGAAGGCCTTCTGACCATAAGCATTCCTTACATTAGCTTGATTCAGGAGAACCAAACGATGGTAAGGGCCGGATTCACAGAAGTGTTGTACAATGGCGCAATCCCATAGGAAAATGCTCTGAATAGTCTTCACTTGCTTTTCACTCGTATGCGTGCATCATCTCATATTATATTTCCCACAATTCCTATGTAAGTGTCAAAATAGCTATATTCTGTTTTTGTTGTTTGTTTTCCGGTGCAAATCCCCTAACCATGTTGTGTTTAATACGATTTTTAGTTAATTCACTTCAAAAACAGTTTACTTGCTATTTGCGTTTAATAATGAGCCCCTCTTACAAAGAGAAGGCTGGAAGACAGAAGGTTTATATCCAGCCAACCATAAAATAAGTAGCATTTAAATATGGTAATATGCGACGAGGTAATTTGTTTCTTAAAACGTCTTTGAAATCCGCAAACCCCAAAATTGAAAAAGCGCTCTACAATATCAATGTATACTTTTACATATTGTAATAACGAAATCATCATGTGTGGGTGTTTCCTGTTCTTAATGCGTGAGTTGGAGAGCACTACAACATATATTTCCATTACATTGAGTGCCTGATTCACGAGGCATAATTTAATGGGATTTATAAATCTCTTTTGCACTCATAGACAGGATGACGATACAAAGCAGCTTTAATGCAGGAATGCTCTGCCAAGATGATGAACTAGATATGAAATCCATTTAAGAATCCACGAAAAAAAAATGTCTGTAAAAAGATGTTTTAATGATATGAGTATGCCTCTGCACTGCACGATATGGCACGTTCAACTGGGTAATTAGGAACCCTTTTTGCCATAGATAACGCCAGGTTTACTATCTTGCTCGACTGTGCTTTTCCCTCAATGGTGTTTAAGGCTATTTTTTGCTCCTCCTTGAATCGACAAACAGCATTGAACGCAACAAGGAATCTCTTGCGTGAGTGATTTTCGCAGCATATTTTATACAATGCCCTTGCGGCTTGACTTATATTGGCGAAATCTCCAGAGCATTAAAATAACTATCACCCTGCAGAACAGTGTAATTGAAAAGGGCCTCGGTAGCCCCTTTAGGTAAGCCTTTTCAAAGAAAACTCATGGGCTGTCAGAGTTTACATTTCAAGGGATTCATTTTGTTCCTCGGGAATGGGGAAAAAGGCTACTGAAAATGATTACAACAACAGTAAAAGAAACATTTTTTTTGGATGCACAGACTGCAAACTTATTTCAACCACGTGGATTTCAAGACGAATAGTAAATCCATTTGATGGCTATTAGGCAGCTAACTGAAGTTATTCTGGGAGAACGAATTTTAGTTAAATACATGTTTTCTGTGCCACATATTAATCGTTAAAGGCTGGGAAACTGGGTCAGATTTTTTTTTTGTGTTGCACGATCCCTGACCCCAGCTTTTTTTTCCCAATAGAGTAACTCATTTGAATATTACGTGAAATCGAATTGCTAATGGATCTTTATTGGCACCACAGAAGTCTAGCAGTATACATACATATAATTTCGATTCCTGATGGCAACAAGAAATCCGAACACAAATATCCGACTGTTAAATGTTATTTAGGTCACCGGATCGCTAAAATGCTAAGGTTACACAGTCTTCCTGGTCATCACAGGTGTCAATATCATGACCAGGAAAAAGACAGCCACACTCGTCCTTCATTTATAACATTCACGTTTTGAGTTTCAACCTGAAATATTGTCAGTACTGCCCAAGCAGTAGTGCAGTTATCAAAGACACAGTGCCTGATTCACAAAAGTCGTTTACAATGGCACAGTCCTAGTGAAAAAGCACTTTTTTAAAAATCTGACCCACAGACTGTTCTCAAGGCAAGTGAGGCAGTGAGGCAAAAAATTACCCAGTGAATCTAACGAGGAAGAGTAAGGCTTAGAGTAATGAAGATTACTAGTGGAGTCAGCGAAGTGCCACGTTTTCTTTCTCTTTACGATTATAAGAAAATATCAGTCAGTGCCAAGCCATTGAACAACACCCGTCGGGAACCACCCAATAAGTAATAAATGCTGCATGGCCCATTTAAATCACAAGTTGCAACACACTGCTCACAAAGGTACCCCACTCTAGAACTATCCTCCATTTTATGTTCAGATAGCGAGAGAGACTTGTGTTGACCTTATCACAAGTATTGTTTTAGTTGATTTGATAAATAGTGTGTCACGGTTTATTACACAGCACGCGCAAGCCAGGGAACTCCTTCCCCTACAACGAATGACAGGCACAATAAAAACGATTTTTATTTTTTTAGTATACTAAAGATTCTTTTTTAGTAGGCCTCCAACCCGTCTCGCACCAAACCTCCACAAACACTCTGTGTTACAATGGACTAGGAACCATGCCGGTGTGTATAAATAAGATATTTATTAATTTATTAGTTAATGTCAAAGGAAAATCAACCCAATTGCAACAGCGACCAATGTTGTGGCAACACAAATGCAAAGACTTCTAGCAGGCAACCAGGTTAAGATATACTGTGATACTACTACCTTTTTTAACGACAAAGCAAGACAAAAACTATTCAACTCAAAATGATTTCATGAAGGTTAAGCACCCCCATGCAACACTCAACCCCCAAACATCAATTGGACGTGATTCCTTTGAATGGAAGGCAGTGGCCAGGAGTAGGAATAGAGGGGACACAATGGTTGTGGTGTGGTGCCCTCAGAAACAATATGGGGAGCCAGCAAAGCAGGGGGAAATCTGTTTTTGGAGCACCAATGGGAGAATGTTTTTTAAAATTATTTCTAATGACTGCAAGGGGACAGAATAGAAGAAAAATCATACTGCTTACACTTAGGAGACAGGCAGAGTTTTAGAGAATACTAATCAGCACACCTGGGAAAATAGAAATAGAGTAGGACAATCGTATTTTAAGAGATTCAACACGTGGGCGATGGAAAAGAAAAATGCAAATGGTATTTGTTTTTACTGAGGCTGCAAATGACAGGTAGGCTCTGGGAAAGGGGTCAGCTCCCAATAGAAAAATTGGTTTTTGGGAGATAGCAAATGCCAAAGGAAAATAAAGTGGGAAATGGAAATATGTTTAGCAGTGCACAATTCAAACACAGGGTCACATTTGTTTCTCAGATCACAATGGGATTCATTCTTTTCGGCAACATTTTATAACTATGACATAGAACAAAAATGCATTTTTGTTATTTTCATAAAATGCACAACAGTTATGAAGATGTAAGTTACTCATCATATCCCTAATTACATTTTCCACATTTTCACCAACTATCACATTTTTTACATGTTCAGATCAGCCAGAAACCTAATCTAACTGGCCATTACAGTTTGCAGAGTCACTGGTAATGGGATTCATTCTTTTGGGCAACACTTTATACCTATGACAATTAACAAAAACACTGGGAAAAAGATTGCTGGTTTCAAATTCCACCAATCCCGATCCCGTGAAATTCAAATGGGGAATTAATTGATTTACCTACAATAATACTAAGGATTTACACAAACAAATTAGGGGTTTTTCAATGGGGATATGCTAAGATACACAGGCAAACAAGAGATTCTTCTATGGGGAGATGACAGAGATACACAGGTAAACAAAAGATTCTTCAATGGGGAGATGGTTGAAATGCACTGGCAACTGAGGTTTTCAATGGGGCATTGTCAATGGGGAAATATTGGATGCAATGCTACAAGAACGAAGGCCTTATGCAATTTAGGGCTGGGGTTACTGCTACTTACACAGCAAGCCTTTGTTTAAGGTTCAGGAAAGCCGGCTGCATCTCAGGACACTCTGGAAAGATAGAGCAGGGGTCTGGTCACTCCGCTCTCAAAGATGGTACATTTCAGCAGCCTTCTCTCCGTCCTCCTTTTTCAGTCTCCTCGGTTTTTGTGTGTGTTCTTCTACAGTGCCCCTTATATAGCAGAAAATACATCACTAATTTTGCAATTTAGGGGAAGTACCCTGCAATAATCCCTGTCACTACGATTGGACAGTTACCCTCTCTCTCTCTGCCCCCAGTCAGGATTGATTTAGGGGTTTGGAGCAACATCTTTTCCCATTTGTCATCATCCTTTGTTCTCCTTTCAACTTGATGGCAAAAATTAGCTATATATCACAACTTCATAATTGTACTAGTAACTGCCATACGTAACACATTTTCTGTTTTAACTGATCGTGGGGAATTAGATAAGCCGACCATCAAATCCATATGATGTAGAATGGCCATGTGTCACATTTTTGTCATTTTCATAAAATGTACAACAGTTATGAAGATGTAAGTTACTCATCATATCCCTAATGTCATTTTCCACAATTTCACCAACTATCACATTTGTAACATATTCAGATCAGCCAGAAACCTAATCTAACTGGTCATTACAGTTTGTAGAGTCACTGGTAGATGAATTTTCTACCCCCAAAACTGCCTGGAAATTACTTAAATATGAAATCAATCCACAGTATGGTTGCTGCGTGAAATGCCTAAAATGAAAATAGTCTTTTAAATTAATTGTGAGTGTTCCTGTTCAGCAAATGGGATGGCTGATTCATCCCCCAAAGCCATCTGTCCCCCTGGGCCAGCCTTTGACCAGAGGTTTTTATGAGTCTCTTTGAAGTTAGTGTGTGTGCCCTTTGAAGTGGGCGCAACAAGGATTCATACCTTTTAGTCATTCTCCAGCCAAGGATGGCTTTCTCTCGAAGTCCTTGCTTCCCTAGTCAGTAGGTTTGCAGGATACAGTATGTTGGCGTCTTTAGCAGGACCCCATTTTTTTGGGTGTTATTAGATGTGAGATGTGACGTCTAGACTGAAGTGGTGCTTTCCTTTGTGAAGTTTTGCCCGCAGCCCGGAACTGTTTATTTCTGAAGTCTTCTTCAAATGTCACTGGAGTTTTGTGAGTGAAACATAATATTTCTTTTTTTCTTTTTTCTTTGTTTATGGTTTATTAAACATTTACAAAAATAAATAAACTCAAACCGATCATTACATATTCACAAAGATTTACATCGAAAAACATTTCAATATGTATTTTCTTGTTTCAAGTGCAAGGATATCACAAAATTCGCCATTGCTATCTGTATTCTTTCGGACTTAGATAACAAAATCTTCGTCCACAGTGAGTTCATAGTTAAGATTGAGTAGTTCACAAATAAATGTTTGAAATACTGATTTCGTCCATTCCTTAGTGTGTCACATTCTGTGATCAAATGTTCCAAAGCTTCTGTTTGTGTGTTCCCACACTCAAACCTACAGGTGCTGTCTTGTATCTTTATCTGCTTATGTTTTAGTAGAACTTCTCCTGTATGATGTAATTTTAGCCACAAGCGCAAAATTGTCTGTCTCATTCGAGGATTTGGGAATTATAACAGGTAACTTTCTGTTGTCTTCATCTTTTTCTGACATAAAGGCTCGCCTGAGTTGAGTTGTAGGATTTTGCTCTTTCAAGAGTTATTATCCAATCTTGTTGATACATTTTTCTTTTTGCACAAGCAGGATTCTGTAAGAATAATTCTTCAGTTATATTTGCCTCATAGAGCGCGTCACTTATAAATGTTCTCCAAGACAACGGAATAGGTGGTTAATTATTTATTTTTTTACTATGTTTTGCTTTACTGACATTTTTCTGTGAGCAGTGATATTTTTATCATTTTGACTTTGTAAAGCTGTTTTATATGCAAACACATGTGCAGGCTGTTTTTGCTTTCAATGTACAAAAATCTTGTTTTCCAGGTTAAAGGATTCTTTGATTCCTCCATCTTTTGTAAATCAAACTGCTGCTTGTCCATTGATAATGACAGGTAGGCCCCTTTCACATTGCTCTTTAACTTTACATGAAACAAAAGCAAAAGCCAGGCCATTTTTGTTGCAGTGTTTAAATGTCTGCCATTCATGTGAAAGGCAAAAGCAAAAGCCAGGCCATTTTTGTTGCAGTGTTCAATTGAGGTGAAAGGCAAAAGAAAAGCCAGGCCGCTTTTGTTGGAGGGTTTCAATGCCTGCCATTCATGTGGAAGGGACTTCTGTTTGGGGCCTTTAAATGCACCAAGATGCCCACCCATGTTCTTCCTTGACTCTTTGTTGGGGAAAAGCAGGGAAGAGTGGGGTTTCTTAGGCATCATTTTCCTTAATCAGGGAGTGGGTACTCCAGTGTCCCCTTCTGCTTCTGAGTTGGGGGGTATGGAATGGCACCCCCTTTTCTTCCTTCTTTTGGGAGGAGGAACTCCTGCCTCCCCTTCCATCCTTGAGTTGGAGGGTGGCACGACACTACCCTTTCTTCTGCCTTCCAGATCCCTGAGGTTCTCATCAGGCTCCAGGCTGGAATTTAAGGAGGTTAGTTCTCTAATAGAAGGTAAAAAAAAAGGTTTCAGTACTTTTTACACACATTGTTCCTGGAAGATTTACAAAGAATTTACAACAACAACCTACAGTTATACATGACTTTCTTGTTTCATACATTTTTAAAATTATTTTTATTTTTTATTTTCTTCATTTGTACAATAACACCCAGTAATTTACTCCCTGTTATATATATTACATGGCCTGCGTTAGCGGACATGTAGTTATGGTTACGTTGCTAAACCCATAGGAAGAACACTTTTTGGGCGGCTTATAACTTTGCTCCCCCTGGACGAATCCTCACCAAACTTTGCAAAAAAAGTATATGGCCCACTCTGAATTTTTGGCGACGTTAGGTCAAGGGGGGGCCGAGTTATAGTGGGGGTCTCAATTTTTTTTTTTTTCCATAGATTGAATGGAGAAACATTTTTGCTCATGCCTACAGCCTATACCGCTAGACAGATTTTCACGAAATTTGTAGCAGGAGTGGTGGCTTGGTCCCGAAATCATGCTTTTGTAAAAATTTGTGAAAATCTGTCCAGTAGTTTTTTTAAATGACCAAAAAGTGGGTCTCAAAAAATGTGTGATATGTCTGTGGACACACTTCCCTGTTCGCTCCGTGGACAGGGCACCAATTGGATAATCGGCTTGTGTCATGTCAGCGGACAAGCAATGTGTCGCTGACTGGTTGGGGTGAAGCATGAGGTGCGTTTCGATGCACCCGCCATATCGGACAGCGTGGCATGGAAATGAGTATAAATCCAATTGTGGGGACTGAGTTGGTGTGTAGGAGTGCTTGGAGAGGGTGGGGAAGTAAGAGATGGGGCAAAGAATGTATTTGTTTAGGTGGGAGAATGCCGTGATGTGTTTGCAGTGTCGGCGGTCACCGCGGTTGTCCCCGGTCATACTAAACACTTGGCAGACCACAGGGTATTTTACTTTACTATGATAATGGTTTTGGATCGTTAGTAGAGCATTGGGTGAAGAGGTATGTATTGAAGAGTTTGTGCATTGGTTGTAATTATTATTTTAAAATGTTAATTGAAGTGGATAGGTTTTGAGGTAGATTTGTTATGTTTTTGGGTTGTGGTCATTAGGTAGGTGTTTGTTTCTATGGGTGTACTATGCTGCGGTGGTTGTGGCCAGGGCCCAGAGTCTTGGGTGGATGGGTGAAGGCTTATGCCTTCGGCCATACACCCAAGACTCTGGGCCCTGGCCACAACCACTGAAGCTCAATACACCAATGCCACCAAACATTTTGACTGTGGTATGTGGGCTGCTTAGGGAATATGTTTTCAAAAATGTGATTACTGATTGGCAGTAGTGTAATAGTGTTTATAGGGTAGTGAGATGATGTGTGTTAGTTTGTTTGTTGGATTGTGTTCAGAATGTCAGTGTTGAAGACTGTAGGCATTTTGGGTTGTATTTATTGGTGAGGTGTTCCTTTGCATGGTTGTGTTATGTTGCAGTGTTTGTGAGTCAAATCATTATATACTTACTGTTTCCCTTGTTGAGGCTGTATGTAGAGGTTTGGCCAGGCCATGCAGTCAACATTGTAGTATTTGTCAACAAACACTGCAGCATAAGATATCCATGGAAGCAAACATTTTGGATTGTGGTCTGTTGCCATGTGTTTGCTTGAATGGGTGTGTTATGTTGTGGTGTGTGTGAGTCCAATCATTATATACTTACTGTTTGACATTTGTGGTTGTATGCAGTTTTTTCATGACATGGGTAGTTGGAGCAGACATGTTTTTCAATCACTGTGATAAAAGAAAAAAAATCACATGTTAGTGTAGGTAGTTTATAATGAATATTGCATTGCATAGTAGAAATTTCTGTATTTTGTCGACCCTCATAGTTAGTACTTTAGAAGTACTATAGTTCAAACCAGTGTACTTTGCAATTTGCTCAGTTCCTCTGTTTGTTTATTAGATCATTTGGTCTGTGGGAAAAAAATCCATGCTGGATTTAAAAAAAATACTTTCTACGTTGTGCTACAATATATTTCTTTCATTGATTTCAGTAAGAGGAATTGAATAGGTTTATGGTTTTTGATTTGGAAGTCATGGTAGTATTGTTGCAATAAGATAGCAGTTGATATAGTCTATTTGTTTATTTCTCTTTCCATTTTAGTGGAATTCATCTATTTGTTGGCTTGTTGCAGATTTTTGGGGCAGTTAGATATCTGTTGGTGTATTCTAACTGTTTATTTCTTGTTTCATTTTAGTGGTAGTCATGTATCTGTTTACTTGTTGCAGAATCTTGGGGTAATTAGATACCTGTTGGCATATTCTAACTGTTCATAGTTTTGAAATTGAAGTTTTGTTTATGTTCATACACAGATTAGTTATAAAATATTGGTTTTAAGAATAATTAGTAAGCGTTTACAAGATTTGCTGGTAAGCTCTGTTTAGAGTAATGGTACTATCATTACATTCAAACCACCCACAATTCTTTTTTATATATGCCGTTTAGTGGCCTGCATTGGTTGTGGCTCCTGTGTGGTAGATTATACCTATTGTTGTGAAGGTTTTCTTACCAAGTGATACTTGACCATGTGTGAATCCAGTCAGCTTGCAGTTGTTTTGGTACCATCTGCATTGTAACATAAAAGTATTACTATTACGTATGTACTATGTGTCTTTATGTGTAAGGTGGAGCGATTATCTGAATTGCAGGTAGTACATAATCTGCTATGGTTTGCATTTTGTACAAGTTGCTGAAATGGAATGGATTCGCAGTTAGTTATGTATACATATACAAAGCGTTCATTTGGAAGTTCTCCTTGTGCTACGTGGCTGCAAAGAGTGCATGTATGTTTCCACATGTAACAAATCTGGAAGATTTCATTTATAGGTATGTTTTTGTTTTCTAGTACTTGTTGAAAGTACATTGGAAAGTCTTGTGGATTTTCTTGTGTGTTTATAGTGAATTTGACCATTCCAGCACAGTAGTCCAATTCCTGCCTTGTTTCAGAAACACTGTAAGTGTTGTCAGGATTGTTGGTTGCATTTCTATGAAGGACTAACATTTGCAAACACAATTAGTCTGACCCTTGTTAGTAAATGTTGTCAATAATTGGCGGCAATTGCAATAGGATATCGATTGCTACATTTGCGTAGAAATTGACACCAGTTATATTTAAAATTTGAATGGATCTGACAGTTCTGTGTCCAAGTCATTTGTTTGGAGTGCACGTTGTTTCTTTGAAGAGGTAGTTCAGTTAGTTTGAGCAGTAGATTCTTCTTTGGTTGTGGTTTTGATGAAGTATTAGCTTCTTTTACTTTCTTTGGAGGAATTGCTGTGAGATCCTGCATAGTTTGAGTTTGAAGTGGTTTACTTTTACACAGTTTTGGTTTTTGAGGACTAAGAAAGGTTTTTAGATGGGCGGTGTAGAGTGAACACAGTCTATTGTATTCTAGAATGCAAGGAATATCAGCATGTACTTTACTTGCATCAAAGTTGATTAGAAATAGTCTGTCAAATGTACGTAAGTGTGATAGTGCTACCTAGCTCAGGCCTTCTTTAAAGGCTGTGCTACCACTATCTATCAATGCGTTATCTAGGGTAATACCTTGTGATTTGTGAATGGTGACTGTGTATGCTAGAGTTAGAGAAAATTGTTCTCTGCGTACATGCATTTCTATGAAACGAAGGAGGCAGGCTGCTGAGCATCCTATCCTTTTAACTTCTGATAGTTTGTCAAAGAGAATATTGACAAACAGAATGTTGTTGTCACGTGGGTATGTTTGAATGCCAACAACTGTACCACGTGCTCAATTAACTAGTCCTTGGTCCACGTCAAAGTTACATTGAAGCATTACTTTACAGTTTAAATATCCTTTTAATATTTTCTCAAAACCAGCTGTGTTAGAGATAGAGTTTTCTAAGGTATTTAGCCTTGTTGTGACTTGTTGACACATGGGTAGTATCATACAATGTACGTCCAGTTTGTCTGTGTAGCAAATTTGAAGTATTGGTTGCATTTCTTTTTTGTAACATTGTTTCATTACATTTTGATCAGCTTGCAAGCGTTGGCATCAAGGACATACAGTTTACATTTTTGTGTGCTAATTGTTCCAGGACATCAGTAGGACATGAGTTATGACCGTAGAGTGCATGGATGTTCCTGGTTTTTAATATAGATTGTGCTTCTTGAGATAGTACACCAACTCTAATATATTTTAAAATGTTGGCGTATGTGAGGTCTGCAGACTGAAGCATGTTTTCAGTTAATACTTTGTATTAATGTTGCCAAAGGTTGACATTTCCTATGCTGCCAAGAGTTTATGGCAAGTTTGTGCCCTAAGGTTTTAAAAATAGGTTCACCTTTAACTGGTGTTAATTAAAAGAAGATCTCCAAAAACTAAAATTTGTTTTACTCCAAAGAGTTCTTCAGAGTCTGTTTTCAGTACATCTTGTAATCTGAGGTGATTGAAGGCTAACATTAGATTGGAAACCATGCTTACCTCATCTATTAGCAACATTTCCATTTGTTTTAAAACTCTGCGTAGTTCAATTGCAGCTTCTGGAGAAAGTTTGTAATAGTCTAATTTGTTTTGGTGTTCTACTGGAAGGAATAGTAATCGGCGTAAAGTGACACCGCCTATGTTGTAGGCAGTTAAACCTGTGGGGGCAGTTCGAAAAGCTGACAGTTTGTTGTTTGTCAATTCTCGGAGGAACTTGCAGATTATTTTGATTAAGAACATTTTGCCTGAACCAGCTTGACCACTCACATATAGCAGTACAGGTTTGTAGTCTTGGCAGGTACAATTGTTACTTTCATGCTGCACACCATGTTCAGTTTGTTTTGTTACGCTGCTCATTGTTTAGTTGTGATTTTACTAGAGCAAAGTCTTTGGTAATTTTCTCATACTGACACATGGTGTTTTCTACTTCTGTCAGGTCTAATTCTGCCTCATTTGCTATTATTGGCTGTCCAAGTGGTCGTGGCTTCCTGTTACAGAAGGTTGACTACTGTCAGGAGTGTCCACATCTAGTTGTGCCTGGAGTTCTTCTTCCTGTTGCTGTTCATTGTGCAACATTATTTTGTACTGTGTAAAGTTTACGTCTGTTATGGTGCTTTCATTTGCTTTGAAAGTGTCTTCATAGGAGTCATAGGTATCTAGTAAATCTTCTTATTTTTTCATGGTTTAAAAAGTTGTAGCAGGGACATGAAATGCAGTTCTTTATGTTGAGGAGTTTTTAATGACAATTTGATATGATTAATTAATCTTCGTTTGGTAAATTTCACTAAGATGCCTTCACAATTTTCCACTCTGTATCTACCTTTCTTTTCATCTGGTCTAATATTATTTTTGTATGTGAAATTTTGGGCAATGTGGTATAGACACATGGTTTCCAAAGTCGTACTCCTTTTTAGGTAGTATGTGTCCAGCAAATTGTTTTTCAAAATGTGTTGGCTGTTGGGATCATTTTTGGCTATTGTTTCTATGTCTCCATATGATTTGAGAACTCTTTCTTTCTAGATTTAGCAGGACTAAGACCTAGCCATACTATATTTTCTGATTTTCCATACAAGGCAGTACCGGTTAAACAGTCTTCAGCTTCATAACAGACACATTCTCTATGGGAGAGCATGTTTATGCCTAAGCTGTACAATTTCTGTGATAGTGTTTTGTCAGATGATATGTCATCCTAGAGGTCTTGAAGCTCTGTTATTTCTGCTTTGGTTAAGTAGGCTGTAACATATCGTGCAACTGCAGTGGAATTGTCTGCAATGTACTGCACATCTATATTTGCATTCCATAGGAGGGCAATGATTTCATTGTAATCATTGATGTATTTTGATCCTTCTGTTCTTTTTATGTAATATGTGTTTTTAGGTGATTTACCTTTGTCACTATGGGGGTCATTACGAGTTTGGAGGTAGCCATGGTACTATTAGCACGATGGCTGCCTCTAAAGTCATGTCCGGGTTCTTTGAATGGGGATTTACCGGGTGATGCCAACCTTGGAGGACCCTAAGTCCTCATTCAAAATACCCTGCCCATTCCCATTCGAGCCCCCATAGGGCTCAATGGGAATAGGGAGGGAGCTAATAATGGGTCTGTTAATAACAGGCCTGTTGTTTACTCCCTGGTCCCCTTGCAGGACCTGCTAAGGACGTCTGGTCTGACCAGACGTTCTGAGTGGGTCCCGCGAGGGAACCTCATAATGCGGCGCTAAGGGGTTAACGGCACCGGCATCCTTACCAGTGCAGTTAACCCCTTACCGCCGCACTCGTAATGAGGCCCTATGTCTAACTGAAGACATGAAGTTGTTTACTTGACCTGTGTTGAAACTTGTCTAGGGAAACCAAAGCAGCATTTGGTGTAGTATTTCCCTTTGTTTTTATATTTGCAATGACAATAGTGTCTTTGAAATTGTAAAATTTGTGCATGAAGGTCACTATGT
Organism: Ambystoma mexicanum; assembly: GCF_040938575.1. NCBI lineage: Eukaryota > Metazoa > Chordata > Amphibia > Caudata > Ambystomatidae > Ambystoma > Ambystoma mexicanum. The sequence goes on from NC_090936.1 coordinate 844,086,386, forward strand.
GCCGTTTGTGAAGGGATTTCACAAGTGACATATTTTTGGATGAACTGCAAAACAGTGGCATCACTGTCCTGACCAGATTTAGGAGCATTTTCTAATCCACAAAAGCATGTGGATGTGTGGTGCTCCTCTGGTTTGGTATTCGTTTCTCCAAAAGAAGTGTTGCACTTCTACGAGGGGAGGAACAGTTTTATTATAAATGAAGTGTACCATAGCAATGAAGCGATGATGGAAATATTTTGATACATTTACAGGATCCAGAGAGCAGGGTTCCCCTGGTGTTTTTATATCTATATTTGTTTTCTTTTTGTTTCCTATGCATTGGAAATCGTGTAAATATTCCCATGCATGTTCTGCACAAATTAATGTCACAAACCAAGTGGGTGGGCCAAGGTTTCTTATCATACAGCGTACATCTCTGTGACTTCGGAAGCAGTATTCTTGTGTACCATGCATGTTTGCTAAATGATTTTTAATACTTGACTGTAAACCCTCATCTTTTTCTTGCACTTTTTGGAGTAATTGCATAGCTGACATATTTTGAAAATGGTACCTGATTTCAATGTGTGTGCAACTCTTTTGTATAGAGTTTCTAGTTCACTTTCAAAGAGAAGGTGGAATATGTATTCAATGTTTTGTCTGATTCTGGCGTCTTCAGAATACATTCGTAAAGGGCAGTATTCTGATGCTGTTATTTGTGTGGGTCTATCATCGTACCTTCCTCCTTTTCCAGTACGAAAGAGTAGAGGAAAGGAACGTGCTTCTATACATTTTTCCCATATGCTGATTGGAGATCCTTTGGCTTGTTGCATTGTGTCCGTTCCCAGTGCATCATCTATGAAGTCTAGAGTGTAATGGGTGAATTGTATAATGGTCTAAAATATTGGATTCTGTAGCAGGATCTAGAAGTTGGAATTGACCAGTTTCTGATGAGTCTTCAATTATTTCAGTGGTTTACCCAAGTTTTCTTCAATATTTATCTCTTTGTAGTATTCATTGTTGTCTTTTAGATGTTGCAGGTCTTGCCTAACTTTATGTAAATCCACGCGTTGTTGCCAATTTATTTGTCTTTTGTAGGTACGCCATTTACTAAGATAATTAAAGATATCTATTGGACATTACTCTCCCAGAGTGTGTCCATTTTCTTTGAGATTTAATGGCAAATAAACTACTTTGCCAAAAATGCCTTTCACTAATTCGGATGGAGGTAGTTTTGCTGTTTTTGATTGAAGGCGTATTATTGCTTGAAAGGAGTGCACTGTTTGAATTATGAAGTTAAGTTTTTGCAAGAGTTTTGATAGTGGGAATAATTCCAAGTTATTTATGATAGCACGTGAAGGTGTTTCGTTGTTGTCAAGTTTTGCAGTACAGTAACTGCAAAGTATTAAGGGGTCAGTAATTTTGTTTTTGTTTTCTGCTATAAGATAGAGAGCTAATTGGAACCACTTGGAATCTTCATTGTCTTCTATTTTGTACGTTATGTCTACAGTTTTTGTGCTATTTTATAAAATGTCCTGCGGCAACACACACAAACACATGGTTTCGTAAGTCAGCAGATGTACTTTTAAACTTTAATATTTCTTTTCTGTATATATGTGTAGTAGAAGGTTGCCATCTGGAAAGTTGTTGCTAGTCTGTTGTAAAGCTATTGCATTTTGTAAGTGGCTTTCACATCCAAAATATTTTCTCTGGATATACTCTATTTCTTCCAGTAGTTTATGAACCAGATTTCTTATACTTGAATGGTGTGTTGATATTATTTTGATATGGTGAAGGTGATTTTGCAAATAGGTCCAAAAATGCAGGCTAATTAATGTCCTTGTAGTCCTGTGCATTTGAGCACTGGACAGGAATCCACACTTTGTAGTAGTATCATTTTGAATTTGTCTTTGCCTTTCACATACTGATTGAGGAACTGGCGTAAAGATCTTATATTTTTGGCTATGTTACACATTGATGTGCACGGCCATTTGTAGACTGGACGTATTGGTTCCGTGGAATAGAGAGTTGATACTAAGTTTTCTGGGGATATTTTTGTGAGCAGTGTTTCTTGTTCCATAATAGTATTCTTAAGTTTTTCATACCCTTGTCCACTGCTATGTATGGCCATTGGGTTTATTTGCTTTTGTTTGTATGCTTTTTCATTGAAATATGGTTTTGTGCTTCTGGTGTGACTCCATTCACCTCCACAGATGTTTAGATGTTTGCAAAGCTATCTTTGTTGATATTCTGTTTATTGAGAAGTCTTTTTTGTAGTTTAGTAGTTAGTTTTGTTAGTGGTTTAATCCTGTTTAAAACTAAAATAAATAACTTCCTTTTGAGAAGGATTGCACTGTCTATGAGAGCTTCTAGGATAAATTTTCTACGGTAGGTTTTAAGGGTTGTGTGTGATTTCTCTCCTGTTTTTCTAAGGTTCTGAAGGACTCTGTGGCGGAACATTGTTTGTAAAATAATTATTTTGTTATGCTTACTTGTGGCTACATCGGGATTTATAGGTGCAGTGTTAGCTCCAGTGGTAGCTGAAGTCTTGTTAATCACTTTCTGTTCCGTTTTACATTTTGAAAGAGGAGGCAAGGTTTCTGTACTGGAAGCTAGTTTTGTTTCGCTTGGTGACTGTATTAGCTGTTTTGTTTGAACTTTTTGTACACATTCTGCTAGATGTGGATGCTTATTTTGGATACTTTTATTTTGATTTTGTCTTTTTCTGTGTTGCTTTCTACGGAGTTGCTTTTTGGTAGGCATTCTTTGGGGTCTGTTGGAGAAAAAAAGAAAGTGTGGTTTGGGATGTTGTTCAGTGTATGTGTACTTTGTGCATGAGTGTCTGAGTATGATGGTAAGGATGTATGTAGAGGTGTGTGATTGTGAAATGGGCTGCTACTTCAGGTTGGGAAGGCTATTCTCATATTTGTGTGTTACTATACTGGTGTTCAGATGACAATACACAGTATGCTGCTGCTGAGGGGCAAGCAGTAATACTGAATCTAAGACTGCAGGGTTAATGCAATTGTTTGTTCTACAATACTAGAATTCTACAGTGTTTGAGTAACAGTACATTAAGGCAGTACTGCACTTACTTTTTTGGATGGAAATAGTAGGTTTCTTCTGAGTTCTGGTTTGTACTTCAGAATCTGCTGCTTTGCAGGGGAGTGGTCTTCAATGTAATTGTGAAAGAAAGAAGTTAGTAAATATGTGTGTTAATAGCACTGCTGTTAATGTACAAATGAATTTATTTGTTTTTGCAGTAGTAGTGCTTTCTGATAAATGTGCATAGCATTTAGATACACTTTCCTTTGCCTATATGCATTCTGTATATTTTTCTTAGAAGCTGTCACTTGAACATGCTTCAGAAATGATTACAATAGTAAGCACACAGAGCACACTTGGCTTTTAAGGCAGTGCTATTGATGTTAGGAGATGAGAAATAACTGTATGCTTTTCTTGCTATTTATACAGGGTAAATGGAAGGAACTGTGGGGAAAAGAATGCATTTTTGTGAAGCTGTGGGAAATAAAGCAGAAGGATTTGATGGGTTCAGCAGCTTTTTACTCTCCAGGATAGTTGTAGGGGAGAATGTTCAAATAAGAAAACCTGGAGAAGTGGCAAAGTGACAAAGCTAGTTTACCAGACTACAGGTGATTAGCAAACTACTGGGTGATCCTGTGGTGCTTTAAGATGGGAGAGTCTAAAATAAAGTAAGGGTTGCAATGAAGGTTCTTGTGCTTGTGTTGCAGACTGAAGGAAAGGGGGAGATGTTGTATGTGTTGGTTTACTACACTGTTTGTACATAGTTGTACATGATGTGATAGACAAGACTGCACCTGTGTATAGTTGAATGCTGTTGTAAATTCTAGAACGGAATGGGCAACCAGCTGGAATGAGAGAGCTGTCTAGATTGGAGGACCAGTTGTAGAGGCAATAGTATTGTTTCAGCCGGGAGCCTTTCAAATTATATTGGCTATCTGTGTTCATGAATAAAGATGCATGTACTCATCCTGGCTGTGCGTCACTTTATAACACACTTCAAAGCCTTCTCCCACAATTATACTGTTATCTCTTCCATCTTTTAACATCAAATGACACTTTGTTAGACAGCTGTGTGTGTTGTGTCTGATTACTATCATAATCATTTCTAAAGGAAGTTCAAATGATAGATTGTATGTTAAATATTCAGAATGTATAAAAAGGAAATTGTATGTACATCCTATGAACTATAATGCATTAAATGATACTATGGTTGAAATTTGGATAAATAGGTGGCAGTGGTTACACAAACGACAGAATGAATGAAGAAAATAACAGTTTGCAGATTACAGTTAGTAATATGAGTGAATACAAATTTGGAGAGCAGACAGCTTTGCAAGTGACACTTGATCATAGCAGATGGGAGAAATGATAGTAAGCGTTTTTTTACAGGTTACACAGGGTAAGTGCCAGTTACCCTGTTTATATGCTTTTATACAAGAGCTGTACATGTACTGTGCAGAAAATATTCATACCTGTAGTTTGTGTTCTTGCATGTGGATGTGCATGAATCTGCAAGTAGAAATCTTAGAGAGTTTTATAGTAGTTGTTGCTGTAGGTGCTTTGCAATCGCAACACAATTGTACTCAGAGTGATCGTGATCAACAGTACATCTAAACAGCTGAACTGTGATGATGGAGTTAGATGTAGAGTTCCTGGATGTGATTGGTGGATGGTTGTATGACTGCTTAACAGTAGCCAATGAGGGAATGGTGCAGAGAGTGAAGTGGAAAGGGTAGAAAGGCTGCCCCAGTGTTACGCGCTCCATGAACACCGCAGGTGTTCGCGGACAGGGTGTGCCCCATCCGGGGCTTCTGAGTATGAAATGGGAGTGTATTTTGGGGATTAGCTAATCAGGAGTTGAGGTTCTGCTTTGTATTGAGAGAGGTTGCGTGTAGTTAAGATGGTAGAGATGGAAAAAGTCAGGGTGTTGGTGGTTGGAGATATGTTTGTGAATGGTTTGGAGCATTATGCAAAATCTAGGAATGTGGCAAACAATTTTGACATACAAGGCGTGGAGGTGGTGTGGTGCAATGTGCCTGGTTTTAATTTGCAAGCAATGCTAGAAGTTTGTCAGGATATGGCTAGGTCTAATAGTCCACATGTAGTTGTCCAGCACTGTGGTGCTTTGCATTTTGGCTATGTCAGTGCCCCTACTTTGTTTCAAGATCTGGAAAACTTGGTTCAGGCAGTCATGAAAGTGCTTCCAAATGCCAAGGTTATATGCTTTGGTACCTAGTGCAGTATGGGACAATAGTTCTGTTGTTTATCCTCAGCAAAATGTTGCTAGGTGTTTAATTAACCAAGGCATGTTTGCTTTTATGATTAGAGCTGGCGTGTTCTTTTGCAATAATGACAACATTGAATATGGTAATTTTGTTTACTTTAAAGACGATGGCATGTCTTTAGCTTTTAGCTTTTATGGGAAATGCCATGCTCTTTTGGAACATAAGGATTGCTTTGGAGGAAAACAAGGAAAAAAAAAACAAAAGAATTTACAAAATAGGTGTTTGTGAAGCATCTTTAAAAAAAAAAAAGGCTCTTTTCAGAGCCAACTTCAAAGGGGAAATGGGGCACACAATTTAAATTTTCATTCCCCACTCTCAGATTTTACGATTTGACCCCGGACACTGCGTATTACAGATTTAACAAGGGGGGTCCTGGGAGTCCCTCTGCCAGACATTAGTCCTGGTTACGAGAGACTTACCCAGAGTCTTTAGCTCACTATCTTTCACAGAGAAGAAATATCCCAAACATATCAGTCTTTGTCCTGCCCTGGGGCAGTCCAGCACCCAAATGCGAGGCAATTCTCCTCTGAACAAGAGTACCAACAGAAACCCCAGACACGTGTTTCGGTCTGGTTGGACCTCATCAGTAGGGTGGATCTGTGCCTCTCTAAGAATAGTGAGCAAGGGGTCCACGTCTGGATTCCCCTAGTAACTTAGGGTGAGACCCAAAGTTACTTAAATATGCAGATTTAACAAGGGGGGTCCTGGGAGTCCCTCTGCCAGACATTAGTCCTGGTTACGAGAGACTTACCCAGAGTCTTTTAGCTCACTATCTTTCACAGAGAAGAAATATCCCAAACATATCAGTCTTTGTCCTGCCCTGGGGCAGTCCAGCACCGAAATGCGAGGCAATTCTCCTCTGAACAAGAGTACCAACAGAAACCCCAGACACGTGTTTCGGTCTGGTTGGACCTCATCAGTAGGGTGGATCTGTGCCTCTCTAAGAATAGTGAGCAAGGGGTCCACGTCTGGATTCCCCTAGTAACTTAGGGTGAGACCCAAAGTTACTTAAATATGCAGATTTAACAAGGGGGTTCCTGGGTGTCCCTCTGCCAGACATTAGTCCTGGTTACGAGAGACTTACCCAGAGTCTTTAGCTCACTATCTTTCACAGAGAAGAAATATCCCAAACATATCAGTCTTTGTCCTGCCCTGGGGCAGTCCAGCACCGAAATGCGAGGCAATTCTCCTCTGAACAAGAGTACCAACAGAAACCCCAGACACGTGTTTCGGTCTGGTTGGACCTCATCAGTAGGGTGGATCTGTGCCTCTCTAAGAATAGTGAGCAAGGGGTCCACGTCTGGATTCCCCTAGTAACTTAGGGTGAGACCCAAAGTTACTTAAATATGCAGATTTAACAAGGGGGTTCCTGGGTGTCCCTCTGCCAGACATTAGTCCTGGTTACGAGAGACTTACCCAGAGTCTTTAGCTCACTATCTTTAACAGAGAAGAAATATCCCAAACATATCAGTCTTTGTCCTGCCCTGGGGCAGTCCAGCACCGAAATGCGAGGCAATTCTCCTCTGAACAAGAGTACCAACAGAAACCCCAGACACGTGTTTCGGTCTGGTTGGACCTCATCAGTAGGGTGGATCTGTGCCTCTCTAAGAATAGTGAGCAAGGGGTCCACGTCTGGATTCCCCTAGTAACTTAGGGTGAGACCCAAAGTTACTTAAATATGCAGATTTAACAAGGGGGGTCCTGGGAGTCCCTCTGCCAGACATTAGTCCTGGTTACGAGAGACTTACCCAGAGTCTTTAGCTCACTATCTTTCACAGAGAAGAAATATCCCAAACATATCAGTCTTTGTCCTGCCCTGGGGCAGTCCAGCACCGAAATGCGAGGCAATTCTCCTCTGAACAAGAGTACCAACAGAAACCCCAGACACGTGTTTCGGTCTGGTTGGACCTCATCAGTAGGGTGGATCTGTGCCTCTCTAAGAATAGTGAGCAAGGGGTCCACGTCTGGATTCCCCTAGTAACTTAGGGTGAGACCCAAAGTTACTTAAATATGCAGATTTAACAAGGGGGGTCCTGGGAGTCCCTCTGCCAGACATTAGTCCTGGTTACGAGAGACTTACCCAGAGTCTTTAGCTCACTATCTTTCACAGAGAAGAAATATCCCAAACATATCAGTCTTTGTCCTGCCCTGGGGCAGTCCAGCACCGAAATGCGAGGCAATGCTCCTCTGGAATTAATCAGTGCCGTGGACAGGAGAGTGCAGTTTTTTTCAGAGATAAATGGGCGGATGTATCCTATTCGCTTGTTAATGAGTCCGCAGCTAGACTTGATGATAGAAACGTGGGACTTCATGGAAAGTTCTTCATCCAGGACAACTCCTAGGGTCTTGACTTTCTTTTGGACAGTGATGATATTATCTGAAATAGGGAAGCTGGCGTGGTAATGGTCAAGTTTAGTCCGAGTGCTTTTAGATGACACTATTAGGAGTTTGGTCTTTTTATCATTCAAAGCCAGGGAGTTGCAAGCCATCGAGTCCTGTATGGCTTCGTCATCCTCTTCATCCTCCTCTGCATCCTCACACCTGTTCCCCTCTGCAGGCCCTTGGAGAGGTGGTGGTGGTGGAAGGGGTGGGGGTGGTGCTGAGGCAGAAGTAGCACCAGCAGGAGCAGCAGCAGCCATGGTTGCCATTTTCAATGGTGTCAGGAGGCACAGTAAAGTCAGCAATTAGCAGAATATAAAATTCAGCAATGTCTGTCCTGGAACTCCAAAAGAAGAATGAGGATCAGCTCTGGGGTGTGGCCTTTTATAGGGGTGCTGGGGTGTGCTCCACGGACACCCACGATGTCTGCGAACACTTCGAACCCCAAAAAAGGGTTCAAAAAGTTCCAAAAAGTATGCAGATCGCTAGGGACATGGTCTGGGACATGTGCAAGGGTGAAGTTTCAGAGGAAAATACATTGGATTGCTCAAAAAAGCACTTTTTGCGTGTCTGGGAGCCCGGACTGCTTTCGCGAACAAGGACCAACGTTTAGCGAGGGTGCGGTCACATGATGACATCACTGACACCTTCACGAATGGAACGAGTGTTCGTAGGACACCAAATGCGCGGGGTCATCAATGACATTTGTCATGTCATCTTTAATGTCCTGGGTGTTAGTCTTAGCAGTGCATGGTGGTGGCGTGAGTTATGGTTGCTTAGCTTACCATAACTAGCGAATTTCAGGGGTTTTTCAGTTTTAGTTGTAACCATACCGTCCCTTTAACAAAGTTTTTTCACTGAATTTCATAGGTTTTTAGTAGCGCAACTTAACCATAACGTCCCATTAACAAAGCTTTTTTACTGAATTACATAGGTTTTTAGGAGCATAACTTAACCATAACGTCCATTTAACACATTTTTTCACTGAATATATATATATATATATACCTCCAAGAAAAAGAGGAAAAGTGAACCGCACTCCCTTGAGCCGAAAGCAAACTCCAAGAACAATAAGAGAGGGAGACTCACATCAGTAGATACGAGTATTTTAATGGTATAAAAAAAGGACAACAACAAACAGACAGGGGCAGGACGCAGTGGGGCAAGACCTGCAACACAACACATTTCGCGCTACACTGAGCGCTTGGTCACGTACAGGGAAATGGATTAGCACAACCATTATAACATAAAGTATAGTCCTACAACACTTTCGCCCACTCTAACATCAGACTCAGTCTCAGATCGGTAAACTTGACGGCCATGTTAGCATGGAGAGAAATGCAAGTTATAAATATCCAAAGCTAATTACATGGATGCTGCACAGAAATATCATGTTAGTGTTCATAAAGCAATGACATAAATGTAAGTACAGTTATACAACATCAAACACAATAAAGTATGGAGAGTGTATTACAAGCAAGCTGTTTTGCAATGGTAACATTTTAAATAAGGTATACACACTTGCGTGGACACAAAAGAGTGCCGGCATTTGAAATTTCAGACTGTCAAGACATCACAATGTTCATAACTGTGACAGATGGGCTGGGGTGCAACAGCATACTGGATCACGGATCCCAGAGGGTAGAGTCTGAACTAAAGTGCAAGTGCATATATATATATATTTCCGCCTGATTTTTCATCCTTCCTTTTCATTCTTCAGATGGTTCCTCTGCTTGATTTTCATTTGACTCATCAATCAGTTGCAAAGCGTGTGTGGCATGACAGCTTTTCAACTGATTGATGTGTGGGCCCATTTTTATTCTGTCAGTTCTCCTTTTGGGATGCAGATCTTATAGGCAACAGGTGAGATTTTATCTACAATTTCAAAGGCGCCGCACCAGAAGTACAGGATCTTTCTCTCTTTGGTCTGCTTCCTTTGAAAATTGTACATGTAGACCCTGTCTCCTACTTGGTACTCTTTAAATCATAATGGGTTTTCATCCCCTCTGCCGACTTTTCCAGATTTCGCTGAGCGTATGCAAAAGCATGCTGCAGGTTTTTTCCAAATTCTCAATATATTCATTTGTCATGGATGTGTTGATCAGGGTCTGCTCTTGAGGTCTGTAGAGCAGATGCTGAGGTAGCACCATGTTTTGTCCAGTCATTAGCTCAAATGGAGACATTTTTGTCACAGAAGATGGTGTAGACCTGATGGCCATCAGGACAAGCGGTAGTCGGATGTCCCAACTAGGCCCAAAGTCCACCACAAACTACTTTAGGATGCTCACAATCATTGTATTGTACCTCTCAACTCCCCCACTAGAGGCTGGCAGTAGGCAATGTGGAGTTTTCTCTTTACCCCACGTATCTCCCACATCTTTGTCATCACCTCACTGCTAAAGTGACTCACTCGGTCTGACTCAATCCTTTAGGGAAGGCCGAAACCCAAGAATATATGATTGATCATCAGGGGAGCTGTTGCTTCTGTCTTGCAATTTGGGGCTGGGAGACATTCCACCCACTTGGCAAACAAGCATGGCATGGTTAACATGTACTTGTTTCCTCTAGAGGAGCGAATCGCGGGCCTGATCTACTTGCAAATCTGACCAAGGCAGTGTCATTCCCCTTTTCTGTAGGGGAGCTCTGTGTATGAGGTAACTTGGCTGAAATTGTGCACACACAAGACACCCCTTCAAGTATTGGTCGAGGTCCTTACCCATGTGTGGCCAGTATGTGACCTCTTGCAAGATTTCCAAAGTTGTATGAAACCCCCTATAACCGGCTGTGGCCGCATCATGGGCGTGACTTTACACTAGGCTTTAGAAAGAGGTAGGTACCACCCACTGGTCACATCCAGAGATGGATCTCCAAACCAACAAACCGTCTTGGATTTGAAACATTTTGGGAAACTTCATCAACACCCGGAGATCCACTTTCTCGATATAATCGGATTCGGTCAGAGGAAAATTCACAGGGGCTTCTACGTGTTGATAACATTTCCCAATAATCGGATCCCCTTTTTGTGCCATAATTAAATCAGCATCTGGGGTTTCCTTACTCCACTGGGCAGCTGAGAGTTCATTTTAGGTAAGTGTTTGGGACCTGGTGATGGCAGCGAGCTGGGTTTTCCCACAACACGAACTTGATCTCTATGAGATCCTACTGGATGGCTCTGGTTTTGGCCAACTGGTCAGCCAAGTCATTTCCTGTTTTGTCTGATTCCTCTATTCTGGAGTGACCCTTGATCTTTTTCCAGTAAATGGTCATCTCTTTAGAGGTGACCAGATCATCAATGGCTTGTATCAATTTCCCATGCTTGAGCGGTTTGTTTGCACACAGCATGCCTCGACTTTTCCAATTTATCAGGTGCTCCACGAACCCCTTCCGAGCATGATCTGAATCAGTGATTATGACTAGTTTGTGGAGTTTGTGTTGCACGGCAGTGAGGATGGCCTGATGAACAGCCATCAGCTCTGCCATATGACTACTTCGGGGACCAATCTTGTACCCAGTAGAGGGCTCCCGGGTATCATTCACCCAGGCATTCCCAATGCCAGCCACCAGTTCCTTTTCTCCCATTGTCATCAAAATGGAAGCAGCACCCATCCACATACACTGTGGGTATCCCCTGGCATGGGTCTTCCTCATGGACTTTGTGTGGGGAAGTCAGGAACCCAACCATGTTGTCTTGGGTTTCTAGACTTTTGCCTTCGAGACAGTTTTCTTGAGCATAATCATGCAAGTCAGTCAAACCTTGAGCGAGGGGACTCTTCTTGTTTTGGCTGTATCTGACCTCCACAGGAAAGCCTTGAAAAACAGAATCCAGGAAGTAATTCTGGAATTTTCTCACGTTCCCTGCCCAGATTCGTTCACTTTGGAGATATTGCAAATGCTGGGAAGGAGTCTCGACAATGATGTGCTCCCCCTGGAAGAACGGGCAGTCATTTTTCAATGCCCACACCATTGCCAGGAATGCCTTTTCACAATTATTGATTTTTTCCTCCACAGAGGACAAAGTCTTACTTGCATACGAGATGACATTGTTGACCTTGTCGTGCTTTTGGTATAATACTGCTGTTAAGCAAGTATTTGAGAACCCCATCTCCAAGAAGAACTCCTTGTTTTTGATGGGGTAAGTCAAACAAGGTGCTTGTCATAGGCTTCTCTTGAGTTGTTTCACTGCCTCAGATTGTTCTGGACCCCACTCCCACTTGACCCCGGCCTTCAGTAAATGGACCAAGGGTCTTGTGACCTCTGCGTAGTCCTCTATGAACTTCCTACTGTAATTTGTAAGTCCAAGAAGGCTTCTTAGTTCATGCAGAGGCGTGGGGTCTGCTGATTTTAATTAGGCTTCCGCCTTTTTAGCCTGAGGACTGAGACCCTAAAGGGTGATTGCATGCCATAGGAAGTTGAAGTGGGTCTTACACCATTGCGCCTTCTGGAGGGACGGTTTCACTGTGGCTTCCTTCAACTGGGCCAGAACATAGCATATTTCAGCTATGTGTTCCTCCACAGTCGAGCTTTTGATTAGAACATCATCTCCATAGGCCAAGTTTCCCCTTTCACCCAAGCTGGGCATGGCCTTCTGCAGAAAGATGTTAAATTCATTGCTGGAGTTTATACATCCAAAGGGGGTTTGGGTCCATGTGTTTGCTGCCCCAAAGGTAAAGGCCAGCTTTTACTGGTCTTCCCTACTCACGGTACTGTCCAGTAACCATTGATCAGGTCAATGGCGGTATAGACCTTTGATCCTTGGATCTGGGCCAGTCCGTGATCAATATAGGGAAGAGGCCATCGGGACATGTGGACCCATTTGTTTAACTCCCTAAGGTCTGATCAAAGTCGCTAAATGCCATTGGGTTTCAGTATCCCCAGTACCGGGTTATTAAAGGTACTGTGGACTGGACAAATTATCCCACTGGATTCTAAGTTCTTTATTATCTCTGTGAGTGACTCCATAGACACAAGGCGCAACCAGTATTGCTTCACGAATACTGGGGCCATCCCAGGGTCTGTTGGTATGGAGGTAGAATGTATCTCGGTGCGACCACAGTCGTACAAGTTCACGGCAAAGATCTCTTAAAAATCCAATAACACCTTTCAGCTTCTGCTTTTCCTCCTCGGTCTTACAGGCATCAGCGAGGTTGATTCATTCCTCAATCATCTCCCTGAAGCCTGGAAATACCTCAGGTTTTGCAATGTATGCAGTATTTTCCAGTTGCGTGGAAAGACGCTATTCATGGTGTTGGCCTTGACAGGAGGTTTCAAGGACAGGAGGCAGTCACTGATAACTTGGAATACCACCTCATCCTTCCTGATGTCGCAGGTTACCTCTTCCTAACCAGAAGGGCAGGAAGAGTACACCGGGAAATTCCCTACTTGCTGGGTGAAAATCTTTTCTGGAAGTATGTCATTGTCACTGAGGTAACAGTCATTTGGAATCGGTCCCATGATCTCATTGCCTAAGTCAATGGAAAAATGTTGGGCATTAACTGCCATTCAAATAAGGGTGTCTGCACCCGGAGTGATGCTCCTAAGGTCGCTGTTATCCACCAATTTTCGAATGGTGTCTTGTTCTATGTCAACTAGTGGTGCTGGGTTCAAATACGATCCTTGCAGTTGGAGGTGATCATTTAAATTTATAAAAGGGTCCAGGTTTTGGAGGTTCTGGCCTTGTTTAATTTTTAGGGGAACAGTGAATTGTTGGACCACTTTGAGATGGTGACCTCTTCTCCAGTTTGAACTTCAACTGCATACGGCACCAATTTGGCTGACCAGAATACTTTCTCAGGATTGTCAAAGTCCATGGGGTTACTCCCAGTCGGGACCAGACTTTGTAATTAATTAGGTCCAAATTAATTGCGAATAGATTGAGAATGTCACTGCCTAAGTAAAATGCAGAGGAGACATCTCTCACAACCCAACAATTATGATCTCTGCTTTTGTCAACAGTGGACATTTTCAGCATGCACCTGGTAGGCAGGATATGTTTGGAATTTGGAGTTTTACAAGCCCATTTCCCACTTGCCAATCAACTTAAATGTGGGAATGGTCTGATCTTTTGGGAGTTTCCTCAATATCTCTTTGCTGATGAAGCTTTTTCCATCATTCAGGCATACTCTGGCGAGAACAGGCTCCCACCCCCTCATTTAACTGAATGGGGATAAACAACTGTTCACCCTTTTTCTAGATATCAGCCAAACTCTGAGCTGGTTTTTCATCATCTTTAGTCATGGGATTTCAGTTCTCTTCAAATTGTGGATCGGTATAACATTTCAGGGTCTTCCAGTGTGGAATGCCACTTGAAACTGGAAGGAAGGTTGATTTTCAAAGATGGAGAAGGGTCCCCATCACCAGTTTGTTCTCCTACTGAGATGACAGTGATGTCAGGGACTTGATTGTTCCTAAAGTGGAATTCGATTTTGTCAGACCGTTGTTCAATCATGTGGCATGTGCCATTTAGAATTACGTAGTTTGTGCTTTGTTTTAGTTGTTTGGCCGGTTAGTCTGCGTCCAGAAGACCTTCTTCACACAGTCGATCAGGGGTGAAAATCTCCCAAGGAGGTCATTACCAAGCAGACAAGGTGTGCCCTCTGGAGTGACGACATTGACCGGGTGTTTCACCCTATGTCGCCCAATTTTTATTTCCAGATCTGCAGTCCCCTGCAAGTTTCGGAGTTGTCCAGGAAGAGGGGTGAGGGGAATTTGGTGACTCCCTCCTCCCTTCCTGAATTAATTTGGTCAAATGCCGATATGGACAGAAGGGTGGGTTGGGAACCTTTATCCACCAGTGCTGAAAATGCACCTTGGCCTTGGACCATGACAGAGGCATAAAACATGCCTTCTCTCTCCTCAAGGGGGCAAACAAAATGTGCATTTTGTGCCAATCTGGCAGTTAATTTATTTATTTTGAACTCTGACACTGTGTGATCTTGGGAGTTTTTCTGTGTCGGAGTCTGGGAATCAGTAAACAAAATTTGGCAACCAGATGTTTGTTGTATTTGGGAATCCCTTTTTCCCCTGATTCTTTGCTCTCCCCCTTTTCCTGGAGACAGTCACTTGAACCAGTTTGGAAGGAAAATCTCTCGTTGATTGCAGAGTCATCTGGGTGACATGTTTGAGGTTCAGGAATTGGTGGTTCTGGGTCAGTCCCCACACTTATCCAGACTAATTTCAAATCTTTTGGGACCCATTTTGCCTTGGAAAGGTAACCCCATCCCTGAAAGAGAAGATTTTCTTCCCTGAATCCTCCAGGGATTCTTCCCCTTAAAACTGGATGATGCAGACTTCCTCCACGACATGGGTTTTCTTTGTCCCTTGGGTTTTCCTACTTACCCTCTGTTCTCTAGGTTGCAGCCTTTCGGTGGTAGGAGATTTTGGTTCAGGTTCAGAGGTTTCTAGCAGTTTTCACAGGTGAGAAAGGAAGCTCCCTCTAGGGCTTTGCATCTCCCTTCCCCCAGACCTCTGGAACCTGTTCATTATCGGGGTTATCACCCCGTCATTGCTTCAGGGTACCATACCCTGGGTTAGAGCTGTTCTGGGCAGCCATGTTCATTTGAGGGCTTTGCTGAGTCCTCAACATGCGACTTAGGTCTTGGGTCAGACTTTGGACCTGGCCCTCCAGTTGCAACATCCTCTCCAATTGGTTGGAGGGTCTAGAGTTACACCTTTGTGGCTGTCAGGAAGGGTAGCTGTCCCTTTTCCCAGAGTAGCTTGGGTATTGAGGGTTTCCCGGGTAGCCCCCATCCTTGGTCTCCCCTCTGCCTGATTTGGGGGTCTAGAGTCCTGAATGCGGGGAGAGAGAGGAGGATTTTTCTGAAGGTTGGGGGTTGGAGGGTGCTGGGAAAGAAACTTAAGTTGGAGGATGGAATATTTTTTTCTTACCGAAACGTAGGATGTTTTGTAGGATGTTTGGAGGGAAGTTTTGAGGCCCTGCACTTACCTGATTGACTCCCCTTGTGCCGGGGAGTCCATACATACCCCAAGATGGGTCTATTACCCTTGTATCTTGGACTTGTATAGGTGGCAGAGACAGATGACACATTCGTGGGATACCCTGGCTGGCTACCACCTGCTTGGGACTGATCAGTGGGTCTCCTCTGCCTCTCATTTGATTTATTAGAGGAGGAGTGTTTTTAGCCCGCCCCCCCCGCATTTCTAGGTCCAGAATCTGGGTATTCTTCACTTTGCCAGCAGCAGGGGTGTTGGCTGGTTTGGGATTTTTGGGAGAATGTTTGTTTTCCACTGGCTTTTGGACTTCATAGATCCAGGTAGCCTGTTCTATTACCTAATCCAGAGTCATTTGATTGTGGAAGTCCCTAACCAGTTGTGTCATGATGCACTTAGAGAGGGCATGAAAATAATTATTGATAAACTCCCTACTATTTGTGTACATCTGTCTAGAGGTCTGGGCAAATGCCTGCTTCAGTTCCTCCACAAACCCACCAGGGGCCTGATCATCTCTGCACTGCAGGTTGCAGGCCACCTGGCGAGCCTCCTGGAGGTTCCTGTGCACGGAGAAGTGTTTGAAGATGGTCGCCTTGTAGGTAGACCATCTGGAATGATTTTGATCGCCCAGCAAAGAAGATGCAGTATTCCGGGGAGAATGTCCACTTGACAAACTCCATGGATTTATGGTCATTTTTGATGCCAAATGACATCATCATCTGGTCATACAGCTCTAGATGCAAAGTACTTTATATTTATGGTAGGGAGTCATGAAGCTTCTGATGGCTTTTATATGCTGGATTGGGTCTTTTCTTTTTTTTTATTGGCATTTTGAGTTTTAAACAATAACAATAACCATCGCCTTCCCTGCCGACATCCCACCTCCCCCCTCACGGGTCCCGCCCTTCCCAACCCTGGATTGTCGTGCTGTAAATCTTGTGAGGGTAGTGTTCTAGGTATAGCAGTTTGTAGCTTATAATAAGTGCAATAACAACTTCAATCTCCAGGGGACCCATTATTCACGATAGTCTTTGTGACGGAAGTTTAGGACCTTTGAATAGTCCCCTTGAATGGAGCAGGTAACCCATTCTAGTGAGGTAGAATGCATTATTTTAGCTATCCATTCCTGTTCATTGGGAATCATGGTTTGCTTCTAATTTCGAGCAATTAGTGAGATGGCCATCACGCTTAGGACCATGTATGCTTTCCTTTGAGGTTTGGTCAATCGTGTGTCCAGTACATCTCTCAAACCCAACATCGCCTCTCCACAGTCTCTCTGGGCTTGGGGGCCGATGATGTCTTTCTTCTCCTTATTGACTACTTCCCAGAATGGCTTCAGAACTGGGCACGCCCACCAAACGTGATACCATGTGCCCACTTCTTTACATCCCCGCCAACAGGTTTGAGCTACTGAGGGGTATGTTTTGTGCATTTTCTAAGGAGTTAGATGCCACTGTATCAGGATCCTGATCCACATTTCTGTTATCTGCATCCCTCTGATTAGTTTAGGGGTTCTATGCCACACTTCCCACCATTGCTCTTCGGATATCAGGGGCGATAGTGAGTCTGCCAATTGCCTCATATAGAGCCATTGGTGTGGTGAATAACCTGTAGAGTTTGCTAATTACTTGCTTGTCCCACGGTGTTCATTAGTAAGTACTTTTCTAGCGGGTTAAAGTCTCTGGTAGTGGACTTCTTCATGTGTTGTGAAGAGAGACAATGCCTCAGCTGGACGTAATGGTACCTATCTTCTTCCCTCAGCCCTATGGTTTGCTTACACAGTTGAAATGGTTTAACCTCTTGCCCCTCCATCATGTCCCTTGCGCGGGTGCATCCCACTTCTTCCCACCTAGTAAATGCTCCTTTCTCCAACCATGGGGTGAACTGTGGGTTTCAAAACAGAGGAGTGAATGGTGATGAATAGGATGTGATCTCTGCTTCTATGACCATAGAGTTCCATGGGTTCCCCACCAGAGCCGTTATTTGGTTTTTGTAAATGTTGAGGGCCCTACCTGCCATGGGACAGCACAGGATCTCACCCAGGGTCCTGTCCACCACTGCCCTGTCCATTCTTCGCCAGATGCTATCTGGGTTCCCAGTAAACCAGTCTCGTATTACCCTTGGTTGGGACGCCCAGTAGTACATTTTGCATTAGTATGTGGGGACAGTCATGACTTTCCATGCCACACCCAGACTTTTACCCTGCCAGATGTAGGCCCTTACCAGTTTATTCAGAACTCTGAAGAATTTATTAGGAACCGCTAGTGGGAGAGCCTGAAAGTAATAGAGTGATCTGGGGACGATTATCATTTTTATGACGCTGATGCAGCCCATCCAAGCGATGCCAAGGAGCCTCCTTCATGCAGCCATGCTTTAAATGTTTCCAGAAGCTGAGGGTAATTAGCTTAGCAAACACCAACATCTTGTGGTCCTCCTCTCCAAAGATGATCCCCTTAATTCCCCTCTCCTGTCTGATTCTGGTTAAAAATGGCTCTAGGAAGATCGCATACAGGACTGGTGACATGGGCCATCCCTGTTTTGTTCCTCTAGAGATCCTTATCGGTTGTGAAAGGTGCCCATTGATGGCCAGCCTGATTTGCAGTGATCTGTAGTTGGCTTCAACCAGATGAAGGAAGGCCGGCCCGAACACCATTGCTTCCATGGTAGCAAACAAGAATGATCATTCGACCCGGTCAAAGGCCTTCTCTGCGTCAAGGGCTAAGACCCCCGTCCTCAGTCCCGCCTGGTTTGACTTCTCTATTAGATGGGATATTCGCTTGATGTTGTCAAATGTCTTTCTCCCTTTGACAAAGCCTGCCTGGTCCAGATGTATCAGGTCCGGTATTACTTTGTCTATTCTGCATGTCAGGATTTTTGTAAAAATGTTGGCATCAAGGCTTATTAGGGCGATAGGAGCTGCAAAGGGTGACATTCTTATTAGGCTTAGGGAAGAGGACCACCTTGGCCTCTTTCATGGAATGGGAGATGCGGCCCATGTCAGAGAAGGAATTGTACAAGGAAGTCAGAAGCAGGATTAGTGTCATCTGAAATGCTGTGTAAAACATGGCGGGATACCCATCGGGGCTGGGGGCTTTGTTTGGCGGTAGCAATCTAATCGCCACCCGTACTTCATCTTCTACAATCGCCCCCTCCAGGGCTTCTTGCTGGTTCTGGGTTCATCTTTTTAGGTGACAGGATTCTAGAAAGGCCTTCTGGAGGTCATTTTCAGGTATTTTCGTAGTGTACAGGGTGGTGTAAAACTGTGTGAATGCCTGCAGTATCTCCTCTGTTTGTGTGGTTTCCTGTCCCCCCACTGCTTGAATGTGATGTATCACACCCGCTGCTTCCCTTTTTTTGACCTGCCTGGCCAGGAGCCTGCCCATTTTGTTTACCTGGAGTTACTATTTCTGCCTGAGATATAGTAGCGACTTTTCTTCCTGCTTCGTCTGTAGGATGCTGAGTTGTCCTTTAAGGTGCCTGTACTCTTTCCTAATCTCCGCCCCTTTGTCTGTTTCCATTCTCTCCATTACCCCCTTTAGATGCCCTTCTAGGTCCGTCTGGAGGACCCTTTCCTGTTTGGCCCATGCTGCCTATTTTGCTATGAGTACCCCTGTATAGTTGCCTTAAAGGTGTCCCATAACCTACTGCTTTGTGTACTTCTGGGGATGTATTTTCGGCATAGAAATCGCAGATGGTTTCACGTAGTTCAACACAGATCACTGTGTCTCTTAGTAAGTGATGCGGAAACTGCCATTTCCAGAGTCCCGACCCCCTCTTTTCCCAGTTGATTTCTAGTTGCAGATGGGCCTGGTCCGACAGAGCAATAGGGCCCACCTCTATGTTCTGCACTTGTCCTAGCAATGGCACTGAAACCCAGATATAGTCTATTCTTGAGAACATTCTGTGTACGTGGGAGAAGTAAGTGTAACCCGTAGTGCCTCTTTTTAGTTCATACCAAGTGTCCGCTAAAGCCAATCTATCCATACTAGCCTGAAGCTGTTTGGATGGGCCGATGGATGTGGGAGACTTACCCACGTTCCTGTCTATGGTCGGGTGCCACGCCAAATTAAAGTCCCCTGTGAGTATCAACTGAACCCTTGTGAATTGGTCTAGTTTTTCCATCGCCCCCTCATGAAACCATCTTGCCCAGAATTAGATGCGTAAACCTGCTCTATTCTGGATAAGCTGAAGGGGTCGCAGAGTGGAGGAAGAAAGATTCAGGAGAAGGCTATTACAGTAGTCAAGTCTAGAGATAACTAGGGCTTGAGTCACATTGAGCCTCTGCAGGAAAGTGAGAAAATGTAGAATTCCTTTGAGAAGGAAGAGCTGATAGTTGGACTTCTTGGCAATATCCTGAGTGTGAGGGAGCAAGGAAAGAGAGGAGTCGAAGATGACTCAATGTTTCTGGCTTCAGTTGAAATGAGCAGGGGGAGAACCCAAGGAGGAAGGCCAGAGTGAAGGGAAGAAAGAGGGAACAGGGGTCCCAATGGGAAGGATATTGATATTGATATTTTATTTCTATTGTGCTTGTACACAAGTACATCTCAGTTTTACAGGAGTTGAGGCAGACATCATTGGAGGCGCACCAGTACTGGATAGCAGAAAGGCAGTCAGGGATGATGGAGGGTGCAAGAGGGTCTGCAGGGAGTCTGAAGAAGAGCTGTGTGTCATCAGCGTAACACTGGAAGTTGGAGAAGGTGGAGATGAGGCGTGCAAGGAGAGCAGGGTAGATGTCTAGGGGGAGAATAGAACCCTGGGGGATGCCACAGGTGGAGATGCAAGTAGGAGAGAAGAATGGGCCAAGGATGACTTGGGAAGAGTGAGGAAAGAGGACAGCCAGTCCAGTGCCCGCTCTGAGATACCAAGTGTATCATGGAGCCTTTGTATGAGGATAGAATGGTTAACTGTGTCAAATGCAAAGAAGAGATCAAGAAGGATAAGGACTGCTAGGGAGTTGGAGTCAAGAGAGGCGAGCCGTTCTTCACAGGTGTTCAAAAGAGCAGTTTCCATGCCGCTGGATGCTCGTAATCCATATTGATGGTCATGAAGGCCACCAGCAAGTTCAGTGTGAGAGTTAAGTTGGGACAAGGCCAGCTTCTCGAGAAGCTTCCCAAGGAAGGTGGTGATGGAAATAGGGGGTAAACTGTAGCTATCGTGAGCGGTGGTCCGCCCCATAGTGTATGGACAAAGAGGAACCTGCCCTCCTTATCAGCAATTGTATCAATAATTTGGACATTTGAAAGGTATCTGAATGCTATCAGGACCCCTCTAACCTTGCTGTTATCGTTGGCCTGCCAGACCTGGGGGTACCCTCTCAGCTTCAGCCTATGCTTGTCTTGCGTGTGGATGTGGGTCTCCTGGAGAGTCACAACTTCCGGTTTGTCATTCTGGAGAAGGTTCTGGAGTTTCTGCCTCTTAGCCGGAGTGTTCATCCCTCTAATGTTGAGTGTGAGAATTCAGATCCCTTTGCTCCTACCCATACTTCAGTATACCCTGGGTGTTGTCGAGTTGCTGCAATCACCCTCCTCCTCCTCCCCACGATGCCCTTCCCCCTACTCCTCTACCCCCTCCGACTAGATTCAGGATAACTTCCAAAGGGCGCAACATTGTCCTGTGTTGCTGGGTCTTGTTCCTTTCCAGGAGATTAACCTTGCAGGGAGAGGCGACTCCATGCCCTCCCCTGCTACCAATGCTCACCTCCATCTCTCCCGTCTCCCAATGCAGGCCCCTGAGATGGCATCCCTTTGATTCTCCTCTGGGTCAAGGTCAATGACAGTTAATCCCAACAGGACCTGTTAGTAGAATTGTCTGTTTAGGCTGGACCCCACAGGTGTTTTCGCTTTGCCTTAGGTTTCCCAATTTTCCTCCACTCCCATGGCTTCTCTCTGTAACCTTCGTGATCATTCCTCCTGCCTTGGCCACCCGTCGCTCCAAATTCTTCTATATTTAAGATCTTGAGACCCTCCTCCAGCATGGAGATGCGGTGCTGGCTGCCCTCCAATCTGAATACCAGCCTAAATGGGAATGTCCACCTGTATCTCGTCTGGGCTTCCTTAATGGCTTTGGTCACTGGACCCATTTGCCTCCTTTTTGCAAGTGTAATTTTGGCTAAGTCCTGGAACAGTTCTCTAGTTGTGCTGTTCACTTTTATGGGGGTAACTTTCCTTGCTGCCTGAAGAATCTGGTCCTTTTGTTTGGAGACCTGTATGGCCATCACCAATTCTCTTGTCTAGCCCCTGATTCTTCTCGTAGGGGTCCCAGCCGGTGGATTCTGTCAATACGGATTTCTCCCCCGGTATCCATGTCCAGCAGATATTTAAACACATGCTGTATTGTTTCCCTAAGATTGGCGTCACTCACACTCATCCTGCTGGTTCCCAAATCCATGGGTTCTACCCAATTAAATGGTTTCTTTTCACCACGGCATGGTTTCGACCTCTCTTCCCTTCCTTTTCTTTAACTTTGCATTCCGTATGCTCCAGTCCGGTCTCCTATTTTAACTCCTTTGAGCATATTATGAATTTTTCTCAAAACGAATATCTCTGTTCACCCAAATGTGACTCTAGCACTTTGCATTTTCTAATCATCTAATGATGCTTTTCCCTCGACAAACAGTACATTGAATTGTGGATCTACAAGTGGCTATGGCCCAATGTTCGGAGACTCTTTTTACGCAGCTTCATAGGTTTAGGTTCTCCGCCGCCGACAAACCGTAAAGATTATCAAGGCTGCACATCCCTGTGCCATTTACAGGGTGAGTTCAGTGCAGTTCTTCAATCTTTATGTAAACTAGCAGCACTGCCATTTTACAACCATGTTGTTACTTCAGTAGGAAATGCTGTTGGTCAATCTGTTAGCTTTGCAACTTTTTGCACCTTCTGATCTTACAAACTTGCCTTACCCCCCTGTTCTTTTGTTTTTTGGATTTTATTTAGATCCAATTTGCCCTGAGGAAGGCTCTACAATCAATATGCCAAGAAAGATGGCAACAGCCGGAATGTGCCTTTAGAACAACGCATACCGTAAAATCGCAAAACGTTATGGTTGTGTATGCACTATCAGTTTTTTACAGTTTCAATACTGGCACGTAGGCAGTTTTACAAAAACGTGATCATACATTGATCATCACCCACACAAAGGATAGGAACCTTTGAATTGCAATTGTACATGCTGATATATTAAGTTCAATTGTGCAATTTATACACCAAATGGAAAAATGTTTTGTCCATGTTTAGAACAAAATTTCTTTCTTAGTATGTTTTATCACTTATTTTGACAATTTTGGTTTTTTTTACTGTGTATGTATTTAAAGAATTCAGGTACAAAAAAACAAAAAAACATTGTCTAGGATTGTATCTTTTTCATTTATGTTGTGTATCTGGATATTTTAACCTACTTCTTTTCCGTTTCATTAAAAATGTATGATCAGTTTCACTCCAGTTGGTTGTCTACAGCATTTGTCCTATAGTCTGAACTCCTTAGGAGCAGAATGTACATTGGTTTGGTACATTTAGCATATTATAGACATTAACTCTTGTGTCTAGTTACAGTGTGAGTTGATTTCTTCCTTGTTTCTCTTGTATCCTTGCCCCAAACCCACACTGCACACGCTGGGGGCTACCCTATTTTTTTCATTAAATATGTCACCAACACTCTTTGGCAGCCCCTTTAGCCAGATGTTGGACTGCCTCGAGCAATTATCCAAATCCTCTGGTTGGATTTCTAAGTTATGTGTTGCTACAGCTAGGTGCTCTGCCAGTGCATCAATCTTTTGGGTGTCCTCCATGAGTGTCTGAATGGCATTCTCATTCGTGTCTACCCTATTGCCCATTTCCACAATATCGCTCTTTATTTCTTGCAGAGATTGGGCTAACTCTGTAAGTATTAGATTTAATGTGTCTGTAGGGTGGTGGTCATTTGGTCACTAAATGCCTTGAAGCACGGCTGCAGCACCTCCCTTGCGACTTCCTGTCCTTGTGGTGTAGTTGGGTGTTCCCCCAGTGCCTGTTCCTCTGTCCATGCCACGTCTTCCTCTTCCGGGGTTGCCCTGTCTTTCCCTCAAAGCTTTTGGAGGGTCTCTTCCTGCTTTTTTTGGTATTTGGGTCCTGCGGTGGTGCTTTCTTATGTATACTTAAGCGTGTTGCACGACATCTTCAGGAGGTTGCGTATGCGTAGTTTCTCCCGCTCCCTGTGTTGTTCCTGTCCTCTTGGCACTGGTTGGGGTGCCAGGTGAGGGGGGTGGCCACATCTCCCCTCTGGAGGCCACAGGTGTCCGGAAACCTTCGTGCGTTGGGTATGCTGATCCTAGGGGGATGCTCAGTGTGAGTCTATTGGCGGGTACGGTCTGTATTTTCCCCAGCCAGGGGTCCCCTGGGCTCTTCGAATGGTGGTGATGTGCTTCGTGGTTCCCCTCTCTTGGATATAGCTGTCAGCTGTGGCCCCTCTGGTGGTGCTTGGAAGTTTTCACACATATACAATCAAAAAATTGAGGGGAATGGTTTAACGGCCCGAGCTTCGTCCCCCCTAAACAATCAGCAGAGGCTTCTTGACTTAGGAAACTCGTGGCCCCTATGCTGAACCTTAAGGGACAAACAAAGAACACCACTGGGTTCAAACCCACTCAGACATTACCAAATAGCATTAAACTCTTACCAACATTAGCTTGTGCATTACAAAAATTACTTTATTAAGACCAAATATGTTAAAAAAGTATTAAATCATCTTCATTATAAAAAAATCTACTTGCGGACTACTAGTGCAAAAAGTGCTTACTTACACACCGCAAACCATTCATTCGCTGCCTGTCTCATACTCCAATCACCATTCACTGGAATAAATACACCTGTCGAATATAACAATACAAAGAGCTCCCAGAATTCCGGGATGTTCTCTCTCGACCCGTGGGGTCCTGGTTAGGCGAATCCTTGCTACTCAAGGTTCTTTTTTAATTTAATAGTCTATTTGTCAAAGTTGCCTTAGTAAATGAAAACAGCTTGGAAGTTTTCTTCATCCTCTGGTGTTCCTTTGGTGCCTTACTCTTGCCCGGTTGGGGCGGTTTGCAGAGGGTGGGAGGTGGTTAATTGAGGGGGCTCGCCCACCCCCTAACTCCTCGGCCCGTATTACTGGGGGGTGTACTCATGTTGTATGGGCCTTGCCGCCGTCTTGCTTCTGCTGTGTGTCTCTGCATGCTGGCTGTAGCTGCTTTCCACTGTTCTGGTGCTGCTCAGTTGGCTAAGTGACCCATGATGTGACCCTTTTTCTCAGTTGACGTGAGCTAGGGCTGGTTCCACTAGACGAGTCCCCCTCTGGTGGGGAGCTCTCCTTGTGAGGGCTGCGGCTCTCTGATTGCCTTCGTGTCTCGCTGTGGGGAGGGCCTTTGGGTTCGCTATGCTGCTGCTTATTCTCCATGTGCTGAGGTTGGGGTGCTCCCTGCCTTTGGTGGAGTGTCCCGTAGGCTTGGGGTTGATGGCCTCTGTGGTGATCTCTGGGACTGTGGCGTAGGTGATATGGTCTTATGGTATTCGCATCCACCTCTCCTTACTTGGCTGTCCGGGACGCCGTCCCGTAACTCCCGTCTGCTCTGATGGTGAGTCACCCCGCGGGAGACATGCCTGCCGGTACCGGCGGCACACTGATGCTGCACCCCGACTCTCTCTCCCTCGGTCCGCCGAGGGTCAGTTGCGGAATTTATCATCTCCAACCCGGGTGTTGTGGGCTGGGTGGGAGTTCATGCAGCGCTAGCAGCCCCAGCGGGGGATGGGAGGGGCTCTGGCTACCTCTGTTTCTCCTCCTGCTCTTAACCAGCTGCAGGCCAGCCTCCACACACCAGGGGCCGCCCCCTTCTGTGCCTGGACCCGATCTCTCGGGCTCCCCCCTCTGACTCCTCCTGCTGTGACTTTTTTCTTTCAGTTACGGGTATTCCAGCTGCATATACAGCGATCTGTGGGTCCTTTATTGGGCGCTTATTGCTCCTTATTGGGGCCGCAGAGGAGGAGCTCACTCCTCACAGTGCAAGGGGCTTGGTGGCCATCTTGGAAGTCCCAGATTGGGTCTTTTACAAGACTTCTCTTTTGTTTGGCAGCTTTCTGTTCCGCTGCACCTGAGTCCTTTCGACCTCAGACTCAGAGCTGCTACTATTTGTGGTCCAATCCCTGTCCTCTTGGCGCTCCCTGATTAATTGAGACTGAGAGTCCCTCCCAGAATTGCAGGGTGTAGTCTCTTCTCCCCTGCTGTATTGCAAGCTATCTGGGTCACTTCCCTTGGGCTCCCTTTTTCACACAGTGGAGTACTCATCTGATTCCTCCCTTCTTCCGGGTGTGGTGGAGAACTCCCCCCACCTCCCTGAATGGGTGGAGTTTTTTTTCAAGATGCTCTTTTGGGGCCTGATCTCTGATTCTTCATCATTTGCAAAGTGGACCATATGGTCCCTTTGTAACCTGTGTTTCTGCCAGTCTAACTCCCTGATCTTTGCATCATAGGAGTCCTCCTGGTCAGATGTATTTGCCAACATATTTTAAAACCTTATTAATGATGCATGTCCATCAATATCTGCTAGGGACTCGCCTTCCGGCCCAGTTACACTAGGCCTAATTGAGTCCAGCTGCCTCATGGTTTCCTGATCTGGTGAACTGGTAGGCATGAAATTGACAGCGCCTTGTGCATATAATGTTGTGAGTTGACGTGAGGCCCCTGGTAAAGAGGGCACCGCACCATGGTCAGGGGTTGCCCTTCCATACCCTAACTGTTGGGGGTTTCTCAAGGCCTGATAGAATCTATCCATTTCCTTCTCCAATCTCTCTGCTTTATCCTTCACAGCCCCTATCTCTTGGTGGTAGATAGAGGCCTGAGCTTTGGGCTCTGCTACCAGGGCTTGAGTAGCTTGTATAAATTTGTTTTGTGCCACTACTTGACCATGGAGTCCCTTGTTTTCCTCACAAAGGGCCTCATTTTCTTTCTGTGAATCTTGTATTATCTGGGAATACTCAGATCTCTTCTTTTGCAGGAGACTCATTTCCTCACTCTGTGCATTTTTGGTCCGTGTGGTCTGCTCTAGATCAAATTATATTTGTCTCACATGTCCCATTAATTTCTCATTTTCTGCCCTCATGTTAGTCAGTTCCTGGAAACATGACTCGATTTTGTTTTTTCCTGCCACACTTTGCTATTCTGTTTACTGAGGTGATCTCGCTGCAGTTTCATAGCACTCATATTCTGACACTCCTGGTCGAATTACATCTGGGAATGGAAAGCCTTTATGATCAATTGGTTATTCTTCTCTTTCAATTGCTTAATCTGACTTTGAATTCACAAATGTCCTCTAAGCAGGCCCTATGGTGCACCACCTGTTGACTCAATTTTAATTGACGCTCTCTCAGGTTATCAACTCCTTCTTGACATTCCTTTCTCAGTTCAGCAAATTGGGACTCTCTCTGAATTTGTTTGTTTGGTTTCTGCTGTGCCACCAACTGATCCTTTAGCTGATGAATCATGTTTTCTGATTGTAATTCAGAATTTTGACTCTGCAGCAATTGCTCCTCTACTTGCCTTAACTCTCTCTGGGCTTGATTCAAAAGCTCAGATTGATTGTGCCCAGAGCTACACTCTCTTGATGTCTTTCTTCCATGATCATCATATAGAAGTACATAAAAGCAGTGAGCTGGACCATTTTAATTTGCTCATCTCTGATGGTCTGTGTCATATAAAAATCTGTCAGGGCTTGATGTAACAGGCCACTATCCTGCCACTCATCCATACTTATAGAGGTCACCTGTTGCATCATTTTAGATTGCCAGGCTTCATATTTTTATTCGGCACATTCACCTTTAATGAACAATCTGAATAGAAGGTGCTACCTAGCCATGTTATTTCTACAATGTTCATCGTGAACTGTGTTAAGCACCTGATGGGTTCTCTATGCCAGGGCAAAATCTAAACCCTGCTTCTGGAACTTGTATTGGCAATGTTCTATTAACACATAGCGCCTTGAACTCAGAGTTCATGTTTGGATTGCGCCTTCACAATGCAACCCAGCTTTCTATCCACTAAATGTAACACTACCTTCAATGGCTAGTCTGCTGTGCTTCACTGGCATGGGTGAAAACACTTTTCTCAATCACGCCACGTGCCCCCACTTTGTCAGGGAACTCCTTCCCCTACAATGAATGTGGCGCACAATAAAAATGCTTTTTTTTTGTATACTACAGTTTCTTTTTAAGTAGGCCTCCAACCCCGTCTCGCACCCAAACTCCACAAACACTTTGTGTCACAATGGGCTAGGAAACAGGCCGGTGTGTATCAATAAGATATGTATTAATTTATTATTTAATATCAATGGAGAATCAACCAATTACAACAGCCACCAATGTTGTGGCAACACAAATACAAAGTCTTATAGCAGAAGAACTGACACAAGTGTCACAAAATGCACTGTCCCAAATGGAAACTGCACACAGACAATATGCTCCCAGTAATCAATAACAAACAGCACACATGAACAAATACTTACCACCAACACAATACAGCAACACACCATGAAACATTGCAAAAACATGACAGTACTAAGTCAAAGTAGTGGTAGTCTTACAACCTTAATAAGCCAGCACATCGACCCCGGATGTTTTTCTTAATTATTTCTCACAACTGCTAGGGGACAGAATAGAAGAAAATGTGTACTGGTTACATTTAGGAGACAGGCAGAGTTTTAGAAAATACTAATCAGCACATCTTTGTTTGCTTTCAAATTAAATGACATGCCATGGTGTGTTGGGTGGCAGAGCTGGGGAGGGGTTGGGAGACATGGCGCTGTTTTCATGTTGTATTTTGCAAGGGGGTTGTCAATTTAGCAGCATAGATGTATGCCTTATAATGACACAGCATTGGTGGTGTTTCGGTAGGTAGGGATGCACACAATGTAACATTTCCAGGTTACCAATCTCAGGCTGGTATGGTTGTGACAGTTGACTGTCCCTTATGTCATCATCATTGATTGTCAGCTGGTATGTGACAGGGCTGTGTGCACTCCACAAGGGTGTGATATTAAGTGAAGTAATTATCCACCAGCTGCGTACGGGCTGCCTCACCACGTGCCCTTTCCATGCGCAGCGGCCGTGCATGTGGTTGGGGATGTGGGGGCAGCATCATGTCCAACGGCAGGCCCCGGCATGTTGCAATGTTGTGCAGGACACATCCTGCCACTATGATCCTGCACACTACTGGGGGAGCGTATAGCAGCTGCCACCAGAGCGGCCAAGGGAGCGAAACCATGACTTGAGCACTCCGAATGTGCGCTCCACTATGCCCCAGGTTGCAATATGGGCTGTGTTGTATCTTACCTCGGGTGGTGTGGTGGGGTTCCGAATTGGCGTCATCATGTGGGTGCTCAGAGGGTAGGCACTGTCCCCTGGGTAGGTGGTGATGGGTATCATTAGTGGGTTTATGACATTACTCAGTATCTGACATGCATGCATGCATGTGCAGTGGCATTTATACTCACCAAGCAGCCATGTACCGCCATGCCGCCCAGCTTCTAGGTCCCGGTTTAGGGTTGACATTCTGTAAATGAGACTGTCATGGGTGGACCCAGGATAGTTGGCATATACTGAGGTGATGATTCCCTTGGCATCACATACTACCTGCACGTTGATGGAATGCCAGTGCTTGCTGTTTCTATAGATGTGCTCCGTTGCACTGGGGGGACGTAGAGCCACATGGGTGCAATTAATGGCACCTAGCACTTTGGGGAATTGTGCCACCACGTAGAAATCCTGGACGGTAGCCTGCCTTTCTGCAGGTGTTCTGGGCAGGTATATGTGCCTGCGGACTGATGGGCGTGCAGTCATGATGGCCAACACCTGGTGTAGGCAGCGTGACTGCGTGGCCTGTGACACCCCCCCACTATAGCACTTGTCCGCTGAAATGATCCAGTGGCCAAGAAGTGCAGTACATTAAGCACCTTTTCAAGGGGGCTCAGTGCTTGGGAGCACAGGTAGGGTGATGTGAGGTCATCCTCCCACTCACTCACCAGGTCGAGTATTATGTGAGGTGGAAACCTGTACCTCCCATACACCTGGTCATCAGGAATCCCAAAAAGGCTGGTTCCGGGTGTAAAAATTCTGGGCCTGACTATCCTCCTCCTCCTCCTGCGGTATCCCACGACCACTGCTGCAAGGAACATTATATTCATCTTGGCGTCTGAGCTTGTTTGTTGTTTGCGTGCACTTTTATGCTGTGCGGGTCCACGTACGCCTGCTTCCTGCTGGCGTACGTGTTTCCAGATTAGCGCGTCTTTTTTGGCGCACCCATTAGCCCTGTTCGATTCCATGAATACGTGTTGTAGGCGCGCGTGTGGGTGTTCCGCGCATTTGCCTCCTGTACTTCCCCGTGATACCCACATTTTCACACATTGTGCCCCATTTCACGTGTACGCCCCGTGTTACGCCTACTTTTGTTGTGTGCGCTGCGCTATGTGTGCTTTTGCTGTGCGCGTAGCGCACACTTTGAAGACGTGTGCGCCAGCGTGCGCCACGCAGGATTTTAGCGCACATCCATGGATTTACATGCGCACGCACTTCCATGAATCGCTGTGCGCGGGTGATTTTCGCACTTGCGCTACGATTCGCATGCTTTCGCATGCTTGCGCGGAAAATTTTCAGCGCACATTAATTCCATGAATCGGCCTGTAAATGTTTGGTAGCATAGGTATGTTGTGCTGCGGTGGTTTTGGCCAGGGCATAGAGTCTTGGGTGCATCGCCAAAAGCCGTAGGCCGTAGGCCATTCACCCAAGACTATAGGCCCTGGCCACAACCACTGCAGTATAACACACCCATAGAATCAAACACCCATCAAATATCCACAACCCAACAGTTTGTGTACTGTTTCATTTGTAGAGTTTGTATGTGAAATGTGGGCTAGGCTATGCAGTTAACATTGTAGAGTTTGTAACAAGGACTGCATCATAAGATTCCCTTGGAAGTAAACATTTTGGATTGTGGTGCATGAATGTGAACATTTTCTTTGAGATCTAATGTTAAATAAACTACTTGGCACAAATGCCTTTCACTAATTCAGAGGGAGGACAATTTGCTGTTTTTGGTTGACAGCATATTAATGCTTGAAATGGGTGCACTGTTTGAATATGATGCTCTCATATAAATTTAGTTGTTGCAGGAGTTTTGGTAGTGGGAATAATTCCAAGTTATTTGTGATAGCACGTGAAGGTGTT
This sequence comes from Ambystoma mexicanum, assembly GCF_040938575.1. Lineage (NCBI taxonomy): Eukaryota > Metazoa > Chordata > Amphibia > Caudata > Ambystomatidae > Ambystoma > Ambystoma mexicanum. The sequence continues at coordinate 844,117,239 of NC_090936.1, forward strand.
TGGTTGTTGTCAAGTTTTGCAGTGCAGTAATTGCAAAGTATTAAGGGGTCAGTAATTTCATATTTGTTTTCTGATGTAAGGTAGAGAGCTAATTGGAACCATTTGGAATCTTCATTGACTTCTATTTTGTACTTTATGTCTACAGTTTTTGTGCTACTTTTATAAAAAAAAGTCCTGCAGCAACGCACACACATGGTTTGGTACTTCAGCAGAGGTACTTTTAAACTTTAGTATTTCTTTTTTGTATGTATGTAATACAAGGTTGCTATTTGTACAGTAGTTGATAGTTTGTTGTAAAGCTAATGCATTTTTTTAAGTGGCTTTCACTGCCAACATATTTTCTCTGGATATGCTCTATTTCTTCGAGTATTTGTTTGGCTGTACCATGTAGAAGATTGTTATTTAAATTGGCTAGTGCTAAAGCAGGACTTTTAGCATAGTAGAGTTTATGGACCGGATTTCTTAGAGTTTAATGATGTGTTGCTATCAATTTGATATTATGGTAGGTGCTTTTGCAAATAGGTCCTGAAATGCAGGCTAATGAATGTCCTTGTAATCCTGTGTATTTGTGCACTGGACAGACATCCATATTTTGTAATAGTTTCATTTTGAATTTGTCTTTGCTTTTTCCATAATGATTGAGGAACTGGCGTAAAGATTTGAAAGATTTTTTGGCAATGTTACACATTGATGTGCACGGCCATTTGTAGACTGGAGGTTTTGGTTCAGTAGAATGGAGAGGTGATACTGAGTTTTCTGGGGATATTTTTGTGAGCAGAGTTTCTTGTTCCATAATGGTGTTATTAAGTTTTTCATACCCTCGTCCACTGCTATGTATGGCAATTGGGTTTGTTTGCTTTTGTTTATATGCTTCTTCATTAAAATATGGTTCTGTGTTCGTGGTGTCACTCTATTCACCTCCACAGATGTTTAAGAAGCTATTTTTGTTGATATTGCATTTATTGAGAAGTCTTTTTTGTACTTCAGTAGTTAGTTTTGTTAGTGGCTTCATTTTGTTTAAAACTAAAATAAATAACTTCCTTTTGAGAAGGATTGCACTGTCTATGAGAGCTTCTAGGATTAATTTTCCATGGTAGTTTTTAAGGGTTGTGCATGATTTCTCTCCTGTTTTTATAAGCGTCTGAAGGACTCTGTGCCAGAGAATTTTTTGTAACATTTTTTTTGGTATCGTTACTTGCCAGTATATCAAGATGTATAGCTGCAGCCTTAGTCGTAGTGGTAGCTGAAGTCTTGTTAATCACTTTCTGTTTCGTTTTACATTTTGATAGAGGAGGCAAAGTTTCTGTACTGGAAGCTTGTTTTGTTTCGCTTAATGACTGTGTTAGCAGTTTTGTTTGAACTTTTTGTACAAAATCTGCTAGAGATGGATGCTTATTTTGGACACATTTATTTTGATTTGCTCTACTTCTGCGTTGCTTTCTACCAAGTTGCTTTTTGGTAGGCATTCTTTGGGGTCTGTTGGAGAAAAAAAGAAAGTGTGGGCTGGGCTGTTGTGCAGTGTATGTGTGCTTTGTGTGTGAGTGTCTGAGTATGATGCTAAGGATGATTGTGGAGGTGTGTGATTGTGAATGGGAGCTACATCAAGTTGAGAAGGCTATGTGTATTTGTGTGTTACGGTACTGGGCTTCAGATGACAATATAAAGTATGCAACTGGTAAGGGGAAGCACTAATACTACATCAAATGGGAAAGGGTTAATACACTTCTTTGTTCTACAATACTAAAATGCTAGTGTGTTTGAGTAACAGTTAGAACATTATATTAGTATTGTACTTACTTTTATGTATGGAAAGAGTAGGTTTCTTCTAAGTCCTTGTTCGTACTTCAGGCGCTCCTGCTTTTCAGGAGAGTGGTCTTCACTGCAATTGTAAAAGAAAGAAGTTAGTGAATATGTGTGTTTATAGCATTTTTGTTAATGTAGACATTGTTTTTTTTGTTTTTGTAGTAGTAGTGTTTTCTTACTACTGAGCATACTATGCATATGCACTTTCCTTTGCCTATGTGCATCCTGTATATTTTATTTAGAATCTGTTAGTTGAATATGTTTTACAAATGAGTATAATAGTAAACATATAGAGCACACTTTTTTTAAATGTTATGTTATTGGATGTTAAGAGATAGAAGAAATAATCATATGCATTTTTTGCTATTTTTTACAGGGTAAATGGCAGAGATTGTACAGAAAAGCATGCAATGTATGCATTTGTGAAGGTGTGGGAAATGAAGGAGAAGGATTTCGTATAGAGGCAGTGGTGTTGTTTAAGCTGAGAGCCTTTCTAATGATATTGTCTGTGTGTGTGCTTGATTGGAGATGCATGTACTCATTCTGGCTGCGTGTAATTTTATAACACACTGGACAGCCTTTTTCATTGTTATATTGATATTTCTCCCATCTTTTAATATGAAATAACCTTATTTTAGATAGCTCTGTGAGTAAACAAAAATTTGGAGAGCAGACAGGTTTGCAATTAACACTTCATCATAGCAGATGGGAGAAATGACAGTAAGTTAATTTTACAGTTTATACAGGGTAAGTGGCAGTTACTCTGTTTATATGTATTCCTAGAAGAGCTGTACATGTACTGTGTAGAAAATATTCATACCTGTAGTCTGTGTTCATGCATGTGGATGTGCATGAATCTGCAAGTAGAAATCTTGGGAAGTTTTATAGTAGTTGTTGCTGTAGGTCCGTTGCAGTGACAGCCTAATTGTAATGAGAGTGATCAATAGTACATCTAAAGTGCTGATCTGTGTTGATAGAGTTAGATGTAGAGTTGTTGGATGTGATTGGTGGATGATTGTGTGACTGCTTAACAGTAGCCAATGAAGAAATGGTGCAGAGAGTGAAGTGAAAAGGGTAGAAGGGCTGCCCCAGTGTTACGCGCTCCGCGGACAACATAGCTGTCTGCAGACAGGGCGTCCCACATCCGAGGTTTCTCAGCAAATGCAGCATTGAAAGGGGACTGTAGGGATCAGCCAATCAGATGTTGAGGTTGTGGTTTGTGTTGAAAGAGGATGTGTGTAGTGAAGATGGCAGAGGTGGAGAAAGTTAGCGTGTTGGTGGTTGGAGATGTGTTGTGCATGGTTTGGAGCAGTATGCTAAATGTAGAAATGTGGCAAACAATCCTGATGTTAAAGGAGTGGAGGTGGTGTGGAGCACTGTGCCTGGTTTCAATGTGCAGGGAATTGTACAAGTTTGTGGAGATATGGGCAGGGTAAACATTCCATATGTAGTTGTTTTGCACTGTGGTGCTTTGCATTTGGGGTATGTCAGTGCCCCTACTTTGTTGGCAGATTTGGAACACTTGATTCAGGCAGTAATGAAAATACTTCCAACTGCCAAGGTTATTTCTTCTTGTTTAGTACCTAGGGCAATATGCGACAATAGTTTTGTTTTTTGTCCTCAGCAGGTGGAGAGAGGAAGATGTAGCGTGGGCTTTATTGAGGTAGGTCACAGACCTTCTCATTCTCTGTTTTACAGTAATGTTTGTATCATTATTTTTGACACACCTACACTTCTTTTTTATATATGCAGTGTAGTGACCTGCATTGGTTGTGGCTCCTGCGTGGTAGATTATACCTACTGTTGTGAAGGTTTTCTTACCATGTGTGAATCCAGTTAGCTTGCAGTTGTTTTTGGTACCAACTGCATTATAACGTAAAAGCATTACTATTACGTATTTAGTGTGTGTCTGTATTTGTAAGGTGGCAAGACCCCAACACTGTCAATCTCGCTAGTAACCGAAAGTGGGATAGTACAAACACACATGTGCAAATTATAGGCCTCTAATATATAACTGCTGTCATTGGGGTCAGGGCACCGCGGCCTGGCCAGAGGGGGTTGCAGCAGGGTTTGCTCGGACATGCTCATACGAGCACATTTTGTCAGGGCTTGAGACTTGCTCCTTTGAAAAATGTTTATGTGATTTGCCTTGTGAACAGGAGATGGGCTAAGCTGACAGGTGGTGTGACCTGGCTGTGGGAGTCACTGGGAGAGTGCAAAGTTCTCCAGAGGAACAAAATAAATCCGTAGAAATGTCACCCGCAATGATGAATGGTAAGTTTTTCTAAAATATTTGTATTGCCACTATGGTCTCAAGGGCTATTGCCTTGCATTCTGAGTGAAGGTCAGCACTGTTGATTTTTTGTTTCCGAGCTGAGCAAACCCACGCATTGTACACAGTATAAGGTTCAATTGTTTTTCAATCTTGAAACAAAGTGAGGATTCCGAAAGGAATGCATGAAGGGAGGGATACGGTTCACCATTCCAAAACTTGACAAAGGAACATGTAATTTAATTTTATGAAAATTTGTTGACCTGAACGGAGTGTCTGCGTTACGCCGATAGAATGGAAATGCCGAATATTATGTAAGTTTTACTTTTGACGATTTTATAAACAAACTAGTCAACTTATCATTCGCCGATTATTATTGGTGGCTTACATTGTACTCGGTTGTTATTTGTGGCATATTGCAATGACACGCAATTACAACTTGTCCTGTGCACATGGGCAGTCCCGCATCAAGATGTGTGCAGTCCATTAATGCTTTCCCCCAGGTTCCACAAACGCGTAATTCAATGCTAATATTTAATTAAAATTCTGTCTATGTGTTCTTCTTGGCATTAGCTTGCTCCCTGATTGTAGCGTCAGCTTCTGCATCACATTTTGAGCTGACCATACTCCATAGCACTAACTGCTGAAACAAATTGAAGAGTACTTTCCACGTTTGTTTCTCTGTGTTCCCATTGTTTCATATCCGTGTTTATCAATAGTTGTAAAACGGGGCCAAATTAATGGTTAAAATGATAAACTGTAATAAAGATCGGCTACTGAGACACATTTCTGTTATCTTTTTTTAAACAGGTACATCCTGCCTTTCTGCGATTGTCATCGATTCCAGATACCAACTGAGGTTTTTTTTAACCGTCAGCTGTAGATACATGTGAATGTGTGGATCACAGTGACTCTTTTTTGGGACAATCGCCATGGGCCGATATGCCCTTACCCGGTACCAGTGATAAGGAGCAACCTGATATCGTTTACGGTGGCCTAGCGCCAAGCTGATGCCAAAGCCTTGCGATTCACAGTGTGTCCAATGCGCTTCTTATACCCAAAAGGAACACCGCGTGGCTCACGATAAACATTTGTGCCTGGAGAACAAAGAAAAAAAATACCTATTTGCTTGAATATGGCAATCGCCGGATGTTCTCGGAGCGTTAATTGCGAATTGTACAGTTTTGCTATTTCCTTTAAAAGTACGGTTTTATATTAAAAATTGGGACGCATTGTGTTGTGAGATGATGTCTGTTGATATTCCGGGTTCTGCGTCAAGTAACGTTATAACGTAGGTGATGGTTAGGTGCATTTGGCTACGCTATCCAATATCATCCTGGAGATAGGCGGAGAAAATCGTTAGGTTTGGTGATGTCAGCCTCAGGGGTGGGGCATATGAATTAGTGCTGCCAGGGCAGTCCACCTGGGGCGATGCAGTAACGGATAAGATTATCACAAGATGGCCGCACCCTTGTGCCTGATTTTGCATGTGTAAAAAAGAGGAAAACTATGGAGGTGGATAGGAAATGTTTGTACGATCGATCAACGTATGGTTAGAAGCACATGCCCGAACACTTGGGGCAATAATATTTCTGAGTGCACTATTCTTTTAATAGATCAATTTTTTGCTGCATTCACTGCAGATGATTTTCTAAGGTCTCTGGGCCTCATTACACGTTGTGCGTTAAGGGATTAACGGTACCGGCAATGGAATACCGGCATCGTTAAATCCCAACCCCAATTACGACCCGGGTTACCGCTATTAGTGGCACCGCTAAGTATGGTGCCACTAATAGCGGCTGGTTCGCGGGGGCGCGACCCTTCATCCCATAAATAGCGGCATGTCGCTAATAGCACATCATCACAAGCCATGCGGGCATGTAAATAGCGCCATGGTAAAGCCCCAAAAACCCCTTACCGGCATGGTGCTAATACCGGCATCGCGAACCACCCGTTAAGAGAACTGAGCAGTGTTCCCACCTGCCACACGTGGACACAATCAGCACAGGTGGAGGCAATGGAGACTGTGCCAGCACAAAAGGAGCACACCACACCCCTTCACACACCCCTTCCCACACCAAGATGGTTCCAATACTAGCAGCATTACATGGGCTGGAGGACATGATTGCAGTGCAGTAGCAACAACAACAGGCAGCACAGAGGAGACGCAGGAGGAGGAGGAGGAGGAGGAGGCTGGCAAGACAGGCGCAGCAAGCACCACCAGGGCACCTAGTAATACCACAGAGGCAGCCACCAATCCCCAGGATCCGAGCCAGTCCATTTAACCTAACCCCTGAGCAGATACACACCCTGTACCGTCTGGACCGGGATAACATCACCAGCATCGTGGACATGATACCTGATGACATTGTGAGCCTCATAGACATCAGAACTGCGATCCCCCCTCTACTGAAGGTGGTGACTGTGCTCCACTTCCTGGCCACAGGCACCTACCAGCATACAGTGGGGCAGATGCATGGCGTCTCACAACCAGTATTCTCACGCACCCTGAATCAGTTACTCGATGCCCTCCTGAAGCATGCACGTGAACACATATTCCTGCCACGGACTGCCGAGGAGATCACAAACACCAAAGTTGGCTTCTATTCACAGGAAGGCATCCCAAGTTGCATCGGGGCCATCGACTGTACACATGTGGAATTGGTGGTCCCACATCACAATGAAGTAGTCTACCGGAACAGAAAGTAATTCCACTCTATCAATGTCCAAATGGTATGTGATGCAAACAAGATAATCACACATTGTTGTGCCCGATTTCCCGGATCAACCCATGATTCAATGGTCCTGCGGAACTCAACCATACCACGTCACATGGAGCGACAAGCCGGACAACGTTTGTGGCTACTTGGTGAGTAGCAGGGCAAGCACATGGCAGTGTGATGGGGGGGATACATACTCCAATTGGGTGTAGACAGCCGTCCGTAGGACAAATGGACATACAGATGTACGCCAATGTCCATCAGGAAAGGCCACAATGTACTTGAGAAGAACCCACATGCAATTTGAAACTGCACAACATTGAGAACAATCCAGGTTTCCAAATATCACACATCCATCCACATCCACATTGCACATCATGCCACACCACATAATACACAAATCAGCAACATGGCTTCAAGATAGTTATACAGAATTAGCACAGCACAACATCAATATAGCAATGTGCCCTTGAATGCATGCAAAGGGATCACCCCTAGCCATAGCATTGAACCATGCACCTTTAGCACCACTGAAGTGATGCTTCACAGCATGGCAACATCGATGTCGGAATGGCAGCACCCTAGCAGTGTGGTACCAATTTTGCCTGGGCCCAGGAACACCTAAGACCTGGCCTCACCCAGGACGTTTTAATTACTGTCAGAGGCATGAATCGGGCATGTCCACTTGCAGGGTCGAGCTCACCTTTGCACATTGCAGTCACACAGATCGTCTGCATGCATGCTGGTAATCGTGGATTTCAATCACAATGCAAAGTCGATTTGTGTGATATGTACAGGAAGCTCTTGAGGTGAACAGTAACAGTTCCCTATTCATCCCCCATACAGGTGATGCCGGCTATCCCCTGAAGAGGTGGCTCCTTACCCCTGTACGGAACCCACAGAACAGGCACGAAGAGGACTACAATTGTACACATACCCATACCCGCGTCGTGATTGAGCAGACTTTTGGCCTTTTGAAAACACGGTTCAGGTGCATAAGCAGGTCGGGTGGGGCTCTCCTGTACGGCCATTAGAAGGTGGCCAAGATCACCATGGCATGTGTCATGCTGCACAATATGTGTATCAGACGGAATGTGCCACTGCCCCCTGACCTTGAAATGCAACCACCTGATGAGGATGATGATGGTGATGAGGACGGAGGTGATGGGGATGGTGGTCATGCAAGAGGCGATGTCCAGGAGGGACGCGATGTGCGACAGCATCTGATCAACCAAATATTCTGAGACACAATTTAACTCTGTAGGATGGATATGGGTATTAGTGCACTGGTGTCTGTGGTGAAGCGCTAAATGGACCCTGTCATCAATAAAGTACACATACACAATGACAAAGTCCAAGCATGTGTTTTGACTAGTCACCAGTGTATTAATGTATAATGAGATGATAAAGTGCATGTCCCCAACTATCCCACCACCCTTTCCCACACCCCTCCCCCACAACACTCCCAAAACACCCTTTCTTCCCTCTCCCCACACACTCCCAAAACACCCTTTCCCCCTCCCCCAACAACACTCCCAAAACACCCTTCCCCCCTCCCCCCACAAAGCTCCCAAAACACCCTTTCCCCCTCCCCCACAACACTCCCAAAAGACCCTTTCCCCCCTCCCCCCACAACACTCCCAAAACACCCTTTCCCCCTCCCCCCACAAAACTCCCAAAACACCCTTTCCCCCCTCTCCCCACACACTCCCAAAACACCCTTTCCCCTCCCCCACAACACTCCCAAAACACCCTTTCCCCCCTCCCCCCACAACACTCCCAAAACACCCTTCCCCCTCCCCCACAACACTCCCAAAACACCCTTTCCCCCCTCTCCCCACACACTCCCGAAACACCCTTTCCCCCCTCCCCCTACAACACTCCCAAAACACCCTTTCCCTCCTCCCCCCACACCAACCCCATGTGTGCCTTGCACAATGTTGGTGTCCTGCTGCACACGTGCCAGCTAGACCCTGCTGTCCCTAATTGCCATTGCCACCACCACCATTTGGAGGTTGGGATGATGTGCGCCAAGTGGTGCGCATGGAGCAGCGGAGGGGGCTTGTCTGCCTGGAACTCCTGATGATGAGGAGGCTGTCTGTCCCGGTGGTGGTGGTGGGAATTGGAGGTCCATCGTGTCCGCTATACGCGTGAGTATCTGCCTCAGTTGGCCAATCTCAACGCATTGCCTGTTTGTACAGGCTTCCATCACCTCCCTCAAATGCCTAGCAGTCTCTGTGATGTCCCCCCTGAGACGGGCAGCCTCTTCCACCTGCTGTCCAACCAGCACAGTAATGTCTTCCTGGCGCTGCCTGATGGTGGCCAGGTCATGGCCACTGTGGCCAGCTCATGGTGTGGCTGGTGCGCCTCCTTCTATGTCCCAGTCATCAGGTGAGGCCACCGGTGGGCTCCAGCTCCCTCCCGTGTTTTCCTCGCCAGACTGGCCATGAACACAGGATCCTTGTGTTGGCTGCGGAGCCGCTTCTGGGCTTCGTGGGGGGGTTGGGGTGTGCATTTGCATGCAGAACTCCATAGGGTCCTCCACATCTGACAGCGGTGCTGTGGCGGCTGCCTCACCAGTGGAACTTGTGGCAGCAGAGTGTGGCCCCTCTGTGAGCATGACCTGTGGTGGGGGGTTCACATCAGTGGGCGTGGCAATTGTTGCTGGTGTGGACTTCAGTATTGGCACAGTGGCGATCTTCCCTGTGCCACTTGCTGTGGTGGGGGTGTCCCCTGTCTCCTGTGCCCTGGGTTTTTTCTTTGCAGGGGGGGCCTGAGTCGCAGTAGAAGGTTCTTCGCTGTCTGTATGTGAGCCTGAGGGGGATGGAATTGGTGATGGTTCAACATGCTTCATGCAGATTCAGTTCATCATGCTGTTCTGTGCATTGGGACTTCATTGGTGGAAATTCAGGTGATGGGGCTGTTGAGTGGGTCTTCCATGCATGGTTCTGTGTGGCACTTGTCTGTGGTGATGCGTGCATGTGTGTGTGTTGGGGTGTGACACTCACATGGGCAGGGTTTTGTGCATGTATGAATGTGGCCGCATCCATGAGGTGAATGTGGCCTCACATTTGGGGGGTGCCTCGACATTCACAGTGCATTGATTCATGTGTACACTTACCTCCATCTAATGTGGTGGCCACACCATGCTCCATGCGCCCGACTCCCTCGATTGATTCGACACCAATCGTGCTGGCGCAGGTCTCCTCCCACTCTTTCAATTTAATTGGTGAATCCGCACCACCTCCTGTGGCCATGGCCAGGTTGCGGTTCGCAGACAGTATGCTGCGGACTCAGAGGCGGAGATTGTCCCACCGCTTCCTGCACTCCCGGATGGTGCGGGTGGTGGTACCCACCGCACTCACTTTCAGGGCGATCTCTGCCCAGATGGCCTTTTTCCAGATCAGGGTCTCCCGCCGCATGTCGTTGGCAAATACCACTTCTGAGTTTGCTGCTAGTGTCTCAGTCAGCATAATGAGTTCCTCGTTGGTAAACTTCTCTTTATGCTGGCGGTTGGTGTTTTTTTTTATGGCCTTTGGCATGGTTAGGGGATCCTCGTGGCTTTGTGATGGCACAGTTCTCGAAACAGGTCCAGGGGGCGGAGGATGCCAATGGATTGTGTTTTTAAAGATGGCCGCCGTGCTCTTTCCCGTTCCTGTGCGATGACGCTATTTCCGGTTCCGCTGTTTAACGGTGACGGCTAATAGCAGTGTCTGCTATTTGCGTGCTTCTGAAGGTCAGAAGTGCTATCAGCTCTTTTGTCGGTGCTGCTAAGGGCTTTTTTGGGGTATTTAACGGCATGCCGGTAGGGTCATTACCAGCATGGCGCTGTGCTCTTGTCCGCGTACTCGTAATGCTATGCAATTAGCGCCCTCTTGACTAGGCGGACACGTTAATAGAGCCATGCCGGTAAATGCAGTTTTTTACCGCGTACCGTGTAATGAGGCCCTCTGTGTCTGTATTATTTTTAATGTCTGTATGGTGTGTTTACAAAATACATTTGGTAAGTACACATAAAGTAATGGGTAATAATTGGTATATATAGTGAAGTGTAGTGTCTACCACTGTTTTCACTCTTTTTCACTCATTTCATCACAAGGAAAATGTTCTGTGCCTTACATATACAGTTTCCACTTCTTATTTATTATTGAATGTAATGTATTTATATGCTGCTTTTTTAACATGTTTAGTGTTTTTTGGGATGATATAACAATGTACCCCCTGAGTTTTTGGATAGTGTTGATGTTGTCCGAGTCCGTCCACGAACAGCTGCATGGTCCGCGGATATCAGACCCACTAGTGCATGTAGGGGGTTCAGTATGTTCTATGTTATATGTATATAAACTAAGGGCATCCTAGTAAACATTTATCAAATTTACATTATCTATATATGTATATTCAGTGAAAAAACTTTGTTACAGGAACATTATGGTTAAGTTGCGCCACTAAAAACCTATGAAATTCAGTGAAAAAAATGTTGTTAAATGATGTGATTTCATCTTTGATGTCCTGGGTGCACGGTGGTGGCGCAAGTTATGGTTGCTTAGCTTACCATAACTGGCAAATTTCAACGGTTTTTCGGTTGTACTTGGAACCACAACGTCCCTTTAACAAAGTTTTTTACTGAATTTCATAGGTTTTTAGTAGCGCAACTTAACCATAACGTCCTTTTAACAAAGTTGTTTTCATTGATATATATATTACATGGCCACAGATTTTGCCATGTAGTTATGGTTAAGTTGGTGTTTCCATAGGAAGAGCACTTTTTGGGCGGCTTATAACTTCGCTCCCCCTGGACGAATCCTCACCAACCTTTGCAAAAAAAGTATATAGCCCACTCTGAATTGCAAAGTTTGGAGAGGATTCGTCCAGGGGGGGCAAAGTTATAGGGGGGGTCCCAAAACTATTTTTTTCCCATAGACTGAATGGGAAAAAAAATGTGCTCATGCCTATAGCCCAAACCGCTGGAGGGATTTTCACCAAATTTGGACCAGGAGCAGCGGCTTTGTCCCGAAAGCACGCTTTTGCAAATTTTTGTCCCGAAAGCACGCTTTTGCAAATTTGGTGTTAATCCGTATAGTAGTTTTTTTTAAAATGACCAAAAAGTAGGTAACAAAAAAATTAGTGATATCTGTGTTCGGTCCGCGGACACACTTCCCTGTTCGCTCCGCGGACAGTGTCCTGATTGGCCGAGCGGCTTATGTCATGTCCACGGACATGCGGCGTGTTCAGTGATTGGACGGCGTGAAGCGCATCAGATTTTCGGTAGCGCACGCCATCTTGGATTCGCGGACAGCGCAATGAAAGTTTGTTCAAAATGTGTATCTAGTACAGTGTGTTGGTGTGTAGGAGTCTTTGGGGAGGATGGGAGGGTATGAAATAGGTTAAATGTTGTGCTTTTTTATGTGGTAAATGTTCTCTTTGTGTTCGATTTGTCTGCGGACATCACAGGTGTTCTGAAATGTTCTAAATAAACTGAATGGGGGGTGTTCTGAGGACTCATATGTGTCCGTTTTGTTCGCAAGCAAGCTGAAACTGTTCTAAGAGCACTCGCAGTGTCCTGAAATGTTCGCAAATAAACAAAATGGGGGTGTTCTGAGGACGCTGTCCGTATTGTTCTGTGGCAAGCTGAATGTGTTCTAAGAACACTCGCGGTGTCCTGAAATGTTCGCAAATAAACAAAATTGGGGTGTTCTGAGGACGCTGTCCGTATTGTTCGCTGGCAAGTTGAAAGTGTTCTAAGAACTCTCGCGTTTTCCTGAAATATTTGTAGGGGGTGTCCTGAAGACGCTGTCTGTATTGTTCGTTGTCAAGTTGATTGTGTTCGAAGAACACTTGTGGTGTCCTAAAATGTTCGTAGGGGGTGTCCTGAAGACGCTGTCCGTATTGTTCGTTATCAAGTTGAAAATGTTCGAAGAATTCTCGCGGTGTCCTGAAAAGTTTGTAGGGGGTGTCCTGAAGACGCTGTTCGTATTGTTCGCTGGCAAGTTGAATGTGTCTCAGAACACTCGCGGTGCCCTGAAATGTTTGCAAACAAACACAATGGGGGTGTTCTGAGGACGCTGTCCGTATTGTTCGTTGTCAAGTTGAAAGTGTTCTAAGAACATACCCGTTGTCTGTATTGTTCTTTGTCAAGTTGAATGTGTTTTAAGAACACTCGTGGTGTCCTAAAATGTTTGTAAATAAACAAAATGGGGGTGTTCTGAGGACACTGTCCGTATTGTTCTTTGTCAAGTTGAATGTGTTCTAAGAACACTCGTGGTGTCCTGAAATTTTCGCAAATAAACAAAATGGGGATGTTCTGAGGACGCTGTCTGTATTGTTCGATGGTAAGTTGAATGTGTTCTAAGAACACTCGTGGTGTCCTGAAATGTTCGTAGGGGGTGTCCTGAAGACGCTGTTCGTATTGTTCGTTGACAAGTTGAAAATGTTCTAAGAACTCTTGCAGTGTCCTGCAATGTTTGCAAATAAACAAAATGGGGGTGTGTTCTAAGAACTCACACGTTGTCCTGAAATGTTCGTAGAGGGTGTCCTGAAGATGCTGTCCGTATTGTTAAATGGCAAGTTGAATGTGTTCTAAGAACACTCGTGGTGTCCTAAAATGTACGTAAATAAACAAAATGGGGGTGTTCTGAGGACGCTGTCCATATTGTTCTTTGTCAAGTTGAATGTGTTCTAAGAACACTTGCGGTGTCCTGAAATGTTCACAAATAACCAAATGTGGGTGTTCTGAGGACGGTGTCCGTATTGTTCGTTGTCAAGTTGAAAGTGTTCTAAGAACTCTCACGGTGTCCTGAAATGTTCGCAAATAAACCAAATGGGGGTGTTCTGAGGACGGTGTCCGTGTTGTTCGCAGTCAAGTTGAAAGTGTCATAAGAACTCTCGCGGTGTCCTGAAATGTTCGTAGAGGGTGTCCTGAAGACGCTGTCCGTATTGTTCGCTGGCAAGTTGGAAGAGTTCTAAGAACACTGGTAATGTCCGCGGACATTAAAGGTTTCTATAGGCAATAAGTGAAATGTTTGACTCTATGGTTGATATGCTGCATTGGTTGTGGCCAGGACATAGAGTGTTGGGTGCATGACCATTTGGTCATGCCCCCAACACTCTATGCCCTGGCCACAACCACCGCAATATATCACACTTATAGTTGCTTATAACTTTGGGTCAAAAACAAATTTATAAGGAACAAAGTTATAAGATATTATGGGTGTGATATGCTGCTATGGTTGTGGCCATGGCTTAGAGTGTATAATATACTTACTGTTTGGTAAGTAACTGGAGTACATGTATTTCTTGTTAATTTCTGTGATAAAAGAAAATAGCATGTTAGTATTAGTATTTTGTAATGACTTATTACATTGTATAATCAACATTTCTTTTTTGGACCCTCATATTTAGTAGATTACAAACCAGAGTACTGTGCAATTTGCTCAGTTTCTGTGTTTGTTGCTAAAATCATTGGGTCTGTGGGAGAAAATAAAATCCATGTTGGATTAAAAAAAAAAAAACTTTTTCAGTTATGCTACTGTTTATTTGTTTCTTTGTTTTCAGTGTTTACTTGTTGCTTCTGGCTAATGCTTTATACATTGGGTTGTTGCATTTTATTGGAGCACTAATATATTATTTATTTGTTTGGATATTATGAAATTTTGGAGCAGTTAGATACCAGTAGGTGTATTCTAACTGTCTATTTATTGATATATTTTAGTGGTATTGATTTATCTGTTTGGCTATTGTTAAATTTTGGGACAGTTAGATACCAATTGGCGTATTCTAACTGTCTATTTTTTGCTCTAATTTAGTGGTATTCATTTATCTGATTAGTTGTTGTACAATCTTTGGGCAGTTAGATAGCTTTTGGAATATTCTAACAGTTTATATTTTTTTACTACAAGTTTACTTAAGGTTTAAGTACAGTTTAGTCATCAAATTCTGGTTTTAAGAACATTAAATAAGCGTTTGTAAGATTTGCTAGTAATCTCTGCTTTAGAGTAATGGTACTATCATTACATTCAAACCATCCACATTTCTTTTTTATATAGCAGTGTAGTGCCCTGAATTGGTTGTGGCTCCTGCGTGGTAGAGTATACCTATTGTTGTGAAGGTTTTCTTACCAAGTGATATTTGACCATGTGTGAATCCTATCAGCTTGCAGTTGTTTTTGGTACCATCTGCATTGTAACGTGGAAGCATTAGTATTACGTATTTACTATGTGTTTGTATTACTAACGTGGAGCGATTATCTGAATTGCAGGTAGAACATACCATGGTTTGTATGAATGGAATGGATTCACAATTAGGTATTTATATATATATGAAGCGTTCATTGGGGATTTCTTCTTGTGTCACATTGTTGCAGAGAGTGCATGTATGTTTCCACATGTATGAAATCTGGAAGATTTCATTTATAGGTATGATTTTGTTTTCCACTACTTGTAGTAAGTACATTAGAAATTCTTATGAATCTTCCTGTAAGTTTATAGTGAATTTCACCATTACAGCACAGTAGTCCAATTGTTATCTTATTCCATAAACACTATACGTGTTGTCAGGATTATTTGCTGCATTTCTGTGAAGTACTAACATTTGCATACACAATGGGTCTGTACTGTGTAAGTAAATGTTGTCAACAGTAGGTGGGAATTGAAATAGAATATTCATTGCTACATTTGCGTAGCAACTTACACCAACTATATTTGAGAGTTTAAATGGACCAGGTAGTTCTGTATCTGACTGCTTTTCTTGGAGTTTGTCTTCCTTCTTTGAAGAAGTACCTGGTTTACTTTCCCCAATTGATTCTTTTTTGCTTGTTGCATTTCTGTTTGATTTATTTTTCTTTTATAACGTTTTACTTTTTGTGGAACAGAATATGTTTTTAGATGGGGGGTGTATAGTGAGCGAAGTCTATTGTATTCTAAAATGCAAGGAATATCAGCGTTTATTTTAATTGCATCAAAGTTGATTAGAAATAAACCGTCAAGTGTATGTAAGCGTGATAGTGCTACGTAGCTCATGCCTTCTTTAAAGACTGTGTTACCAATATCTCTCATTGCTTTGTCTAGGGTTAAGACCTTGTGATTTATGAATTGTGACTGCGTATGCAAGAGTTAGAGAAAATTGTTCTCTGCGTACATACATTTCTTTGAATAGAAGGAATCGAGCTGTTGAGCGTCCTATCCTTTTTACTTCTGAAAGTGTGTCAAAGAGTATATTGTCACGTGGGTATGTTTGAAAGCCAACAACTGTACCCAGTGCTCCATTAACTAGTCCTTGATCCACGTCAAGGTTACGTTTAAGCATTACTCTGCAATTTAAGGATAATTTTAATATCTTTTCTAAGCCTGCTGTGTTTGAGATTGATTTTTCTAAACTATTTAGTCTTGTTGTGGCTTGGTCACACATGGGTAGGGTCGTACCATGTACATGTAGTTTGTCTGTGGCACTAATTTCCATTATTGGTTGCATTTCTTTACTTAACACTATTTCATTGAATTTGAAACAGCTTGCAAGAGTTGGCATTAAGGCCATACAATTGACATTTTTGTGGGCTAATTGTTCCATAACATCTATAGCACATGCATTATCGCCATAAAGTGCATTAATTTGCCGGGTTTTCAATATTGCTTCTGCTTCTTTAGAAAGTATACCAACTCTGATACTTTTTAAGATGTTGGCATAAGTGAGATCTGCAGATTGCCGCATGTTTTCTGTTAATTCTCTGTATTGGAAATGTTGCCAAAGGTTGACATTTCCAATGGTGCCAACAGTTTTACGGCAGAGTTTGTGTCCTAATGTTTTAAAAATAGGCTCCCCTTTTACTGGTGTCAATTAAAGAAGATCTCCGAAAACAATAATGTGTTTTCCTACAAAGAGCTCTTCATAATTTGTTTTGAGTGCTTCTTGTAATCTGAGGTGAATAAAAGCCAACATTAGGTTGGAGACCATGCTCACTTCATCTATTAGTAGCATTTTCATTTGTTTCAATACTCTGCGTAGTTCCATTGCAGCTTCTGCAGAAAGTCTGTAATAGTCTAATTTGTTCTGGTGTTCTACTGGCAATAGTAGTAATCGGTGTAAAGTGACACCACTTATGTTGTAGGCAGCTAAACCTGTGGGGGCAGTGACAACAGCTGACAGTTTATTGTTTGTCAATTGTTGAAGGAACTTACTGATGATTTTGATTAGGAATGTTTTGCCAGAACCAGCTTCACTACTGACGTACAGTAGTATAGGTTTATGATTATAGCAGGAACATTCTTTATTTTCATGTTGTACACCATGTGCAATAGTTGGGCCTGGAGTTCTTCTTCATGTTGCTGTTCATTGTGCAACATTGTTTTGTATTGTGTAAAGTTTACATCAGTTATAGTGCTTTCATTTGCTTTGAAATCATCTTCATATGCGTCTTAGTTATCTAGTATTTCTTCTTCTTTTCTCCATGGTTTAAAGAGTTGTAGCAGGGATATGTAATACACTTCTTTATGTTGAGGAGTCTTTAATGACAATTTGATATGATTAATTAAATTTGGTTTAGTGAGTTTAACTAAGCTGCCTTCACAGTTTGTCACTCTGTATTTACCTTTTTTTTCATCAGGTTTTATATTATTTTTGTATGTGTAGTACAAAACACACACACACATGGTTTCCAAAGTATTACTTCTGTTTGGGTAGTATGTGTCCAATACATTGTTTTTTAAAATGTCTTGGCTGTTGGGATCAAGTTTGGCTATTGTTTCTATATCTTCGTATCATTTTAGAACTCTTTTTCTAGATTTAGCTGGACCAAGACTTAGCCATACTATATTTTCAGATTTACCATACAATGCAGTACCAGTTAAACAATCAGCTGCTTCATATGATCCACATTCTCTATGGGAGAGTATTTTTATGCCCAAGCTGTATAATTTCTGAGACACTGTTTTATCTGATGACAGGTCATTCAGAGGTCTTGGAGCTCTGTCTTTTCTGCTTTGGTTACGTATGCTGTGACATATCGTGCAACTGCAGTATATTTGTCTGCAATGTACTGCACATCTATGTTTGCATTCCATAAGTGGGCAATGATTGCATTATAATCATTGATATATTTTTCTTCTTTTCTTTTTATGTAATATGTATTTTTAGGTGACTTACCTTTAACACTATGTCTAACTGAAGACATGAGGTTGTTCACTTGACCTGTATTTGTAACTGGTCTAGGGAAACCAAATCGGCATTTGGTGTAGTATTTCCCTTTGTTTTTGTATTTGCGACAACAATATTTTCCACATTTGTGTCTTTGAAATTGTAAAATTTGTACATGAAGATCACTATTTGTGGCTTCTGATGGAATTTCACAAGTGACATATTTTTCAATAAACTGTAAAACAGTGGCATCACTGTCTTGACCAAATTTAGGAGCATCTTTAATCTATAAAAGCATGTGGATATGTGGTGCTCATCTGGCTTGGTATTCTTTTCTCCAAAAGAAGTGTTGCACTTCTCCAAGGGGAGGAACAGTTTTATTAAAAATAAAATGTAGCATAGCAATGAGGCGATGGTGAAAATATCTTGAAACATTAACAGGATCCAAAGAACAAAGTTCTCCAGGTGTCAGTATATTTATGTTTGTTTTGTTTTTGTTTGATATGCATAGGAAATCATGTAAATCTTCCCATGCATATTCTGCACAACTTAATGTAACAAACCAAGTGGGTGGGCCAAGGTTTCTGATCATACAACGTACATCTCCATGACGTTGAAACCAGTACTCTTTAGGACCACGCACATTTGCTAATAGATTAGTATTATTTGATTGTAAAACCTCATCCTTTTGTTGCACTTTTTGTAATAATTGTGTAGCTGTCATATTTTGAAAGTGTGATCCTGATTTTAATATGTGTGCAACTCTGTAACATAAATGTGCTAGTTCACTTTCAAAGAGTAGGTGGAATATGTATTCCACATTTTGTCTAAATCTGGGATCTTCAAAATACCTCCGTAATGAGCGGTATTCTGATGCTGATATTTGAATAGGTCTTTCATCGTACCTTCCTCCTTTGCCAGTAGGAAAGAGTAGGGGAAAAGCACGTGCTTCTATACTTTTTTTCCCATATGCTGATTGGTGATCCTTTTGTTTGACGCTTTTGGTACGTTTCCAGTGCATCTTCTATGGTGTCATTAGAGTGCAAACGATGAATTGTATAAAGGTCTACAGTATTTGATATTGTAGCAGGATCTAGGAGCTCAAATTGACCAGTTTCTTGTGTTTCTTGAATTATTTCAGTTGTATCCTTCAAGTTTTCATCAATATTAATTTCTTTGTAATATTCATTATTCTCTTTCAGATATTGCAAGGCTTGTCTAACTTTATGTAAATCTACCAGCTGTTGCCATATTTTTTTTGTCTTTTGTAGGTACTCCATTTACTAAGATAATTAAAGATCTCTGCATTGGACGTTGCACTCCTAGACTATGCACATTTTCTTTTAGATCTAATGGTAAATAAACTACTTTTCCACAAATGCCTTTTACCAATTCAGAGGGAGGTAATTTAGCTGTTTTTGGTTGAAGGCGTATTATTGCTTGAAATGGGTACACTGTTTGAATTATGATGCTCTCATATAAATTAAGTTGTTGTAGGGGTTTTGGTAGTGGGTATAATTCCAAATTATTTGTGATAGCACGTGAAGGAGTTTGGTTGTTGTCAAGTTTTGTAGTGCAGTAACTGCAAAGTATTAAGGGGTCAGTTATTTCGTATTTGTTTTCTGCTATAAGGTAGAGAGCTAATTCAAACCATTTAGAATCTTCATTGTCTTCTATTTTGTATGATAGGTCTACAGTTTTGTGTTACTTTTATAAAAAGTTCTGCGGCAACATACACACACATGGTTTGGTACTTCAGCTGATGTACTTTCAAATTGTATTATTTATTTTTTGTATGTGTTTAGTAAAAGGTTGCCATGTGTAGAATTATTGCTTATTTGGTTCAAACCTATTTCATTCTGTAAGTGGTTTTCACTTCCAAAATATTTTTTCTGGATATAGTCAATTTCTTCAAGTAGGTATTTTGCTGTACCATGTAGAAGAATGTTATTTAAATTTTCTAGTGCTAAAGCAGGACTTTTAGCATAGTACAGTTTATAGACTAGATTTCTTATAGTTGAATGATGTGTTGATATCCTTTTGATATCATGGAAGTTGGTTTTACAAGTAGGTCCTGTAATGCAAGCCAATGAATGTCCTTGTAGTCCTGTGTACTTGCGCACTGGACAGGTATCCATATTTTGCAGTAGTTTAATTTTGATTTTGTCTTTGCTTTTTACATATTGATTGAGGAATTGGCATAAATACTTGAACAATTGTTTGGGAATGTTACACATTGACGTGCATGCCCATTTGTACACTAGATGTTCTGATTCAGTTGAATGGAGGGGTAATTCTATGTTTTCAGGGCATATTTTTGTAAGGAGTACTTCTTGTTCCAATATGGTATTATTCACTTTTTCATAACCTCGACCACTGCTATGTATGGCAATTGTATTTGTTTGCTTTTGTTTGTACGCTTCTTCATTAAAGTACGATTCTGTGCTCGTAGTGTGATTCCATTCACCTCCATATATACTTAAGAAGTTCTTTCTGTTGACATTTCGTTCATTGAGAAGTCTTTTTTGTAATTTAGTTATTAGTTTTGTTAGTGGTTTCATTTTGTTTAACACTAAAATAGATAACTTTCTTTTGAGAAGAATTGCACTGTCTATCAACGCTTCTAAGATTAATTTCCTACGATAGGTTTTAAGGGTTAAACCTTGTTTCTCTCCTGTTTTTATAAGATTTTGAAGGACTCTGTGATGGAACATTTTGGCTAAAATACTTTTCTTGGTATGCTTATTTTGAACTTCATCAAGATTTATAGAAGCAGTTATAACTGTAGTGATAGATGATTTTTTGTTAATTGTTTTCTGGTTTGTTTTACATTTTGATAGAGGAGGCAAAGTTTTTCCACTTGAAACTTCTTTTGTTTCACTAAATGACTGTATTAGCTGTTTTGTTTCAACTTCTTTTACAAATTCCGCTAGATATGGATGCTTATGTTGGACACTTTTATTTTCATTTGCTCTACTTCTGCGTTGCTTTCTACGGACTTGACTTTTGGTAGGCATTCTTTAGGGTCTGTTGAAAAAAATAGAGAAGGTATGGGTTGGGGTGTTCATGTAACAGTGCCTCGATGCCTGCGGGCTTTGTGAGCGCTTTAAAAATACAAATAAATAAATAAAATGAATAATTGTAATTCATTGTGGAGGGAAAAGTTTAGGACATGTGTCTGGAATTTCTTTGCAATTTTCTATGAAAGAAGGACCTGGGAAGGTCATGGACATGTTCCCTAATTCTCAAGTAATATTTTCACGTATTGCACAGAGACAAATGTGGCTTCGTCTTCATTTGGTCCAGAAATGGAAAAAGCAAGGCACAATTTTAGTAAGGCTGTTTGTGCCTTTCTAAGAGATTTTGAAATGTCCTCTTTTCACAATGAAAATATTATGTTTCATAGTACATACATTTTTCGCAGAGATGGAGTCCATCTTACTTATGCTGGCAATCAGTTTTTTTCAGAAATATACAAAATGCATTACGACCTTTTTTAGAATTACAGCATCCATTTTGAAGTAGGTGTTAAGTATTTATAATTTTTGACATACAAACACTTCCCAAAGGCTCTTTTCAGAGCCACCACTTCCTACCAGAGAAAATTGCAATGGTTATGATAGGGTAGCAACCCAATTTTTTAGATGTCCGCGGACTGTCCACGGACTTCTAAAAAATACAAAGGGCCCTTCTTCATTTATTTTCACTTCTATTTTTTAACTGTGAAAGGCGGCTCTGAAAAGAGCCTTATTTTTTTTGATTTTTGTAATTTTGTATTTTTTTAGTTTTTTATACACGACACACTAGGAGAGGAGGGGAAAGGAGGGTAAAGGGGGACACACCAACCACAGGGATAAGAAATGGTGAGCTGAGAGAGGAAGATGTAGAGTGGGTTTTATTTGGGTAATGAGCAGGTCTTCTCATGCTCTGAGACGATAGTCTCAAAAGCACTGCGAATTCGCTCCCCATGCAGAGCACTTTATCGCAGTACATACACACAACTGTGACCCTCGAAAGGTAAGGGTCCTCAGAATTCTGTATGGCCTGTGAGGCAGCTTGAGGAAGACACTGTCCCATAGAGGTGGTCCTTGTGGTGACAGGATCAGAAATAGAGGATGAAGTAGAGGAAATCAACCTACTAAGTTCTTCGCAAGGTACAACCTTGCGAATAGCCCCAGAGTGAAATGACCTCAGATGTCGCTTCATGCTGGTGGTCCCAAAGCTGTACGAACCGTGCCTCCTGCGACTGAGTATCATTTTATACTCATTGCAGGTGACACGGTTCGCACGAGCCTTAGGACCTTTCCCATGAATGGTAAACAACCGCCACACCCATGATTCACGTCTTGTGTGGATAGTAGGGATTTCCTCTACCTCATTCTCCTCATCCTCTTCTTCCTGCTCTGCATCCTCACTCCTGTTCCCCTCTTCAGGCCCTTGGGGAGGTGGTGGGGGTGGAGGGGGTGGGGGTGCTGCTGAGGCAGACACAGCACCAGGTGGCAGCAGTGGAGCCACAGAAGCTATCAGGTTGAAGATGGAAATCTGCAGGTTGCAGCAAAAATCTCTTTTCTCTGTAGAACAGCCAGAAACACAATGGGCCTGATCATGACCTCGGCAGTAACACCGGCGGTATTAGCGCGGGGGCTATTAGCGCGACCGCCATAGCCCCCGGCGCTAATAGCGCGGGATCACAAATTGGGCGCACTTGGAAGTCCCCATTCCCCATTGAGCCCATTCGGGAATGCCCCATTCCCCATCGGGCTCAATGGGGAAATTTCGCGCTCATACCGCCGGCGGATTTCCCGCCTGCGGTATGAGCGCGAATTCTCGGCGGATTTCACACCAGCTCAGAGCTGGGTTGAAATCTGCCGAGGCCCTGAGTCGGCGGACCCTTAAATCTGGCGGTAATAGCGCTACCGCCGGATTTAAGGGTTACCTCCAAGGTCATGATGAGGCCCAATGAGAATAAGCTCTAGGGCATGGTCTTTTATAGGGGTGCTTGTGTGCGGTCCGCGGACATGTGCACTGTCCGCAGACAGATCGAACACAAAAAAAGGTTCAAAATGTTTCAAAAAGTATGTATAAACTTATAATTAGTATGTGGGACTTGTGCTATGGTGGGTTTTTATTGGACAATATTGTGGATTACTTGAAAATGTACTTTTAAATTGTTTGGGGACACGAACAGTGTCCACATTTAGAACACGCGATCAGCGTGGTCGCGGTCATATGGTTGCTTCGCGAACATGTTCGCGAAGGAAGCGGCTGTCCACAGGACACCAAATGCACGGGCATTGGTTTGCGCATGCGCATTGATGTTCTACGGACACTGTTCGGGTTCTGAAGTAATTAAAAGTGCGTCAGACGTCAAACAAACAGTTAGAGACAGAACAGTGTCAACTTGCTTGCGAACAATACGGACAGAAATAGCGTCCTCAGAACACCTCCATTTTTGTTTCTTTACGAACATTTCAGGACACCGCGTGTGTTCTTAGAACAGTTTCAACTTGCTAACGAACAGTACGGACAGGTATAGTGTTCTTCAGGACACCTCCATTTTTGTTTATTTACGAACATTTCAGAACACCAATTGTGTTCTTAGAACAGTTTCAACTTGCTAACGAACAGTACGGACATGTATAGTGTTCTTCAGGACACCTCCATTTTCGTTTATTTACGAACATTTCTGGACACTGCGTGTGTTCTTAGAACAGTTTCAACTTGCTAGCGAACAGTACGGATAGGTATAGTGTTCTTCAGGACAGCTCCATTTTTGTTTATTTACGAACATTTCAGAACACCTGCGCTGTCCGCGGACACCTACATTGTTTTTTTTTTTTTTTTTAAACGGAAACTAATTACAACTCAATATACAAATTTAACTTTATTTAACATATATTAATAATTTATGACAGAGAAGGTGAGGCAGAAACGGAAAAAAAACAGGAGAATTAGGGGTTTCAACAAGATTGGTGTCAGGTGAAGAAGGGATGGAAGTCTCATCAAAATGTTTTGGGTTATGGAGAGGGTTTGGGGATAATTGACTGGGATATGGTGAGGAGGGACAAGTACATGTGGGGCAATGGTATGACGTTTTTGTTTTAAAAATGATCTTCAACAAAAGTTTTCAAATTATTAAAATTGGTAAACAATAAATCAATTTTTTCTTCTATGCTGTCAAGCGTGTTTTCCATAACAGCTTCTTCAGAGGTATTTTCTATTTTGGTATGCTCTGTACAAAAAAATATATATATGTTAAATGTATATAAAATAATAATAATTAAATGGTTTATATTGTAAAGTGTTTACCATTAGTTTCACTATCTTGTGACATTTCCTCATGTGGGAAATGCTGCTCTAGCCATTCCAGAGTACTAGACATTTCTGTGAGAAAGAAAAAGATATTATATTTTTTTTAAATCTAATACAGAAAGTTTATAAATATATGAGTAAAATGAAGTACACTTACTATTTCAGGTAAAATATGTTCTAGGTACTGTGTAGGTCTGGTGTTGTTCTTAGTTCTGTAGTGTCTGTGAGGTAATTATGTTGGAAGCCAATGTATCTTCTTCTGGTATATTCCATTTTAGAACATATTGTATTTAAATGAATGGTTAGTGTGTTACATATATGGGTTACATTTCTTATGTATTACTACATGTAATGTGTGTTGCTTTTTGAATTTGTTAAATGTTCCTATGTTATGATATAACAATCAAACATACCCCCCAGAGTTTTTAGGTAGTGGTACTGTTCTCCGAACATGTCCGCGGACATTAAAAGAGTTTGCGGACATCAAGTTCAGTAGAAGAGGTTCAGTATGTTCCATATTACATGTACATAAAGTCAAAGTTATTATTGTAAAGTTGTGCTACTAAAAACCTATGAAATTCAGTGAAAAAACTTTGTTAAAGGGATGTTATGGTTAAGTTGCACTACCAAAAACCTATGAAATTCAGTGAAAAAGCTTTGTTAAAGGGACGTTATGATTAAGTTGTGCTACTAAAAACCTATGAAATTCAGTGAAAAACTTTGTTAAAGGGAAGTTGGGCTACTAAAAACCTATGAAACTCAGTGAAAAAACTTTGTTAAAGGGACGTTATGATTAAGTTGCGCTACTAAAAACCTATGAAATTCAGTGAAAAAAACTTTGTTAAAGAGACGTTATGGTTCCAACTAAAACCGAAAAACCCTTGAAATTCGTGAGTTATGGTAAGCTAAGCAACCATAACTCACGCCACCACCGTGCACTGCTAAGACTAACTCGCAGGACATCAAAGATGACATCACAAATGCACCCCCTTCTCCCATCCTCCTCCCTGTGACCACCCCCCTCCCACCCGTGATGTTGGTGATTGGGCCACAGCACCGTTCTGAATGGAATCCTGGCTCTACCATCCACACTCTGCCTCTGGGCCTTTGGTAGCTCTGGACTTCTAAGGCAGAGTTAAGTCCAGAGCTGCCATTGGTCTCTTTCCATGTCTCCCTATTTGCCAAAATCCCATGGGCATGAGAGTCTCGGCTCTACATTTTGCGCACTCTCCAGGTGCCCTCTTCCCCCACCCTCTTCCTTGTTACTGCCCCTCCCTCTCCTGATGTTGGTGATTGTGCCACAGCCCGTTCTGAATGGAATCCTGGCTCTATCATCCACACCCTGCCTCTGGGCCATCGGTACCTCTGGGCTTCTGAGGCAGAGCTAAGTCCAGGGCTGCAGTTAGTCTTCTGCCATGTCTCAATTTTTGCCAAAATCCCATGGTCATGAGAGTCTTGGCTCTACAATGTGCGCTCTCCCCCGGTGCCCTCTTCCCACACCCTCTTCTGTGTAACTGCCCCCTCCCTCTCCTGATGTCAGTGATTGTGCTGCATTAATTTATGAATGGAATCCTGGCTCTGGGCTTCGGAGGCAGAGGTAAGTCAAGGGCCCCCGTTGGTCTCCTGCCACTTCTCCCTGTTTGCTGAAATCACATGTGCTTGAGAGCCTCGGCACTACAACATCTGCTCTCGCCTGGTGCCCCCTTCCCCACCCTCTTCTGTGTGACTGCCCCATCCCTCCCCTGATATCGGTGATTGGGCTTACAGCCATATTTAATTTCAGGCACTAGTGCAGGTCCCCTGAATGGCAACCCCTTTGGCTACGGACCCATAGGCAATGGGCAGCTCCAGATGATGTCTGCAGAAGACGCAGCACTCCAGCAGCCATCAACCAGCAGTGATTACCAAGGTAAGGGTGGTGTGGCTGGGGGTGACAGCAATCACTGAACCCCACTAAACTGATACATCCCTTGGACTACATATTTCTAAAATAGCCCATGCTACTATGATGGTCATATCCCACAGTTGTACTATCATGTTAAAAATTGTCTGGGATAAGCTTTTAACTGCCCCCACCTTTCCCTGATTACCATGTGTCACTCGTAGACAGATTTGTAAAAGAAATGCGAGATTAGTTTTACATGACGTTCAGTCATAATTGTGATGTTTGTCATGTGTCACATCTAGATAGCACTGTGTTGTTTCGCATGTGCCACATCTAGATAGAACTGTGTGGTTTGGCATGCGTCACATATGGATAAAACTGGTTAGTTTAGCATGTGTCACATCTAGTTAGAACTGTGTAATCTAACATGCATCATACCTAGATAGAACTATGTAGTTTAACATGTGTCAGATTTAGATAGAACTGTGTAGTTTAGCATGTGTTCCATCTAGATAGAACTCTATGGTTTGGCATGCGTCACATCTAGATAGAACTGTGTAGTTTAACATGTGTTACATCTAGAGAGAAATGTGTAGTTTAGCTGGCATCACATCTAGGTAGAACTGTGTAGTTTAGCATGTGTCACATCTAGATAGAACTGTGTAGTTTAACATTCGTCATGTCTGGGTAGAACTATGCAGATTAGCATGTGTCATGTCTAGATAGAACTGTGTGGTTTGGTGTGTGTCGCATCTAGATAGAATGGTATACTTTGGCTTGAATCACATCTAGATAGAACTGTGTAGTTTAGCATGTGTCATGTCTGGATGGAACTGTGTAGTTCAGCATGCGTCGCATTTGGATAGAACTGTGTGGTTTGACATGCGTCGCGTCTAGATTTAACTGTGTAGTTTGGCTTCCAGCACATCTAGATAGAACAGTGTAGGTTGCCATGCATCACATCTAGATAGAACTCTGTAGTTTAGCATGGCTAGAACTGGTTAGTTTAGCATGCGTCATGTCTGGATAGAACTGTGTGGTTTGACGTGCATGCATCTAGGTAGAACTAACCCAACTCTAAAATGTCTACTTTCAGCATACACTTCTCATACAGAAACCCACATGACCACTTCTCTGCACAGCAATCTGCATGTACTTCACCACATGGCAACAATAGACAAACTACACATAACCAGACCCAATCGCACACTGGCAACGACCGAAAATCGCATTCAAGCTCAACGAACAGTGCAAACAGAACTGAAGCTGCCAACAGTACATCACAACTCTCACTGTCCTATTCCCAACACACCCTACCAACCATCCCACCCCCCCTTTTGTCAGATCCACCAGAGCACCTGGCGACCACTCTGGTGGTGATGGTGCGCGGTTCAAATACCTTTAACATTAACATTAACATTAACATTATATCTGCCACGGTGTATTGAAGCAAAGAGGCTGGCAGGATTTTCAAAATTGTTTCCCAAAATTCTATTTCTAATATGTTTGCCACGGTCCCCCAAACTGTAAATTCTGGGAGCAATAATTTATAGAAATGAAAAAGTTGTTAAGAAAACAAAACACCACTGTTTCACAGTTTTCAGCCCATTCATTTTCCCATAAAGACAAAGTGCTCCTTTTGAAGAGCTGTAGCATGAAAACCACTGGGTAGATTTGGACCAAATAGGAAACAGTTTGTGTACAAAGCCTTACCTTAATTTCGTTAACTAGTTTGTGGTAAATCCATTGCAGCAGAGATGCTGAGAGAGGCTACTAACTTTTGACTTGCTGGATGGATTTGGATCACATTTTCTAAACCAAGTGATTGTCAAAGCCCCCCTCTAAATGGAAATGTTGTGAACAATTCACCAATAATGAGAAAAGTTATTAAGAATTGTGTGAATAGTGTACAGTGGCCACATTATGTATAGTGGCCACATCCGAAGGCCATGGCCACCTAGTGGGTCCAAAAGAAACATATTAAGGGAACATGTACATGGCAAGTGGCCCGGTAGTGTTTAAAAATATAAAGTGGGCACGGTCAAAGGCCATGTTCAATGGCCAGAGCCAAAGGCCCTGGCTAGTGGGCCCAAAATATATGTATAATGGACACGGTCGGAGTCCATGGCCACCTAATAGGTGTCAAAGAAACATATTGGGGGAACATATGCATTGGACATGACCGAAGGATGTGGCCAATGGCCATGGCCAAAGACCATGGCTAGTGTCATGTAGAAAAACTATGGTATACCAAAAACCGTGAGATTCATTGAAAAAACTTTAGTTAGAGTGCAGTTGAGTTGACCAGTTAAGCTGACCAGATTTAATGCAATGAAACCCTTGAAATGTAGCTTAATTAGGCACTTTCCCGTTGAAAAGTCCATAAGAACACACATACAAGAGAAGGGTTTCACAATGACACACACAATGGCATTATGGGGGACACCAACAGGAATGCACCGAGTTAAGCTGGTCATGACTTCTCACATCCGCTGAATTTCAAGTGTTTTGTTGCATTACATCTGGTCAACTTAACTGCACTTAAAATAAAGTTTTTTCGGTGAATATGTTGACCGCTGCCCGATAGGTAAGGTGATAGCCTTGAGTCCTATGAAATCTGAAATGTCTATTGTTATTAACGTTTGACTTGCAAGACAGGTTTGGATGACATTTTCCAAACAAAATGTTTGTCATGCTTCCCACCCAGACTAATGGCTAAGAATATTAGCAATACCATTGCTACGTCTATAATTAAATATTTACTTTCTAATATTCATTTCTTTTCTATACATTCAATTATGTAGTATAAGTAGCTGATTTCGTGTGTATATTATCCCCACTTAGACTACATAGATTTTATACTATCGAAGTTCACATGGGCATGTACTTTCTTTTATATGAGATTATTTTTTTATAAAATGTGTAATCTAGAAAAAAAGTGTTCATGTAACGTTATCATGATAAGGAGAATTGTACATTTAAGTGTGAACATTGACAATTTTTACAACACTTATTTTAACAAGTTTTAACTTGTATCTATTCTTCTTATATTTCTTTACTACTAAATTGTTTTATTATATGATCTTTGAAATACCTGAAATAGATTTAGCTAGATCAGGTACTTTCCCTGCAATGAAGTATTGTAATGGCTTAGTAATATATGAAATTCAAACCAACTGTATGACGTTATGGTTAAGTTGTGGTACTAAAAGCCTATAAAATTCAGTGAAAAAACTTTGTTAACGGGACGTTATGGTTCCAAGTAAAACCGAAAAACCCTTGAAATTCACCAGTTATGGTAAGCTAAGCAACCATAACTCGCACCACCACCGTGCACTGCTAAGACTAACACCCAGGACATCAAAGATGACATCACAAATGTCATTGACATCACTGATGACATCACATGTCTGGATTTCCTTTACTGACATATCTAGGCCAAATGGTTTTCTTCAGTAACACTCAGGAACTAAACATTTAAAAGGTACTATATTTGTAGACTTATCCTTCAAGTATGTTCTTACAGTAATTCCCTTAGGGTCAAGTCACATCTTATGAATCATATACATAGCAGATGACACAGGCTTGAAAGACACCAATCCTTTCTGTGCATGAAGATAATCATTAGGGTTATCAACACTTTCTCATATTTTTTTTATTTTTATTACTGTACTTTCCCTGTATATGCTCATATTTGTGTACATTGTACTCACACTCCTTTCCTTTGGGTCCAGTCACATCATGTGATGCACATACATATGGTAAGTAGCAGCTTTCAAACAAAGCAATCATTTCTCTGCATAAAGAAAACCAGTTAGGTTCTGAACTCTTTCTGCTACTACTTCTGCTTTTTTGCTTACTTCACTTTCCCTGTATATACTCATATTTGTATGTGTTGTTGTCTCTTTGTGTTTTGTCTGTAATAATGCAATTATGTATTAAGTGGGTATTATTAGCTACTTGTTACATGTTTCACAGTACGCAAAACTTGAATAAAAAAGCAGTTATTTCACTATTCAACACAGCAAGATTATGAATATTGCACCTTCATCATGTATGCTGCACACACTGCCTATGTTTCTGCATGAGTAGCTTAGTATACTGGATAGAACTTCATAATATGATGCTATTTATATAAATGCATTGCTTAATGCACTAATTAGCTCATGATATTTATTCCAATTATCCTTGACACTTTTTGGTCAACATTATAATAAGAATCCCTTGTACAGAGTTTTTATGAAAAGTAAATGCACATGTGATGTCATCAGTGATGTCATCAATGACATTTGTGATGTCATCTTTGATGTCCTGAGTGTTAGTCTTAGCAGTGCACGGTGGTGGTGCAAGTTATGGTTGCTTAGCTTACCATAACTGGCAACTTTCAAGGGCTTTTCGGTTTTACTTGGAACCATAACGTCCCTTTAACAATGTTTTTTTTTTACTTTCATAGGTTTTTAGTAGCGCAAATTAACCATAACATCCCTTTAACAAAGTTTTTTTACTGAATATCCATTTTCATAGTGTAAATTTGATAGATTAGATGTGTACTACTGTTCCTTTATTTTATATACAATTAACTTAGAACATACCGAACACCCCGCTAATGATTTTGATGTCCGCGGACGGGCACGGATGACATCAACACTACCCAAACATGCAGCGGGTATTTGAAATTGTTCTTTCATACCATATAAACACTACACAAGTTGAAAAAACAGCACATATACACACTATATATATATTAATAAATAAGCAGTGGAAACTACATATTTAACACATCAACCAGCCATTGAAATACGATATGTAATAAAAATTGATTATACATAACAAATAAGATATACCTCCAACATAATTACCTCACAGAAACTGCAACAGTAGACCTACACAACACAACAATTACAACTTTCCAGAAACTAGTAAGCAAACTTGATTTTTTGGTATATATTGCTGTACTTTTGTGTGAGGTACAGTATAATTAATATATTTATGTTTTTCACACAGAAATGTGCAGTACATTGGAGTGGCTGGAAGAACATTTTCCACATGAGGAAATGCCTGAAGAGAGTGATAATAAAGGTAGACACTTGTCTATACAAAGAAATTAATAATCATTACCTAATGTATATTTAACATATATATGTTTATTTCTTACAGACCACACAAAGATTGAAAATTTGACTCCAAAAGACACAAAGGAAAAGACTCTCGAACGCATTGAACTAAAAGTAGACATTCTTAAGGAAAATTTCGATAGTTTGAAACAGTTAGTGGAGGACCACATCAAAGAAATAATTAAGTACCATTGTCCCACCTGTAGTTGTGCCCCCTCTCCATGTCCCAGTGAACTATCCCCAAACCGTGAACAACAAAATAAACGTTTTGATGAGATTGCCATCCCTTCATACCCTCCTATCCATCCTCAACAAAACCCTAATTCCGCAATTTTTGTATCAGTTTCTGCTTCCCCCTCTCTTTCATAATGTGTGTATATATATATATATAAATAAAAAAATGTAATGTGTCTTGTAAGTTCTTTGTATCTTATTTTATTTTTTAAAATGCAGCTGAAATGTCGGTGGACAGCGCGCCTGTCCGGCCAGTCCGTAATTAACAAAATGTGGATGTCCTAAGGACACTACACCTGTCTGTACCATTCGCAACCAAGATGGAACTGTTCTTAGAACACACCAGCTGTCTGGGATGTCCGTAAATGAACAAAATGGAAGTGTCCTAAGGACACTACACCTGTCTGTACCATTCGCAACCAAGATGGAACTGTTCTTAGAACACACCAGCTGTCTGGGATGTCCGTAAATGAACAAAATGGAAGTGTCCTAAGGACACTATACCTATCTGTACCGTTCGCAACCAAGATGGAAATGTCCGTAGAACAGGCGCGGTTTCTGGGATGTCCGTAGTCAAACAAAATGGAGGTGTCCTAAGGACAGTATACCTGGCTGTACAGTCTGTAGAACATCTACGCACATGCGCACCATACCCATAAGTCCTGCGAA
This sequence comes from Ambystoma mexicanum, assembly GCF_040938575.1. Taxonomy (NCBI): domain Eukaryota; kingdom Metazoa; phylum Chordata; class Amphibia; order Caudata; family Ambystomatidae; genus Ambystoma; species Ambystoma mexicanum. The sequence continues at coordinate 844,149,372 of NC_090936.1, forward strand.
CATCGCGCCTGTCCATAACTGTCCGTCTCACTTGTGTCGCACTTTTAATTCGTTTCAGGACCCGAACATTGTCCGTAGAACAACCGCGCACATGCGCACGCCCGCTCCTGTGCATTTGCTTTTCTGTGGACACCCGTTCCCTTCATGGATGTGTTCCCGACGTCATCATGTGACCGCACCCATGCTGAGCATGTGTCCTGATTTGCGGACTCTGTCCTGACGGCCAACATTTTAAAAGAACTTATTTAGACAATTCAAACTATTTTACAGTAAAAAAAACACCATTTCACATGTCCCAGACAATGGCCCTGGCTTTCCACATACTTTTTGTAACTTTTTGAACCTTTTTGAGTTTTAGATATGTTCGCTAGGCACACCCCTCCACACCTATAAAAGACCACACCCAAGAGCTGATCTTCATTGTACTTCTGGCTATTGCAGATTGACCTTTGCTGCCTTTAGTGCTCTAGCTCAGATTACTGCATCAACCCTAATGGCATCCATGGCTTCTGTTGCTACATCAGCCTCAGCACCACCCCAAAACCCTCCACCACCACCACCTCCCCAGGGCCTGCAGAGGGGAACATGCGTGAGGATGTAGAGAACAAGGACGAAGAGGATGAAGAGAATGAGGTCGAGGAACTCCCTACTACCAGCACTCGCTGGGAGTCTTGGGTGTGGTGGTTATTTACCATTCATGGTAACATACCAAAAGCATGTGCGAACAAGGTCACCTGTAACCAGTGCAATTTAGTGCTAAGTCGTGGGAGACGTGGTGCATACAGCTTTGGTACTACATCCATGAAGCAACACCTAACTTCGTTCCACGGTGCGGACGTTCGCAAGGTTGTACCTTGTGATAAACGTAGTAGGTTGAGTTCCTCCACAGCATCCTCCGTTTCCGCTCCTCTCACCACAAGTGACACTCCTGTGGGAGCATGCATCCCTCCAGCTGCTTCACAGGCCATTCGCAATGCTGTTGATCCTTACCTTTCGAGGGTCACAATATTGTGTATGTATGTGACGCAGTACTCTGCAGGGGGAGAGTCTTCGAGTGCGTTTGAGACTACGGTCATGGACCACCAGAAGGCCTGCTACCTACCTAAATAAGGCCCACCCTACATCTTCCTCTCTCCACCTGATATGATATGATATGATATGGCATTTGTAACGCGCCTATACACAAGTGTTTCAAGGCGCGACGAGGCAGGGAGGGGGGAACAAGGGGAAGACAGACAACGATCCTACTAGGCCAGGTGTCATTCAGACCGCGCAAGTGCAGGGGTAGGGGGAAGGGAAAAAGTGCAAGGGGAAGGGGGGGAGTGCAGTACAAATAAGTAGAATAGAAATAAAATAATAAATAAATAGGGCCAGCTGGTGGCAAGTGCAAGGTAAGTGCAGATAAGTGCTGGGGGGGGGCCTGTAGGGATACAGAGACAGTCCCGCAGTGCAGGGGTTGCCAGGGAGGCAGTGCAAGTGAAGAGTGACTGGGCCCAGGACCGAGGTCGGTGTGAGTGGCCCAGTTGCAGAATCAGTGCAGTTTAGGTGAAGAATTTAGCAGGGGAGAGGGAGAGAGAAAGCAGAAGTGAAGAGGAAGGTTTTGAGGTGCTTCCGGAACCGGAGATGGTTCTCCTCAAGTTTCAGGGAGGCAGGAAGGCTGTTCCAGAGGGAGGCCCCTGCCGCGGAGAGAGATCTACCCCCAGCTCGTTGCTTCGAGAAGCGGCTGACCCTGAGGGAGTTGGAGACGGATGAGCGTAGGGCTCGGGAAGGAAGATATTTAGGAAGAGAGAGTTGAAGGTATTTAGGCCCCAGGCCCCAGAAGGCCTTGTGGACAATGCAGAGGGTTTTGAACTTAATCCTCGCAGCCACTGGGAGCCAGTGTAAAGATTTCAGTCCTGGAGAGATACGGTCCCTGGGCTTGAGGCCAAGGACAAGTCTCGCAGTTCTGTTCTGGATGAGTTGCAGAGGGCGGAGAGTGGAAGCAGGCAGATTCAGATAGAGGCTGTTACAGTAGTCCAGCTTCCAGAGAACCAGGGCTCGGGAGACAGTGAGCTTCTGGGGGAAGGAGAGGAGGGGAAGAATACCTCTGAGGAGGTGCAGCTGGTAATGTGACTTCTTAGAGACGTCAGATATATGAGGAGAGAAGGAGAGTGTGGAGTCGAAGATGATCCCAAGGTTTTTTGCCTTGCAGATAGGAGCAGGAAGAGGGCCAAGAGAGGCCGGCCAGAGAGCTGCAGGGAAGGAGGGAGTGGGTGTGCCGATGAGTAGGATCTCAGTCTTACTAGCATTAAGGCAGAGGTCATTAGCAGCACACCATTCCTGGATAGCAGACAGACAGTCAGAGATGAGGGAGGGAGAGGAGGAGGCCGAGGGTAGCCTGAAAATGAGCTGGGTATCATCCGCATAGCACTGAAAGTTGGGGCAGAGGGCGGCGATGCGGTGGGCAAGGAGTGCCAGATACTAGTTGAACAGCCAGGGAGAGAGATTAGATCCCTGGGGAACGCCACAGGTGGAGAAAAAGATGTCAGAGAGGAAGGACCCAAGTCGGACCTGGGAGGGTCAATTGGAAAGGAAAGAGGTCAGCCATGCCAGAGCCTGACCAGTGATACCCAGGTTATCACGGAGACGGTTGAGCAGGATGGCATGGTTGACAGTGTCAAAGGCAGAAGAGAGATCGAGCAGAATGAGAACACACGGAGTGTTGGAGTCGAGGTTCAAGAGCAGGTCCTCATGGATGTTCAGGAGAGCAGTTTCCGTGCTTCTGGCCGCTCTGAAGCCAGATTGATGGTCATGGAGACTATCAACAGCTTCAGCATGGAGGTTAAGCTGGGAGATGGCCAGTTTCTCCAGGAGCTTGCCCAGGAAGGGAGTGATGGAGATTGGGCGATAGTTAGCCGGACAGGAGGGGTCGGCAGAGGGTTTCTTAAGGAGAGGGTGCACAAGGGAGTGCTTGAGGGGGGATGGGAAGACTCCAGAGGCGAAGGAGTGGTTGCAAAAGTCAGCCAGGGCAGGAGCCAGGGAGTCAATGTGGTCCTTGATAGTTTTGGAGGAACAGGGGTGAATCTGTTTACACGAGACTTTCATAGATCGGACTTGTCTGGAAACCTCGTCAGCAGAAAAAAGGGGAAAGGCAGAGAAGGAGGGAGGAGGGGTGGCTGCAGAAGGGCCAGAGGAAGAGCAGGGAAGAGAGGGGGGGAGGTGATAGGAGGAGAGTGAGGACAGGATGTCCTGAGTTTTAGAGATGAAGTGGGAGGCCAGTGCAGTGCAGAGGGCCTGGGAGGGGACAGGAGAGGTAGAGACTGCAGCAGGGTTGGCAAGCTCCTTGCAGATTTTAAAGAGTTCAGCCGAGTTGTTAGATGCCGCAGAGATGCGGGCTTGGATAAGGGCTCTCTTCTTGGTGAGAACAGAGGGACGGTATTGCCTTTGGAGCAGGCGGCAGGCCAGTTTGTCAGAGGATGAACATGAAGCACGCCATTTCCTCTCTGCCACCCTGCACTTGCGTTTTAGGGTGACGAGATCCGAATCATACCAGGAGTTACATTTGGCTTTGGGCTTCAGGCGGATTTTCATGACAGGGGCAAGGATATCAAGAGTATCAGATATAGCAGAGTGGAGCAAGGAGAGGGCTGTGTCAGGGTGGGAGTCAGCCGAAGGGGGAGGGTGGGGGCGAGAAGGTGGCAGCAAAAGCCGCAACTGACACGCGCTTCATGGGTCGGATGACCGAGAAGGTGGGTGGCAATGATGAGGGTGGCTTTGCCTGTGGGGTAGGGAGGGTGAGGTGGGAGGATAGGAGAAAGTGATCACTCCAGGAGAGAGGAGTGGAGAGAGGGACAGAGAGGGGAAGGTCAGAAGAGATCAGAGCATCAAGAGTGTGCCCTGCAGAATGAGTAGGCCCAGACGGGAGAATAGAGAGTGAGAGAGAGTCGCAGAGGTCACGAAAGAGTCCAGTGGGGGGACAGGAGGCATCTAGGTGGATGTTGAAGTCCCTAAGAAAGAGGAGTTGAGTGGTAGAGGACAGGAGTGAGGAGGAGAGGTCAGCCCACTCAGAGAGGAAGGAGGAAATTTGACCAGGTGGCCGATAGATAGTAGCCACGGTAAGGGAATGGCTAGGAGAGAGAGAGAGTCGGCAGACAAGACATTCAAAAGAGGAGTAGGTCTGCGTAGGAGTGACAGTGGCAGGAATCCACTCAGGGAAGATAAGGGCAACACCCCCCCTGCACGGTTGGTCCTGGGCACAGAGAGGATCTTGTAACCTTCAGGTAGGAGTGTGCCAAAGCTCGTGACAGAGCTGGCTGTGAACCATGTCTCAGTGAGACCGAGGACATCAAGGTCCAGTTCCTCAAGAAGGCGACAGATATCGGAGGAATGCTTGATGGCAGAGCGAGAGTTAAGAGTGGCAAAGTGGAGAAGGTTGCCATCCTTGAAGGACTTCCGGGGAGGGGTACAGATCAGAGGTACGCCCTGCGGAGGTGTAGAAGAAGGAGGTGAAGAGGGAGTGCGAGAGGGGGCGGGGAGGGAGGGTAGAGGCAAGGTAGCCGAAGACAGGGGGGGGACGCAGGGGAGGAAAGGAAGTTGATGAGGCGAGGGAAGCCTCTATCAAAGAGGTAAAGGTTGGCCTGAGGGCCTTGGACCAAGACGGTCCCATTAGCTTAGACATTAATGATGGCCTTAGAGGAGCGGAAGGGGGCCAAGAGGACATCCCAACAGGTACCACCATTAATGGGAGAAGAGGAAAAAGGAGAGAGCACAGAGACCATATGAAGGGTCCATAGGTCAGGTCAAGGCACGAAAAAGAGGATGTCAGTGAGAGTTTCCTTAGAGTAGGCACTAGTGTAGGTGTCAGCGATAGGGAGGCCTGGGTTGGAGACCAGGATGTCCTTTTTAAACTTTTTCCTACCAGATTTAGTGAGGAGAGCAGGATAGTCAATAGAGAAGCAGTTAGAGAAGATAGGCGAGATAGAGAGCACCATGGAGTGGGAGGGGGGGGGAGACAGATGATGCGAGAGCCCACAGACAGGAAGGAACGGCAAGACAGGTTACCACATTTCAGAACAACAGTATTGTGTTTTAGGAACACAGTGGAGAGGCCACCTAAATTTGAGAATCCTGCGAGGAGAGAAAAACCCTAGTTACCACAACTGTGGAACACAGTGAGGTGAAGACACCGTGCGAATGCAGTGGCCAGGTGTGGGTGGGGGTGGGCAGGAAGAAGGTGGAGAAGGCGAAATTTACTTGCGCCTTGCGTCCCCTGCGGACACCTGCAGACACACAGGGAGCCGCAACTGCAGGAGTCGCCCTTGGCCTTGGGGCCCTTAGCCGAAGGGGGCTGTCGGGCAGAGGGCTGCCCAGGAGCAGGGTGGTAATAGAAGAGGGAGGAGAGGAAGGGGAGGGGGGTGTGGGCGGGCAGGGAGGCGGGAGGGAGAGGAGGACCAGGAAGTGGGAGGGAAGGGGAGAGCAGGCACAACAACGCGCTCGGAGCGCAAATGCAAAATTCTTTTTTAAAATCACAGAAATTCACTCACAGAGGCCCGCTAGGGCCAGGCAGGGCTTCCTGGCCTGCAGTTCCCTCTTGGCTAAAAATGAATGTGAAAAATGAATGTGCTACAGAACATAATATTTTCATTGTGAAATGAGGACATGCCAACATCGCTTAGAAAGGCACAAACAGCCTTATGGACATTGTGCCTCGCTTTCTCCATTTGTGGACCAAATGAAGAAGAACACAGCCACATTTGTCTTTGCGCAATACGAGAAATAATTACTTGGGAATTTGGAAACATGTCCATGACCTTCTCAAGTCCTTCTTTCATTGCAAATTACAAAGAAATTCCAGACACATGTCCTAAACTGTTCCCTCCACAATGAATTATAATTATGTCAGGATGACGCTCTGTCTGTAAAGTAGCACAGAGAGGTAACAAGTCCAACCACTTCATTCCACACACTCCATGCCAGTGCACTTCCACATGAGGGAATCCAAGATCTGCAGATACACCACAACGTTCTGCATGCACCTCCAAGCAATGTATCCATGAGTCTCCCAAAATCCAGATGATATGTTTTTTGAAAACACACAGCCATAGCTATCTGTTCTTCTGTCAGGAAAAAGACGTCCTCACTAAATCTCTCCTTACACAACACACCCACTAAACTTTACTAACCAATCCCTAGCTCCGCTCATTCTCATTTGCATGCCTCGCCACCACAGAATGCCCGTATGTAATACGCGCTGTCCGCAGACTACCACCATGTCCGCGGACATGTGGAAGATCTGAGTGTAGTGAATGTACATTTAAATAGTGTTCTCCATTTCACCTTTAAGGTGGGCTCTGAAAAGAACCGTTTTCTTTTTCTTTTTTTTTTGCAGATGCCTGACAGACACCTGTTATTTTTTTATTTTTCGGGGGGGTTCTTCTTAGTTTACTCCTTAAATCTTCACATAACCTGTTCCAAAGCAACCCTTACATTCTAAAACAACATGGCATTTCCAAAAAAAGATAAAGAAACACCATCTGCTTCAAAATAAGCCGCATTACTCGAAACAATGTTCTCGTTGCTACAGAAAAACATACCAGCTCTTAGCATGAAAGCACGCATGCCTCGATTAATTGCACACCTAGCAATGCTTTGATTAGGACAAAAAACAGAACTGTTGTCCCATTTTGCTCTAGGAAGTAATCCTGAAAAAATGACTTTCGCATTTGGAATGATGTTGATTACTGCTTGAACCAACTGTTCCAAATCTCCCAACAAAGTAGGGGAACTCACGTACCCCAAATGGAAAGCACCATAGTGCAAAACTACCACATGGGGACTGTTCATCCTACGCATATCTCTGCAAACTTGGAGACTTGCCTCTACATTGCAGTCAGTTGCAGCGCTCCACACCACCTCCACTCCTCTAACATTGAAATTGTTTGCCACATGCCTGCATTGAGAATACTGCTGTCAACCATGGACAAACATATCTCCGAGCACCAACACCCTGACTGTCTCCACCTCTGCAATCTTCACTACACACACTCTCTTTCAACACAAATCAACAATGTCAACATCTGATTGGCTGATCCCCACAGTCCCCTTTCCATGCTGTATTTGCTGGAAAACCCTGCATGTGGGACGACCTACCCGCGGACACCCGCGGTGTCGACGCAGCACGTAACTCTTAGCCAGCCCTTCTACCCTTTCCACATCACTCACGATTCCATTCCCTCATTGTAAACAGCTAAGCAGTCACACAACCATCAACCAATCACATCCAAGACCTCTACATCTAACTCCATCATAAGAGTTCTGCACTTCAAATGTACTGTTGATCACTCTGAATACAAGTCTCATATCATTGGAAAGCACCTACTACAAAAACTACTGTGCAAGTCTCGAAGATTTCTACTTACAGCTCCATACATATCCGCATGCATGATTACAAATTACAGGTATGCATATTTTATTCAGAGTACATGTACAACTCTTATGATTCCACATAAACAAAATAATGCCACTAAATATGCATAGCCAATACATACATGCTAACGCTCCCGATTTATGCACGAAACTCGATTTTTCCTTAAAAAATGTCACCATTTTTTACTGTCTGCAGCCTAAATTAATGCTAATCCCAATGCAATCGTATGAGAAAAATAAATGTTCCCGAATGCTGTGGTGAAATCTCCCTCTCAGGTGCTCCCGATTGTTCACATGCCTAGTTATAATATGAAATTATTCAAATTTTTCCCATGTATTATAATGAACTACCACTTCCAAACCTCTCTGCTATCTGCAACACAGCTGTAAAAAAAGAAGTGAATTTCATGAACTTAAAATTCTACTCATTTGCGAAGTAGGTTGAACTAATATACTGCAAATAACATATAAAGGCTGAACATAGTCAAATGAAATGCATGCATACACTTTGTTCAGATATCAAACAAGAACACTACCACGAAAACATAAAAATGAACGTGTACATTAACATCAGTGCTATAAACACACAAAATTACTAACTTCTTCCTTTTACAATTACAGTGAAGACCACTCTCCTGAAAATCAGCAGCATCTAAACTACAAACAACATATCCGAAGAAACCTCCTCATTCCACAAAAAAAGTAAGTACAAAACTACCTTTATATTCTTACTGTTCCTCAAAGGGGCTGTGTGCCTCATTCATTTAATTTGTGCACCAAAAAAAACATCGATTTCTGAACAATTCTGCCCACAAATCCTTATTTATTAAACAGAGATTAGCAGGCAGAATGGCACACAATCCCAGTTTTTTTGGAAAACAAATACCATACTCAAGCCTTAGAATGTTAGTACTCCAAAACAACAAACTGTTTTAATTTTATATCATTACCATTACGTTTACTATTAATGCTTCTCCTCACAACTAGCTCACTTTCTACTCTCATCTGAACCACAGTGTAGTAACATACAAACAGAAAAATAGCCTTCCCAACTCATTGTAACTCTCCAATGAACATTCACACACCACCACATACATCTTCCCCATCAAAGTCATACACGCATGCACAAAGCACACATACATTGTAAAACAGACCAACCCATACCTTCTTTTTTTTCAACAGACCCCAAAAAATTCCTACCAAAAAGCAAGTCCGTAGAAAGCAACACAGAAATAGAGCAAGTGAAAATAAAAGTGTCTAAAATAAACATCCATCTCTACCAGAGTGTGTACAAAACGTTCAAACAAAACAGCTAATGCAGTCATTTAGCGAAACAAAAGCAGCTTCTACTACAGAAACATTGCCTCCTCTATCAAAATGTGAAACGAAACACAAAACTCTTAACAATAATTTGGCTACCACTACTGCTAACACTGCTCCTATAAATCCTCATATACTAGCAACTAACCATACTAAAAAAAAAAGTATTTTAGCAAAAATGTTCCGCCACAGAGTCCTTCAGAATCTAATAAGAACAGGAGCAAAATCATGCACAACCCTTAAAACCTACCGTAGAAAATGAATCCTAGAAGCTCTCGTAGACAGTGCAATAGTTCTCAAAAGGAAGTTATTTATTTTAGTTTTAAACAGGAGGAAACCACTAACAAAACCAAGTACTAAACTACAAGAAAAACTTCTCAATAAAAGAAATGTCAACAAAAATAACTTCTTAAATGTCTGTGGAGGTGAATAGAGTCACACCACTACCATAGAACCATATTTTAATGAAGATGCATACAAACACAACCAAACATACACAATTGCCATCCATAGCAGTGGATGAGGGTATGGAAAAATGAATAATACCATCATGGAACAAGAAACACTGCTTACAGAAATATCCCCAGAAAACTCAGAATTACTTCTCCATTCGACTGAACCAGAAGGTCCCGTATACAAATGGCCGTGCACGTCAATGTGTAACATTCCCAACAAATCTTTCAAATCTTTACGCCAGTTCCTTAATTAGTATGTGAAAAGTAAAGACAAAATCAAAATGAAAGTGCTGCAAAATATGGATACCTGTCCAGTGCGCAAATACAAAGGACTACAAGGAGATTCATTAGCCTGCATTTCAGGACCTATTTGCAAAAGCACCTTCCATGATATCACAATGATATCAACACATCATTCAAATGTAAGAAATCTAGTGTATAAACTGTACCATGCTAAAAGTCCTGCTTTAGAACTAGCCAATTTAAATAACACTCTTCTGCATGGCACACCCAAATACCTACAAGAAGAAATCGACCATATCCAGGGAAAATATTTTGGAAGTGAAAGCCACTTACAAAATGCAATAGCTTTAGAACAGACTAGCAACAATTCTGCACATGGCAACCTTCTATTGCACACATACAAAAAAGAAATACTAAAATTTAAAAGTACATCCGCTGAAGTACCAAACCATGTGTGTGTGTGTTGCCGCAGAACTGTTTACAAAAGTTCTGCGGCAAATATAGACGTAACATACAAAATATAAGACAATGAAGATTAAAAATGGTTTGAATTAGCTCTCTACCTTTTAGCAGAAAACAAATACGAAATAAGTGAACCCTTAATAGTTTGCAGTTACTGCACTACAAAACTTGACAACAACCAAACTCCTTCACGTGATATCACAAATAACTTGGAATTATTCCCACTGCCAAAACCCCTGCAACAACTCAATTTGTATGAGACATCATAATTCAAACAGTACACCCATTTCAAGCAATAATACGCCTTCAACCAAAAACAGCAAAATTACCTCCCTCTGAATTGGTGAAAGGCATTTGTGGCAAAGTAGTTTATTTACCATTAGATCTGACAGAAAATGTCCAATAGAGCAATCTATAATTGTCTTAGTAAATGGTGTACCAACAAAAGACAAAATAAAACGGCAACAACTTGTGGACTTACATAAAGTTAGACAAGCCTTGCAATATCTGAAAGACAATAATGAATACTACAAAGAAATAACCATTGAAGAAAGCTTAAGGGAAACAACTGAAATAATTCAAGAGTCATCAGAAACTGGTCAATTTGAACTTCTGGATCCTGCTGAGGTATCCATTATTTTGGACCATTATTCAATTCATCCATTGTACTCTAATGACAGCATAGATGATGCAATAGAAACTTACCAAATGCGACAAACCAAAGGTTCACCAATGAGCATATGGGAAAAAAATATAGAAGCACATGCTTTTCCTCTACTATTTCCCACTGGCAAAGGAGGAAGATACAATGATAGACCCACTCAGATAACAGCATCAGAACACCGCTCATTACGAATGTATTCTGAAGATCCCGGATTTAGACAAAATGTGGAATAAATATTCCACCTACTCTTTGAAAGTGAACTAGCAACCCTATGTTACGGAGTTGCACACATATTGAAATCGGGAACCCACTTTCAAAATATATCAGCTACGCAATTAATACAAAAAATGCAAGAAAAAGATGAGGTTTTACAATCAAGCATAACAAATCGGTTTGCAAACATGCGTGGTATGAAAGAATACTGGTTCCGACATCACGGAGACGTACGTTGGAGGATCAGAAACCTTGGACCACCCACTTGGTTTGTTACATTAAGTTGTGCAGAATATGCATGGGAAGATTTACATGATTTCCTACGCATATCAAACAAAAACAAAACCAACATAGACATACTAACACCTGGAGAATTTTGCTCTCTAGATCCTGTTAATGTTTCAAATATTTCCACCATTGTTTCATTGCTATGCTGCACTTTATTTGTAATAAAACTGTTCCTTCCCTCTGAGAAGTGCAACACTTCTTTTGGAGAAAAGAATACAAAGCCAGAAGAGTGCCACATATCCATATGCTTTTATGGATTAAAGGTGTTCCTACATTTGGTCAGTAGAGTGATACCACTGTTTTGCAGTTCATCCAAAAATATGTCACTTGTGAAATCCCTTCACAAACGAGTCATAGTAACCTTCATGCACAAATTGTACAATTTCAAAGACACAAATGTGGCAAATATGTCATCGCAAATACAAAAACAAAGGGAAATACTACACCAAATGCTGCTTTGGTTTCCCTAGACCAGTTAGAGAAACAGGTGAAGTGAACAACTTCATGTCTTCAGTTAGACATAGGGCCTCATTACACGGTAGGCGGAGAACCATGGCGCAATTAGCGCCATGGTTCATGCCGGTAAAATACCAGCACCGCCTTGTTGGAAAGGGGAATTACCGCCCATTCCAAGGTTGGCGGGGCGGTAATTCCCCCTTCCACCATTGCCCTTCTCCATTCCCATTTTTGCCCCATAGGGCATAATGGGAAAGAGGAAGGTGCTAATTACGGCACCGCAAATTGCGGTACCGTAATTAGCTCCCTCGGTCCCTTTGCGGGTTGGTTTTTAACGCCTGCGAAAAGCAGGCGTTACATTCCCCAACCCGCAAAGAACCTCGTAGTAAGGCGGTAAGGATTTACCGGTATCGGTAAAATACCGGTACCGGTAAACCCTTACGGCCTACCGTGTAATGAGGCCCATAGTGTTAAAGGTAAATATATCAATGATTTCAATGCAATCATTGCCCTCTTATGGAATGTAAACATAGATGTGCAGTACATTGCAGACAATTCCACTGCAGTTGAACGATATGTTACAGCCTACTTAACAAAAGCAGAAAAAACAGAGCTTCAAGACCTCTGGAATTACCTATCATCAGAGAAAATACTATCTCAGAAATTGTACAGCTTAGGCTTAAAAATGCTCTCTCATAGAGAATGTGGTGCCTATGAAGCTGCAGATCATTTAACCGGTACTGCTTTGTATGGAAAATCTGAAAATATAGTATGGCTAAGTCTTGGTCCTACTAAATCTAGAAAAAGAGTTCTCAAATTATATGAGACCATAGAAACAATAGCCAAAAATGATCCCAACAGCCAAGACATTTTGAAAAACAATTTACTAGACACATACTACCCAAACAGGAGTACCACTTTGGAAACCATGTGTCTATACCACATAGCCCAAAACTTTGCATAAAAAATAATATAAAACCCGACAAAAACAAAGGTAGATATAGAGTGACAGATTGTGAAAGCAGCTTAGTGAAACTTACCAAATGAAGGTTAATTAATCATGTCAAATTGTCATTAAAAACTCTGCAACAGAAACAACTATATTACATGTCCCTGCTACAACTTTTTGAACCATGGAGCACAGAAGAAGAGATACTAGATAACTATGACTGCTATGAAGACGCTTTCAAAGCAAATGAAAGCACTATCAGCGATGTGAACTTTACGCAGTACAAAACAATGTTGCACAATAAACAGCAACACGAAGAAGAACTCCAGGCCCAACTAGATAAGGACACTTCCGACAGTCGTCAACCTTCTGTAAAAGGAATCCAAGAACCACTGGGACAGCCACTAATAGCAAATGAGGCAGAATTAGCTATGACAGAAGTAGAAAACACCATGTGTCACTATGAAGAATATACAGAAGACTTAACTGTACTACAATCAAAACTTAACAAAGACCAGCGCACCATTTTTGAAGAAGTAACAAAAGAAATTGCACATGGTGTACACACGAAAAAAAAGAATGTACCTGCCAACGTTACAAACCTATACTGCTATACATCAGTGGTGAAGCTGGTTCAGGCAAAATATTCTTAATCAAAATCATCAGCAAGTTCCTTCAACAATTGACAATTAACAAACTGTCAGCTGTTGTAACGGCCACCACAGGTTTAGCTGCCTACAACATAGGCAGTGTCACTTTACACCGATTACAACTCCTTCCAGTAGAACATCAAAACAAATTAGACTATTATAAAATTTCTACAGAAGCTGCAATGGAACTACGCAGAGTGTTAAAACAAATGAAAATGCTACTAATAGATGAAGTGAGCATGGTCTCCAACCTAATGTTAGCTTTAATTCACCTCAGATTGCAAGAAGTACTTAAAACAAAAAACAAAGAACTCTTTGGAGGAAAACACATTATTGTTTTCGGAGATCTTCTGCAATTAACACCAGTGAAAGGTGAACCTATTTTTAAAACCTTAGGACACAAACTCTGACATAAATCTGTTGGCAGCATAGGAAATGTCAACCTTTGGCAACATTTGCAATACAGAGAATTAACAGAAAACATGCGTCAATCTGCAGACCTCACTTATGCCACCATTTTAAAAAGTATTAGAGTTGGTGTACTATCTCAAGACGCACAAACAATATTGAAAACCTGGCACATCCGTGCACTTTATGGTGATAACACATGTGCTACTGATGTTATGGAACAATTAACACACAAAAATGTCAATTGTATGGCCTTAATACCAACTCTTGCAAGCTGTTCCAAATTCAATGAAACAATGTTGAAAAAAGAAATGCCACCAATAATTGAAATTTGCTCCACAGACAAACTGGACGTACATGGTATGACACTACCCATGTGTCAACAAGCCACAACAAGCCTACATACCTTAGAAAATTCTATCTCCAACACAGCTGGGTTGGAGAAAATATTAAAATTATCCTTAAACTGTAGAGTAATGCTAAAACGTAACCTTGACGTGAATCAAGGACTAGTTAATGGAGCACTGGGTACAGTTGTTGGCTTTCTAACATACCCACGTGACAACAACATTCCGTTTGTCAATATTCTCTTTGACAAACTTTTAGAAGTAAAAAGGATAGGGCGCTCAACAGCTCGATTCCTTCTCTTCAAAGACATGTATGTACGCAGAGAACAATTTTCTCTAACTCTTGCATATGCAGTCACCATTCATAAATCCCAAGGTCTTACCATCGACAAAGCATTGATAGATATTGGTAACACAGTCTTTAAAGAAGGCATGAGCGACGTAGCACTATCACGCTTGCATACACTTGAGGGTCTATTTCAGCCTTGATGCAAGTAAAGTAAACGCTGATATTCCTTGCATTTTAGAATACAATAGACTACGTTCACTATACACCCCCCATCTAAAATTATATCCTGTTCCAAAGAAAGGAAAACGTTGTAAAAGAAAAGTAATTCAAACTGAAATGCAACAGGATTGGACTGCACATCCTCCAAACAGAGTAAAAGAAGCTAATACTTCATCAATTACCACAATCAAAGAAGAACCTATTAGGCAAAGTAAGACTCTACATCCTGCCGACAACCACCGCAGTATATGAAACCCATAGTGGCTTATAACTTCAGTTCGTACTCTAGGCCCTCCCCACAACCACCTGATAGATATTCGATACTATGGGTGTATCTATGGCTGTGATATGCTGCAGTGGTTGTGGCCAGGGCCTAGAGTCTTGGGTATATGGCCGAAGGCCATGCACCCAAGACCAAAGTTGGCTACAACCACCGCAGCATATCACACCCATGGTGGCTTATAACTCGGTACCACACCCATATAATAAAAAATGTTAACTGCGCAATATACTCAATTTGCACCCAACACTCTAGGCCCTGCCCACAACCACCTGATACATATTCGATTCTATGGGTGTGATATGCTGCGGTGGTTGTGGCCAGGGCCTACAGTCTAGGGTGTATGGCCTACGGCCTATGGCCTGAGGCCATGTACCTAAGACTCTAGGCCCTGGCCACAACCATCGCAGCATATCACACCCATGGTGGCTTATAACTCAGTACCACACCCATAGAATCAAAAGTTTTAACTGCACAATATACTCAATTTGCACACAACACTATAGGCCCTGCCCACAACCACCTGATACATATTCCATTCTATGGGTGTGATATGCTGCGGTGGTTGTGGCCAGGGCCTAGAGTCTTGGGTGTATGGCCTACAGCCTACGACCTGCGGCCATGTACCCAAGACTCTAGGCCCTGGCCACAACCACCGCAGCATATCACACCCATGGTGGTTTATAACTCAGTACCACACCCATAGAATCAAAATGTTTAACTGCGGCATATACTCAATTTGCACCCAACACTCTCGGCCCTGCCAACAACCACCTGATGCATATTCGATTCTATGGGTGTGATATGCTGCGGTGGTTGTGGCCAGGGCCTAGAGTATTGGGTGTATGGCCTATGGCCTATGGCCTACGGCCATGTACCCAAGACTCAAGGCCCTGGCCACAACCAGCGCAGCATATCACACCCATGATGGCTTATAACTCAGTCCCACACCCATAGAATCAAAAATTTTAACTGCGCAATATACTCAATTTGCACCCAACACTATAGGCCCTCCCCACAACCACCTGATACATATTCCATTCTATGGGTGGGATATGCTGCGGTGGTTGTGTACCCAAGACTCTAGGCCCTGGCCACAACCAGTGCAGAATATCACACCCATGGTGGCTTATAACTCAGTATCACACCCATTGAATCAAACATTTTAACTGCGGCATATACTCAATTTTAATGTCCTCTGACACCACACGTGTCCTTAGAATAGTTTCAACTTGCCTGCGCACAGCACGGACGGAAATACTATCCTTACGACACACCTCATTTTCAGTAATTACAAACATCCCGGATAGCGCGGGCATGACCAATACATCAGTAGCACCTGCCAACTAAACAAATACAGTATTTCACCCATCTCTTACTCCCTAAACCTCCCCAAGCACTCTGACACACCAAAACACTCCCCAAAACTGCATTTCGCCTCTGTTCGCCGCCGCACTGTCGGCAGATCCAAGATGGTGGGCGCATCCGAACAATCTGACCACATCACGCCTCACTCCAGCCAATCGACGGACACGTCACGTGTCCGCGGTCATGACTGGAGCCCATTAGCCAATCGGTGTCCTGCCCACGGAGCGAACAGGGAAGTGTCTCCGTGGAGGAGACATAGATATCACTAATTTTTTTAGACCTACTTTTTGATCGTTTTAAAGAAAACAACTGGACAGATTTTCACCAAATTTACAAAAGCACGCTTTCGGGACCAAGTTTTTGGACCCCCCTATAACTTTTTCTGCCCCAGACCAAACGTCACCAACTTTTGCAAAAAAGATCAGAGTGGACCATATACTTTTTTTGCAAAGTTTGGTGAGGATTCCTCCAGGGGGAGCAGAGTTATAGGCCACCCAAAAAGTGTTCTTCCTATGGAAACAGCAACTTAACCATAACTACACGGTCACTACCGTGGCTGTGTACTATATATACATATATATATATATATATATATATATATATATATATATATATATATATATATATATATATATATATTCAGTATCAACTGTAAAATTAATTTTCAGGTTATCAAATGCACATAGCACTTTAACAACATTTGTTGTACTTTGCAAATTTTGCACAGCTCGTGAATACCGGTTCAGGTGTTTGCACGGGTTAAATTAAGTACACTTGAATCGAACAATTTGAAAGAATGAGTGCACTACGCACTTTATTTTAGATATTGCATGTAATTATTTATTCATTCATTTTCACTAGAACTTACCTCACATAAAGCGGTTTTTTGTTAACAATAACTATTTGCCCTGGGTCAGCCGAGCATGTCCATATAAGCATGTTTTGTTTTTCTCAGCTATTAAGCTTAATGAGTTTTAACACGTTTTAACCCATTCCAAGATGGCGTACTTCTACAAGAGACAAGATAAGAAAGTGTGCACGACTCTCTACACAGAAGTCATAGAGTTGATGACTGTATAAATAGTCCTTCCATTGTGTTTGTTGCCCTAAACGTGAACAAGCGGTCTGTTACCGCGAAACGTGTCGTTTTTCGTGTTTGTTTCTCCCGTCCTAGACATTTTATGAATTAAAGTATTGATTTCTGATGACATCACATGTCTGGCTCACTATTTTATCTTTTGCTGACATATCTAGGCCACATGGTTTTCTTCAGTAAAAGTCAGAAACTAAGAATTTTATTTTATTTGTAGACATATCCTTCTAGTAGGTTCTTAGTAATTCCCTTAGAGTACAGTCACATCATATGAAACATATACATATGGGAAAACACAAGCTTGAAAGACAGCAAACCTTTTTGTGCATAAAGATAATCACTAGACTTATGAGCACTTTCTGATAGTTCTGTTGTTTTTTTTATGGCTGTACTTTCCCTGTATATGGTCATATTTGTATACATTGTACTCACACTACTTTCCTTAGGGTCCAATCACATCAAGTGATACATATACATAGGGTAAATAGCAGCTTTGAAACAGAGCAATCATTTATTTGCATGAAACTAATCAGTTAAGTTATGAATTGTTTCTGCTACTACTTGTGCTTTTTTGCTAACTTCACTTTCCCTGTATATACCCATATTGGTATGTGTTCTTGTGTCTTTGTGTTTTGTCTATAGTAATGCAATTATGTAATACATGGGTTTTATTAGCTACTTATTACATATTTCACAGTACACAAAAATCTGTTAAGAAAACAATTATCATTTCATTATTCAACATATTAACATTACGAATATCATACCTTCATCTTGTACGCTGCACACAATGTTATGTTTCTGTATGAGTAGCTTAGTATACTAGATAGAACCCCATAATAGGATGCTATTTATATCAATGCATCGTTCAATGCACTTATTAGGGTATATTTCTTGCAATGATTCTTGACACTTTTTTCGCAACATAATAAGAATCCCTTCTACACATATTTCATGAGAAGTACATACACATGTGATGTCATCAGTGATGTCATCAATGACATTTGTGATGTCATCTTTGATGTCCTGGGTCTTAGTCTTAGCAGTGCACGGTGGCGGCACGAGTTATGGTTGCTTAGCTTACCATAACTGCCGAATTTCAAGGGTTTTTCGGTTTTACTTGGAACCATAACGTCCCTTTAACAAAGTTTTTTCACTGAATTTCATAGGTTTTTAGTAGCGCACCTTAACCATAATGTCCCTTTAACAAAGTTTTTTCACTGAATTTCATAGGTTTTTAGTAGCGCAACTTAACCATAACGTCCCTTTAACAAAGTTTTTTCACTGAATTTCATAGTTTTTTAGTAGCACAACTTAACAATAATGACTTTGACTTTATATACATGTCATATGGAACTGACTAGATCTCTTCTTATGAACTTGATGTCCGTGAACTTATTTAATGTTCGCGGACATGTTCGGAGAACAGTACCACCACCTAAAACTCTGGGGAGGTATGTGTAATAGTTATATCATAACATAGGAACATTTAACAAATTCACAAAGCAGCACACATACAAAGTATATGTAGTATACTTACAAAATGTTACCCATATATGTAACACACTAACCATTCATGTAAATATAATATGTTTTAAAATGGAATATACCAAAAGAAGATAAAGTGGCTTCCACCATAATTACCTCACAGACGCTCCACAACCAACAGCAAGACCAGACGTATACACTACTGATTACATATCTCACCAGACATAGTAAGTGCACTTCTTTTTACTCATATATTTATAAACTTTCTATATTAGAAAAAAAAACATATTACTTTTTTGTTTTCTCACAGAAATGTGTAGTACTCTCGACTGGCTAGAGGAGCATTTCCCACGAGAGGAAATGTTAGAAAATAGTCCACCTAATGGTACACACTTTACTATATAAACCAATTAATAAATATTATTTTGTATACATTTAACATATACATTTTTTTTTTATTACAGACCATACAAAAATTCCAAGCATCTCACAACAACAATCAGAGGATATCACTCTACAGCATGGACGACCTTATGCAAAATTTTATGGATTTGAAAAACTTTGTGGAAAATTATGTGAAACCCCCAACAGCACACCATTGTCCAACCTGCACTTGTCCCCCCTCACCCTATCCCACGCAGTTAACCCCAAACCCTGTCTATGGACCAAAGCGTTTCGATGAGATTTCCTTCCCTTCTTCACCTGATCCCAGTTATCTAGAAATCCCTAATTCTCCTGTTTTTGTTTGCGTTTCTGCCCCACCTTCCCAGTCATAATTGTATATATATATGAAATAAAGTTATTTTTCTTATATTGTGTTGTAATTACTTTCAGTTCCTTGTGATAAAACCAATTTAGGTGTCCATGGACACCGCGGTTGTTCGGAAATGTTCATAAAGAAACAAAAATGTAACTGTCCTGAGGACACTACATCTGTCCGTAATGTTCTCATGCAAGTTCAAAATGTTCTAAGAACACTCATAGTGTCCTGAAATGTTCGTAAAGAAACAAAAATTAAAGTGTTCTAAAGAACACTATATCTGTCCGTAATGTTCGCTATCAACTTAAAACTGTCCTAAGAACACAATTGGTGTCCTGAAATGTTCAAAAATAAACGAAAATGATGTGTCCTGAACAACAGTACAACTGTTCGTAGTGTTCGCTACCCAATTGAAAGTGTTCTAAGAACACAATTGGTGTCCTGAAATGTTCGTACATAAACTAAATTACACGTGTCCTGAAGAACACTATATCTGTCCTTACTGTTTGCTACCAAGTTTAAACTGTTCTAAGAACACACGCGGTGTCCTGAAATGTTCGTTTCACGTGTGACGCACTTTTAATTACTTCAGAACCCGAACAGTGTCCGTAGGACATCAATGCACATGCGCTAACCAATCTCCGTGCACCTGGTGTCCTGCGGACAGGCACTTCCTTCACAGACTAGTTCGCAAACAGATCATATGACGCGCCCACGCTCATAGTGTGTCCTGAAATGCGGACACTGTTCGTGTCCCCGAACAATTTAAAAGTACATTTTCAGTTAATCCATAATATTTTTCAATAAAATTTCACCATGCCACAAGTCCCACATAGCAATCTTGAGATTCTATATACCTTTTGAAACTTTCCGATCCTTTTTTTGTGTTCGATCTGTCCGCGCACAGTGCGCATGTCCGCGGACCGCGTACAAGCACCCCTATAAAAGACCACGCCCAAGAGCTTATTCCCATTGTGTTTCTGGCTATTCTTCATGATTGTTGCTGCCACCTGCAGACTACACCATCATCGACATGGCATCCTTGGCTGCTGAACTGCCACTTGGTGCTGCACCTGCTTCAGCACCACCACCACCCCCTCCACCACCACCACCTCCCCAAGGGCCTGAAGAGGGGAACAGGACTGAGGATGCGGAGGAGGAAGAAGAGGATGATGAGAATGAGGTAGAGGAAATCCCTACTACCCGCACTAGGCGTGAGTATTGGGTGTGGCGGTTATTTACCATTCATGGGAATGGTCCTAAGGCTCGTGCGAACCATGTTACCTGCAATGAGTGCAAAATGATACTCAGTTGCGGGAAGCACGGTAATTACAACTTTGGGACCACTACTATGAAGCGACACCTGAGGACACTACATCTGTCCGTAATGTTCTCATGCAAGTTCAAAATGTTCTAAGAACACTCATAGTGTCCTGAAATGTTCGTAAAGAAACAAAAATTAAAGTGTTCTAAAGAACACTATATCTGTCCGTAATGTTCGCTATCAACTTAAAACTGTCCTAAGAACACAATTGGTGTCCTGAAATGTTCAAAAATAAACGAAAATGATGTGTCCTGAACAACAGTACAACTGTTCGTAGTGTTCGCTACCCAATTGAAAGTGTTCTAAGAACACAATTGGTGTCCTGAAATGTTCGTACATAAACTAAATTACACGTGTCCTGAAGAACACTATATCTGTCCTTACTGT
Source organism: Ambystoma mexicanum (assembly GCF_040938575.1). Lineage (NCBI taxonomy): Eukaryota > Metazoa > Chordata > Amphibia > Caudata > Ambystomatidae > Ambystoma > Ambystoma mexicanum. The sequence goes on from NC_090936.1 coordinate 844,170,439, forward strand.
TCGCTACCAAGTTTAAACTGTTCTAAGAACACACGCGGTGTCCTGAAATGTTCGTTTCACGTGTGACGCACTTTTAATTACTTCAGAACCCGAACAGTGTCCGTAGGACATCAATGCACATGCGCTAACCAATCTCCGTGCACCTGGTGTCCTGCGGACAGGCGCTTCCTTCGCAGACTAGTTCGCAAACAGATCATATGACCGCGCCCACGCTCATAGTGTGTCCTGAAATGCGGACACTGTTCGTGTCCCCGAACAATTTAAAAGAACATTTTCAGTTAATCCATAATATTTTTCAATAAAATTTCACCATGCCACAAGTCCCACATAGCAATCTTGAGATTCTATATACCTTTTGAAAAACTTTCCGATCCTTTTTTTGTGTTCGATCTGTCCGCGCACAGTGCGCATGTCCGCGGACCGCGCACAAGCACCCCTATAAAAGACCACGCCCAAGAGCTTATTCCCATTGTGTTTCTGGCTATTCTTCATGATTTTTGCTGCCACCTGCAGACTACACCATCATCGACATGGCATCCTTGGCTGCTGAACTGCCACTTGGTGCTGCACCTGCTTCAGCACCACCACCACCCCCTCCACCACCACCACCTCCCCAAGGGCCTGAAGAGGGGAACAGGACTGAGGATGCGGAGGAGGAAGAAGAGGATGATGAGAATGAGGTAGAGGAAATCCCTACTACCCGCACTAGGCGTGAGTATTGGGTGTGGCGGTTATTTACCATTCATGGGAATGGTCCTAAGGCTCGTGCGAACCATGTTACCTGCAATGAGTGCAAAATGATACTCAGTCGCGGGAAGCACGGTAATTACAACTTTGGGACCACTACTATGAAGCGACACCTGAGGTCATTTCACTCTGGGGCTATTTGCAGGGTTGTACCTTGTGAAGAACGTAGCAGGTTGATTTCCTCTACTTCATCCTCTGTTTCTGATCCTGTCACCACAAGGACCACCTCTGTGGGACAGCGTCTTTCTCAAGCTGCCTCACAGGCCATACAGAATGCTGATGACCCTTACCTTTCGAGGGTCACAGTTGTATGTATGTACTGTGACACAGTACTCTGCAGGGCGGAGCGACTTCGGAGTGCTTTTGAGACTATCGTCTCAGAGCACGAGAAGACCTGCTCACTACCCAAATAAAACCCACTCTACATCTTCCTCTCTCAGCTCGCCCTTTCTTATCCCTGTGTTTGGTGTCCCCCCCTTTACCCTCCTTTACCCTCCTCTCCTAGTGTGTCGTGTCTGAAAAACCAAAAAAAATACAAAATTACAAAAATCAAAAAAATAAGGCTCTTTTCGGAGCCGCCTTTCCCAGTTAAAAAATAGAAGTGAAAATAAATGAAGCAGGGCTCTTTGTATTTTTTAGAAGTCCACTGACAGTTCGCGAACATTAAATTGGGTTGCTACTCCATCACAAACATTGTAATTTTCTCTGGAAAGAAGTGGTGGCTCTGAAAAGAGCCTTTGGGTGGTGTTTGTAAGTCAAAAATTGTAAATGCTTAACATCTACTTCAAAATCGTTGTTGTAATTCCAAAAAAGGTTGCAATGCATTTTGTACATTTCTCAGAAAAATCTGATTGCCAGCATAAGTAAGATGGACTCCATCTCTGCGAAAAATGTATGTACTACAAAACATAATATTTTCATTGAGAAAAGAAGACATGCCAAAATCTCTTAGAAAGCCACAAACAGCCTTATTAACATTGCACCTTGCTTTTTCCATTTGTGGACCAAATGAAGAAGAACAAAACCACATTTGTCTCTGCGCAATCCGTGAAAATATCACTTGAGAATTAGGAAACATGTCCATAACCTTCCTCAGTCCTTCTTTCATAGCAAATTGCAAAAAAATTCCAGTCACATGTCCTAAACTGTTCCCTCCACAATGAATTACAATTATGTCGGGATGTTGCTCTGTCTCCAAAGTAGCACAGAGAGGTAGCAAGTCCAACCACTTCATTCCACGTACTCCATGCCAGTGTACTTCCACATGTGGGAATCCAAGATCTACAGCTACTCCACAGCTTTCTGCATGCACCTTCAACCAATGTATCCACGAATCTCCTAAAATCCAAACAATCTGTTTTCTGAAACACACAGCCATAGCTATCTTTTGTTCTCTCAGCAAAAAGAGTATCTGAGAAAATCTCTCCTGGCACAACACACCCACCAAACTTTCCTGACCAATCCCTTTCAGTGCTTATTCTCATTTGCATGACTTCTGAACCCAAAAATCCCCGGAATAAACTCCCGATGTCCGGGAACTACCGCCATGTCCGCGGACATATCGTAACATGAACAGCCCTTCTACCATTTCCACTATACTCTCTCTGCCATTCCCTCATTGGATGTACCTCAAAAATCACATGGCCATGCACCAATCACATTCAACACCTCTACATCTAACTGCATCATCATAGATCAGCACTGCAAATGTACTCTGAATCTCTCTGAGTACAAGTGTCATATCATTGGCAAGCAGCATCTACCAGAAATACTGTACAAGTCTTCAAGATTTCTACTTGCAGCTCCATGCATATCCATATGCATGAACACAAACTTCAGGTATGCATATTTTCTGTATAGTAGATGACATAGCTCTCAACCATTTTTGTTTTACAGGCGGGTGAAATCACCCGATTTTGTTTTTGGCGGGTGAGACGCCCATTGGAATGAATGGGCGTGCAGGAGGCTTGGCGGGTGAGTCTGCCCTTTACAAGGCGTGTGACACCCGCCAAAAGCGTGAGTTGAGAGCTATGGTAGATGAACACATTTTCAAACAGACTTTTACCTTGTAAAATTTGTAAAATGAATTTACTGTACTTTTTTCAATTTCCTAAAATCAACTATCACTTATACACCTTTATACTTTTTACTTTCTTTATACACACACTCAAATCTTGTTAAACTAACATTTTTTAAATGAAATATTTAGACTACATATATTCAACCAAAATTGAATGCACACACAATCTATGTTTAAACCTTTATAAAAATACTTATACAATGTCATATTTTTTGTTTTTATTTATTTATTTACTTAATTACTTTAAATTAGACATGACATTGAGGCGCTATTACCTAGAACAGTTTACTTACAGAAATAGTGGTATTCACTAATATATTATAAATTTCACAAGACATAGTAAAGATATTTTATTTTTGCTACAGTTAGTCATTCAATACAATTTGTTCATTAAGAACATATCATATGTACTGAACTGATGCAATGTATCTTATGTAAATAAATTAGTTTAATCGTTTTACAGAAGGCACTGAGGATTTCAATTAAAAAAATCAATATCTAAATTAAAAACAGTGCTATATACAAACAAAGTTACTAATTTGAAGCTTTTACAGTTGCAGTGAAGACCAGTTTCCTGAAAAGAAGCAGCCGAATTCGAAGAAGAAAGAAAAACTAAGAAGTTACCTGTTAATTTAAAAAAAAAAAGTAAGTAAAATATCACCATAATATTTATATTATTAATCAAATATACTATAACTTTAATACGAGCTATTTTGGTTTCTTAAAATAGAGATTTTGTACCATTTTGTCCAAAAATGTCCATGTCTTAAACAGCGATTTACAACCAGAATGGCCCACATATTTCTATTTTTTGACACACAAATTAGCCAACTGAACCACTACAATTTTCATATTATAGAACAAACAACTGTTTTAATTGTATACATTAGATTTACTATTTGTACTTTTCCACACCACTAGCTTCCTTTTTTTTTGTCATCTGAACCCCAGTTTAGTAACACATGAATTCAAGAATACCTATCCCTACTAGTTTTAGTTCCCAATGCACAATCACACACCATTACATACATCTTACTCATCTTACTCAAACACTCATGCACACAGCACACATACATTCCAGAACACCCCAACCCATATCTTCTTTATTTTTTTCAACAGACCCTAAAGAATGCCTACCAAAAGACAACTCCATAGAAAGCAACGCAAAATTAGAGCAAATGAAAATAAAGGTGTCCAACATAAGCATCCATCTCTAGCAGAATTTGTAAAAAAAGTTGAAACAAAACAGCTAATACAATCATTTAGTGAAACACAAGAAGTTTCCAGTACAACAACTTCGCTTCCTCTATCAAAATGTAAAACAAACCAAAAAACAATTAACAGAAAATCAGCTATCAGTACAGATAAAACTACTTCTTCAAATTTTAATATAGTGCAAAGTAAGCATACCAAGAAAAGTATTTTAGCCAAAATATACCGTCACAAAGTCCTTCAAAATCTTATAAAAACAGGAGAGAAATCAGGTTCAAAGCTTAAAACCTATCGTAGGAAATTAATCTTAGAAGCATTGATGGACAGTGCAATTCTTCTCAAAAGAAATGTATTTATTTTACTGTTAAACAAAATGAAACCACTAACAAAACTAATAACTAAATTACAAAAAAGACTTCTCAATAAGCGAAATGTCAACAGAAAGAACTTCTTAAGTATCTGCGGAGGTGAATGGAATCACACTACGAGCATAGAACCATATTTTAATGCAGAAGCGTACAAACAAAAGCAAACAAATACAATTACCATAAATAGCAGTGGTCGAGGTTATGAAAAAGTGAATAAAACCATAATGGAACAAGAAGTACTCCTTACAAAAATATGCCCTGAAAACTTAGAATTACCCCTCCATTCAACTGAATCAGAACGTCTAGTGTACAAATGGCCATGCA